>NW_020664443.1:0-5938 GCF_002925995.2 Terrapene triunguis | reverse complement strand
GTACAGACAGGAATGTCTAGGAGGAAGTTGTACACACTGTGTGTAAGAAATTGGACTGGGTATACCGCGGTATTGGCCGACCCAGAGATGAGGTGGCCTTCGTATGGCTCTTTCGAACAGGCTGCCTTAAGAGGAGTAAGGAGCCAGATCGAAAAAGACCATCCGGGACAGTTATGTTACTGGTTTTGTTGGGACACAGCAGCAAAGCTGTGGAAATCTTTAAAAATTATGGCAGTCAGGTATTCTCCCGAGAGTGAACCCCCTCCATGTTATTTCAATGAAGGGTGTAAACCACGGCGTGTTTTGACTCGTCAGTTGGTCCCCACTGCACCTGCCCCTATTCCTCTGCAGGGGGACTCTCTCCAGGGCGCAGAGGGGAATCTGCAGGACTCCGGATCGGAATCTCTGCAGAGGGATAAGGGGGAAATGGAAGGGCACACCTCGGGAGGAGTAATTACTAGGCAAAAGATCAAGCAGATGCAGCAGGATGCATACCCCTCCCCTGAGGATAGCCCAGAGGCTGCCTCCGCCAAACCTTTTGTGAGTGATAAAGGTGTAAGTAGAGAAATGCCTTTACAGGTGCACGACCAACCTTTTGTGGACAATAATGGCCAGTTACAACATACTAATATTGTGGAATATAAAGGATGGCTAGAATGGGACTTGAAAGAGTGGGGACGGTTGTCAGGGTCCTTTGGGGAAAATCCCCGAAAGATCACAGAACTTTTAGAAAGATTGTTTTCAAGTCATAATCCTACTTATACGGATGTAGATCAGTTGTTAAGTAGAGTTTTGACCGGAGAGGAACGTAGTAGATTGTGGATGGCAGAAAGGACATGGGGGGATAGCGATGCGGTTAATACTACTTGGATGGATAGGCGGGATCAAGCCGCTGGCTGGAATCCCCTAGACTGGAGTCAGCCAAGGCTGACTCAGCTGCGAACAGATCGAGAGCGATTGTTAGAGAGACTCAAAGAAATGGCTCGCCGCTCGCCTAATCAGGCTAAGTTCATGCAGATTCGGCAGGAATCTGATGAGCCACCCAGAAAGTTCTGGTCGAGGTTATTGGAGGGGGCCCGAATGTTCACTCAGATGGATCCTGAGAGAGAAGCAGACCACCCTACTCTTATTTCGTTTTTTGTGAATCAGTCAGTGCCCCCTGTAAGGGATTATTTCTTAAAGTTTCGCCCTGGTTGGGGAGGTGAGTCAGTCACTTCAGTGTTGGACGTAGCTGATTTTGCATGGGAGAAAGAAAGGGAAAGTAGTAAAAAGAAAGAGAAAAAGGAAGAATATAAGTTGATGGCTTTAGCTTTTCGCGGCGGTGTTCGAGGCAGAGGCCGTGGCCGTGGCAGGGGATTTCAGGGCGCTCGGGGAAGAGGGTCCTGGCAACCCCAGCCACCAGGAAATTGTTTTCAGTGCGGACAGCCCGGTCACTTTAAACGTGAATGCCCCTGGGGACGCCCAGAGGGTCCGGTCGCACCCGCAGATACTTACACCAGGGACAAATACACCCCTGCACCACCAGCTCAGCCCGTTCCCCAGGCCTGGATCAACTACGGGCAACAGCAGCAGCTGCAGCAAACTCAGCCTCCTCAATGACGGTACCCCGGGGGCGAAGGCAAACAATGTGATGGTCTTATTTCCTTAATGTCTTTAGCTGGCTCCTTCCTCACTTTCTCCCCTCCCAGCAAAGAGCCTCGTCTAACCCTTTCAGTCCAAGGGCTGCCTGTCTCTTTCCTCATTGATACTGGAGCTACTTTCTCTCTTTTAAATCATGCCCCCTCTCCCTGGCTATCCTCTGAAGTTAAAACTGCAACTGGGGTGGAGGGCAACCCACAGTCTCTGGGACTCACTTTGCCTCTAAATGTTATTTATGCTGATAAATGTTTTTCTCACCGTTTTCTTTTTTCCCCAGCTTGTCCGATCCCTTTGATGGGCCGGGATTTACTCTGTAAGCTTGAGGCTACTTTAACCTGCACTCCTGAAGGGGTAGGATTATTGATGACAGTATTAGGAGATTCGGCCCCAACTCAGGGTAATTGGGAAACCCCCCCCTCTCTCTCCCCTGACCTCACTGACTTGCCTTTAACCCTCTGGGGAATTTCTGACACTGATGTTGGCCTGCTCCTTTCGGCAGAGCCAGTAAGGATTCAAGTGAAGCCCTCCTTAACCCCCCCGTCAGTCCCTCAATACCCCCTGTCGCTGGAAGCCCGGGAGGGCATCCGCCCCATTATCGAGGGATTCATTGCACAAAAGCTAGTCCGCCCTCAGCGCACTCCCTGTAACACCCCTATACTGCCTGTCAAAAAGCCTCCTAAAAAGGACGGAGACCCTATTCGTTGGCGCTTTGTACAGGATCTACGGGTTGTTAATCAGTATGTGGTCCCTCTTCATGCAGTAGTTCCTGATCCAGCTACTATCATCAGCCAAATCCCCTGGGATGCTGAGTGGTTCACTGTTATTGACTTAAAATCAGCCTTTTTCAGCATTCCTGTGCACCCAGACTTTCAGTATCTCTTTGGTTTCACCTGGGAGGGACAAAGTTATGTCTGGCAACGACTTCCTCAAGGCTACAGAGACAGCCCCACGATTTTCAGCCAATGCCTCCGCCACGACTTGGAAGGCTTCACCAGTCCGCAGGGATCCACGTTAGTCCTATACGTAGATGACATCCTATTAGGTAACCGCGAAGAAGCTGCCCTCCGCATCGATGGTAAGGCACTTTTATTATACCTACACACCAGAGGCCACAAGGTAGACCCTAACAAGATTCAGTGGGTCTCACAGAAGGTCCGATATCTGGGCTTCCTGTTAACCCCAGAGGGGAGACAAATGGACCCAGTCCGCATAAAGACTATCCAAAACTGCCCTCTGCCAAACACCAAGAAACAACTTCGAGGTTTCTTAGGATTAATTGGCTTCTGTCGCCCCTGGTTGCCGTCCTGCGGGGAGTTAAGCAAACCGCTCCACCGACTCACTGCTAACCTTGCTCCTGACCCTTTGCAGTGGTCCCCGGACACGATCCAAGCCTTTCAGTTACTCAAGGACAGTGTGGCCTCCTCCATGTCTCTCCGCCCCCCCAATTACAGCAAACCCTTTCACCTTTTTGTCCACGAGAGGGGCGGAATTGCTAGTGGCGTCCTTACCCAGCTGAGCGGGCCCCACCATTTCCCACTTGCTTTTTACTCTCAGCAGATCGACCCTGTCGCTCAGGGAACCCCATCCTGCACCCGGACTCTGGCAGCAGCTGCCCTGCTGATCACAAAGGCAAAGAGCCTGACCCTGGGTCATTTTACCACGGTTTGGACCTCTCATGCCTTGTCAGCCCTTCTGCGTAGGGGCACAACCCAAGTCTTTTCGGCCCATCGTCAGCAACAGCTAGAGGCCGAACTCTTAGAAGACACTAACCTAATTTTTGAAAGGTGTGGGCCCCTTAATCCAGCTACCTTGCTTCCTGACCTGCCAGTCCTCCAGGATCAGCACGACTGTGTGGAAGTAGTTTATAGCATCTTACAGATAAGGGACAACCTGTTTGACGTGCCACTGGACAACCCTGATTGCATCCTCTTCTCGGACGGAAGCTCCTTCTATGTTGATGGCAAGCGTTTCACCGGTTATGCAGTCACCTCTGAATGGGACATTCAAGAGGCCGCCTCACTGCCAGGCAACTGGGGAGCCCAAGCCGCCGAACTCTATGCCCTGGCCCGAGCTTGCCAGTTGGCCGCTGGTAAGACCGTTACCATTTTTACTGATAGCAAGTATGCTTTTGGAGTTGTGCATTGTCACATCCACCTCTGGAAGTTTCGAGGTTTCCAGACAGCTGCCGGTAAACCCATTCAGCACCTCCCCCTCATCCACAAGCTTTTGGACGCCCTCCAAGAACCCTCGGTCCTGGCTGTAGTTCACTGCCGGGCCCATACTAAAGATGATAGCCCCGTCACCCGTGGGAATGCCCTGGCTGACGCCTCCGCCAAGACGGCTGCCGTCTTACCCTTAGCCATGCCCACGTTGGCTATTGCAGCCTCCTCCTTTACTCCACCGCACCCCGTACCAGTACCCGCTGCTGAACTACAGTCGTGGGAGAGCCTCGGAGCCACTCTGGTCAAAGGGACCTGGCTTATGCCGGATGGCCGAGCCTGCCTCCCTCGCTCCACATACCCCGTGGCAGTTCGCTGGCACCATGATAAGGGGGGTCACTACGGCACGCACGCCCTTGTGGACACCATCACTCGCTTTTGGTATGCTCCAGGCATTCAACCCTACTGCCTGTCAATAGTGAAAGCATGCAGCACATGTCAGCGTAATGGACCTGCTCCGCCTCTTAACAAAATTAAGGGTGGAAGACCTCCGCCTGCTGCTCCATTTCAACATCTTCAAATTGACTTTGCAGATATGCCAAAGGCTTTTGGGAAAAAGTACCTCCTTGTTTTGGTTTGCCCTCTGACTTCCTGGGTCGAAGCTTTTCCTACTGCTAATTGTACTGCTGCCACAGTGGCGAAGATTCTCCTTAGAGATATTGTACCCCGTTTTGGCATCCCTCTCGTGCTTGACTCAGATCGCGGACCTCACTTTACTGGTCATGTCCTTGGCCGTTTAGAACAAGGACTGGGCATTTCACACTCCTTTCATACACCCTACCACCCCCAGTCTAGCGGGAAAGTTGAGCGTATGAATAGGGAGCTTAAGTTTACATTGGCTAAATACTGTCAGGAAACAGGGTTAAAGTGGCCTCAGGTACTTTCCTTGGTCCTGTTTCACCTTCGTACTCGCCCAACCCGTGTATTGGGATTATCCCCCTTTGAACTGCTCTATGGACACCCCCCTTTCAAAGGCGGGGCGCTACCACGTGCTGATGTTTCACTATTGGGAGGGGATCATATGACCGCGTGCCAGTTTCTCTCCCTACAGGCTCGCCTCCGTACCCTTTGGAAAGCCTCGCAGTTTTCCCAGACCGTGCCGCTGGAAGAACAGATCCACCCGTTCCAACCAGGGGACTTCGTCTGGGCCAAAAAGTTCGTTCGTGGCGACACCCTCCAGCCGAGGTTTACTGGACCCCACCAGGTTCTTTTAACAACCCAGACTGCAGTGTTCCTGGAAGGACGCAAATCCTGGATCCACCACTCCCACGTCAAGCCAGCGGTAGTGGACCACAGTGACGGACCAGCAGCTCTTGCCACCACTGAGGACACTGCCTCTGACCAGTGGACCAGCTTACCTCTTTCAGACATCAGACTTAAATTGACTCGGAAAAAATGAGAGGACCTTTTATTCTGACAACTGTATGTTTTTTATTATGCCTTTTTAGTTTATTTTCTGCTTATGAAGATAATGCTTTTATTAGATATTCCCACGAGGTTAAAACTCGTATTTTAGGAAATAGAAGTAATTGCTGGGTATGTACTCAATTTCCAGTAAATGCAGAACAGGGACTCCCCTTCACACCCATTCCCCTGACCACTGCTAATATGACTTGGATGCCACCGGCTAGAGAAAAAAATCCAGTCCAACACAATCTTACATGGGACAAAACAGGAGTGCCAATTAACAGATATCTCAGGGTAACCAATCAGACAGGATCACTGTGTTTTGTTAAAGAAAAGGGGTCAACTTTTGTGGGAACAAGTAAATGCAACATGTATTTTAATGGCACCGCCTTTAGTAAAAATCTTGGCTTCAAGCCTTGCGCATCCCACTTATCCCATATGTGGATCCCTCACCCCGATCCAACTTTTTCATGGGTGGGCAAGCCTTCAGAGTCAGCTTTTAAGAAGCCCTGCTCAGATCACGAGGGTGTCCAACTAATTGCTAAGGGATATACGATTGCCTTCTACAACTGCTCAAGTAGTACTACACTGCCCTTTGAAAACACCACTACCAAATTGTGCCTCTGCAGTTCGCACAACGACCCCTCCGCGTTACCAGGGGAACAGTGGTCCAA
>NW_020664442.1:0-6012 GCF_002925995.2 Terrapene triunguis | reverse complement strand
GTACAGACAGGAATGTCTAGGAGGAAGTTGTACACACTGTGTGTAAGGAATTGGACTGGGTATACCGCGGTATTGGCCGACCCAGAGATGAGGTGGCCTTCGTATGGCTCTTTCGAACAGGCTGCCTTAAGAGGAGTAAGGAGCCAGATCGAAAAAGACCATCCGGGACAGTTATGTTACTGGTTTTGTTGGGACACAGCAGCAGAGCTGTGGAAATCTTTAAAAATTATGGCAGTCAGGTATTCTCCCGAGAGTGAACCCCCTCCATGTTATTTCAATGAAGGGTGTAAACCACGGCGTGTTTTGACTCGTCAGTTGGTCCCCACTGCACCTGCCCCTATTCCTCCGCAGGGGGACTCTCTCCAGGGCGCAGAGGGGAATCTGCAGGACTCCGGATCGGAATCTCTGCAGAGGGATAAGGGGAAAATGGAGGGGCACACCTCGGGAGGAGTAATTACTAGGCAAAAGATCAAGCAGATGCAGCAGGATGCATACCCCTCCCCTGAGGATAGCCCAGAGGCTGCCTCCGCCAAACCTTTTGTGAGTGATAAAGGTGTAAGTAGAGAAATGCCTTTACAGGTGCACGACCAACCTTTTGTGGACAATAATGGCCAGTTACAACATACTAATATTGTGGAATATAAAGGATGGCTAGAATGGGACTTGAAAGAGTGGGGACGGTTGTCAGGGTCCTTTGGGGAAAATCCCCGAAAGATCACAGAACTTTTAGAAAGATTGTTTTCAAGTCATAATCCTACTTATACAAATGTAAATCAGTTGTTAAGTAGAGTTTTGACCGGAAAGGAACGTAGTAGATTGTGGATGGCAGAAAGGACATGGGGGAATAGCAATGCGGTTAATACTACTTGAATGAATAGGCGGGATCAAGCCGCTGGCTGGAATCCCCTAGACTGGAGTCAGCCAAGGCTGACTCAGCTGCGAACAGATCGAGAGCAATTGTTAGAAAGACTCAAAGAAATGGCTCGCCGCTCGCCTAATCAGGCTAAGTTCATGCAGATTCGGCAGGAATCTGATGAGCCACCCAGAAAGTTCTGGTCGAGGTTATTGGAGGGGGCCCGAATGTTCACTCAAATGGATCCTGAGAGAGAAGCAGACCACCCTACTCTTATTTCGTTTTTTGTAAATCAGTCAGTGCCCCCTGTAAGGGATTATTTCCTAAAGTTTCGCCCTGGTTGGGGAGGTGAGTCAGTCACTTCAGTGTTGGACGTAGCTGATTTTGCATGGGAGAAAGAAAGGGAAAGTAGTAAAAAGAAAGAGAAAAAGGAAGAATATACGTTAATGGCTTTAGCTTTTCGCGGCGGTGTTCGAGGCAGAGGCCGTAGCCATGGCAGGGAATTTCAGGGCGCTCGGGAAAAAGGGTCCTGGCAACCCCAGCCACCAGAAAATTGTTTTCAGTGCGGACAGCCCGGTCACTTTAAACGTGAATGCCCCTGGGGACGCCCAGAGGGTCCGGTCGCACCCGCAGATACTTACACCAGGGACAAATACACCCCTGCACCACCAGCTCAGCCCGTTCCCCAGGCCTGGATCAACTACGGGCAACAGCAGCAGCTGCAGCAAACTCAGCCTCCTCAATGACGGTACCCCGGGGGCGAAGGCAAACAATGTGATGGTCTTATTTCCTTAATGTCTTTAGCTGGCTCCTTCCTCACTTTCTCCCCTCCCAGCAAAGAGCCTCGTCTAACCCTTTCAGTCCAAGGACTGCCTGTCTCTTTCCTCATTGATACTGGAGCTACTTTCTCTCTTTTAAATCATGCCCCCTCTCCCTGGCTATCCTCTGAGGTTAAAACTGCAACTGGAGTGGAGGGCAACCCACAGTCTCTGGGACTCACTTTGCCTCTAAATGTTATTTATGCTGATAAATGTTTTTCTCACCGTTTTCTTTTTTCCCCAGCTTGTCCGATCCCTTTGATGGGCCGGGATTTACTCTGTAAGCTTGAGGCTACTTTAACCTGCACTCCTGAAGGGGTAGAATTATTAATGACAGTATTAGGAGATTCGGCCCCAACTCAGGGTAATTGGAAAACCCCCTCCTCTCTCTCCCCTGACCTCACTGACTTGCCTTTAACCCTCTGGGGAATTTCTGACACTGATGTTGGCCTGCTCCTTTCGGCAGAGCCAGTAAGGATTCAAGTAAAGCCCTCCTTAACCCCCCCGTCAGTCCCTCAATACCCCCTGTCGCTGGAAGCCCGGAAGGGCATCCGCCCCATTATCGAGGGATTCATTGCACAAAAGCTAGTCCGCCCTCAGCGCACTCCCTGTAACACCCCTATACTGCCTGTCAAAAAGCCTCCTAAAAAGGACGGAGACCCTATTCGTTGGCGCTTTGTACAGAATCTACGGGTTGTTAATCAGTATGTGGTCCCTCTTCATGCAGTAGTTCCTGATCCAGCTACTATCATCAGCCAAATCCCCTGGGATGCTGAGTGGTTCACTGTTATTAACTTAAAATCAGCCTTTTTCAGCATTCCTGTGCACCCAGACTCTCAGTATCTCTTTGGTTTCACCTGGGAGGGACAAAGTTATGTCTGGCAACAACTTCCTCAAGGCTACAGAGACAGCCCCACGATTTTCAGCCAATGCCTCCGCCACGACTTGGAAGGCTTCACCAGTCCGCAGGGATCCACGTTAGTCCTATACGTAGATGACATCCTATTAGGTAACCGCGAAGAAGCTGCCCTCCGCATCAATGGTAAGGCACTTTTATTATACCTACACACCAGAGGCCACAAGGTAGACCCTAACAAAATTCAGTGGGTCTCACAGAAGGTCCAATATCTGGGCTTCCTGTTAACCCCAAAGGGGAGACAAATGGACCCAGTCCGCATAAAGACTATCCAAAACTGCCCTCTGCCAAACACCAAAAAACAACTTCAAGGTTTCTTAGGATTAATTGGCTTCTGTCGCCCCTGGTTGCCGTCCTGCGGGGAGTTAAGCAAACCGCTCCACCGACTCACTGCTAACCTTGCTCCTGACCCTTTGCAGTGGTCCCCGGACACGATCCAAGCCTTTCAGTTACTCAAGAACAGTGTGGCCTCCTCCATGTCTCTCCGCCCCCCCAATTACAGCAAACCCTTTCACCTTTTTGTCCACAAGAGGGGCGGAATTGCTAGTGGCGTCCTTACCCAGCTGAGCGGGCCCCACCATTTCCCACTTGCTTTTTACTCTCAGCAGATCGACCCTGTCGCTCAGGGAACCCCATCCTGCACCCGGACTCTGGCAGCAGCTGCCCTGCTGATCACAAAGGCAAAGAGCCTGACCCTGGGTCATTTTACCACGGTTTGGACCTCTCATGCCTTGTCAGCCCTTCTGCGTAGGGGCACAACCCAAGTCTTTTCGGCCCATCGGCAGCAACAGCTAGAGGCCGAACTCTTAGAAGACACTAACCTAATTTTTGAAAGGTGTGGGCCCCTTAATCCAGCTACCTTGCTTCCTGACCTGCCAGTCCTCCAGGATCAGCACGACTGTGTGGAAGTAGTTTATAGCATCTTACAGATAAGGGACAACCTGTTTGACGTGCCACTGGACAACCCTGATTGCATCCTCTTCTCGGACGGAAGCTCCTTCTATGTTGATGGCAAGCGTTTCACCGGTTATGCAGTCACCTCTGAATGGGACATTCAAGAGGCCGCCTCACTGCCAGGCAACTGGGGAGCCCAAGCCGCCGAACTCTATGCCCTGGCCCGAGCTTGCCAGTTGGCCTCTGGTAAGACCGTTACCATTTTTACTGATAGCAAGTATGCTTTTGGAGTTGTGCATTGTCACATCCACCTCTGGAAGTTTTGAGGTTTCCAGACAGCTGCCGGTAAACCCATTCATCACCTCCCCCTCATCCACAAGCTTTTGGACGCCCTCCAAGAACCCTCGGTCCTGGCTGTAGTTCACTGCCGGGCCCATACTAAAGATGATAGCCCCGTCACCCGTGGGAATGCCCTGGCTGACGCCTCCGCCAAGACGGCTGCCGTCTTACCCTTAGCCATGCCCACGTTGGCTATTGCAGCCTCCTCCTTTACTCCACCGCACCCCGTACCAGTACCCGCTGCTGAACTACAGTCGTGGGAGAGCCTCGGAGCCACTCTGGTCAAAGGGACCTGGCTTATGCCGGATGGCCGAGCCTGCCTCCCTCGCTCCACATACCCCGTGGCAGTTCGCTGGCACCATGATAAGGGGGGTCACTACGGCACGCACGCCCTTGTGGACACCATCACTCGCTTTTGGTATGCTCCAGGCATTCAACCCTACTGCCTGTCAATAGTGAAAGCATGCAGCACATGTCAGCGTAATGGACCTGCTCCGCCTCTTAACAAAATTAAGGGTGGAAGACCTCCGCCTGCTGCTCCATTTCAACATCTTCAAATTGACTTTGCAGATATGCCAAAGGCTTTTGGGAAAAAATACCTCCTTGTTTTGGTTTGCCCTCTGACTTCCTGGGTCGAAGCTTTTCCTACTGCTAATTGTACTGCTGCCACAGTGGCGAAGATTCTCCTTAGAGATATTGTACCCCGTTTTGGCATCCCTCTCGTGCTTGACTCAGATCGCGGACCTCACTTTACTGGTCATGTCCTTGGCCGTTTAGAACAAGGACTGGGCATTTCACACTCCTTTCATACACCCTACCACCCCCAGTCTAGCGGGAAAGTTGAGCGTATGAATAGGGAGCTTAAGTTTACATTGGCTAAATACTGTCAGGAAACAGGGTTAAAGTGGCCTCAGGTACTTTCCTTGGTCCTGTTTCACCTTCGTACTCGCCCAACCCGTGTATTGGGATTATCCCCCTTTGAACTGCTCTATGGACACCCCCCTTTCAAAGGCGGGGCTACCACGTGCTGATGTTTCACTATTGGGAGGGGATCATATGACCGCGTGCCAGTTTCTCTCCCTACAGGCTCGCCTCCGTACCCTTTGGAAAGCCTCGCAGTTTTCCCAGACCGTGCCGCTGGAAGAACAGATCCACCCGTTCCAACCAGGGGACTTCGTCTGGGCCAAAAAGTTCGTTCGTGGCGACACCCTCCAGCCGAGGTTTACTGGACCCCACCAAGTTCTTTTAACAACCCAGACTGCAGTGTTCCTGGAAGGACGCAAATCCTGGATCCACCACTCCCACGTCAAGCCAGCGGTAGTGGACCACAGTGACGGACCAGCAGCTCTTGCCACCACTGAGGACACTGCCTCTGACCAGTGGACCAGCTTACCTCTTTCAGACATCAGACTTAAATTGACTCGGAAAAAATGAGAGGACCTTTTATTCTGACAACTGTATGTTTTTTATTATGCCTTTTTAGTTTATTTTCTGCTTATGAAGATAATGCTTTTATTAGATATTCCCACGAGGTTAAAACTCGTATTTTAGGAAATAGAAGTAATTGCTGGGTATGTACTCAATTTCCAGTAAATGCAGAACAGGGACTCCCCTTCACACCCATTCCCCTGACCACTGCTAATATGACTTGGATGCCACCAGCTAGAGAAAAAAATCCAGTCCAACACAATCTTACATGGGACAAAACAGGAGTGCCAATTAACAGATATCTCAGGGTAACCAATCAGACAGGATCACTGTGTTTTGTTAAAGAAAAGGGGTCAACTTTTGTGGGAACAAGTAAATGCAACATGTATTTTAATGGCACCGCCTTTAGTAAAAATCTTGGCTTCAAGCCTTGCGCATCCCACTTATCCCATATGTGGATCCCTCACCCCGATCCAACTTTTTCATGGGTGGGCAAGCCTTCAGAGTCAGCTTTTAAGAAGCCCTGCTCAGATCACGAGGGTGTCCAACTAATTGCTAAGGGATATACGATTGCCTTCTACAACTGCTCAAGTAGTACTACACTGCCCTTTGAAAACACCACTACCAAATTGTGCCTCTGCAGTTCGCACAACGACCCCTCCGCGTTACCAGGGGAACAGTGGTCCAACGGGTGGTGGGTTACCTCCTACTTTGAGAAATGGAATACCCGAAACGCATTGTATGGAACATACTGGGTGTGCGGG
>NW_020664441.1:4151996-4255902 GCF_002925995.2 Terrapene triunguis | reverse complement strand
GGGGGGGGCAAAAGGGCCAGGACCTTAAAGCGCTGCAGGGTCCTTTGCCGCGGCAGCACTTTAACATTGCTATCCCCCCCCCCCATCGTCGGTAAAGATGTACAAAACGTTTCCGTCCTGCACTTCCTGTCGATTTCTATGTCAGTGAGTTAGTGAGCTACAGAGCAAGTTCTGTAGCGCGTGTTAACGAGCCTCACATGTTAAATAGGTAGCACTGGGAGGCATGGCGCTACCACGCGTTAAGCAGATTCGTGCGTAAATGGGTCTGTACTTTAACAGCAGACAGAACAAAGTGAATTACAAAGCAAAATAAAATAAAACCCGCAAGTCTAAGCCTAGTACAGTAATAAAACTGAATTCAGATAAAATCTCACCCTCAGAGATGTTTCCATAAGTTTCTTTCACAGACTGGATGCCTTCCTAGTCTAGGCACAATCCTTTCCCCTGGTACAGCCCTTGTTCCAGCTCAGGTGGTAGCTAGGGGATTTCTCATGATGGCCACCCCCTTTGTTCTGTTCCACCCACTTATATATCTTTTGCATAAGGCGGGAATCCTTTGTCCCTCTCTGGGTTTCCACCCCTCCTTCTCAATGGAACAGCACCAGGTTAAAGATGGATTCCAGTTCAGGTGACATGATCACATGTCACTGTAAGACTTCATTACCCACTTACCAGCACACACATATGCAGGAAGACTTACAAGTAAAACAGAGCCATCTATAGTCAATTGTCCTGGTTAATGGGAGCCATCAAGATTCCAATCCACCATTAATGGCCCACACTTTGCATAACTACAATAGGACCTCAGAGTTATATTTCATATTTCTAATTTCAGATACAAGAGTGATACATTTATACAAATAGGATGACCACACTCAATAAATTATAAACTTTGTAATGATACCTTACAAGAGACCTTTTGCATGAAGCATATTTTAGTTACATTATATTCACACTCATCAGCATACTTTCATAAAATCATATCGAGTGCAACATCACAGAACTTTCTCTATTTACTTTTAACCTTTTGTAACCAGTTCCTGACACATAGGTTCTAAACACAGCTCTGCTGATGCCCCTCAAACCCAACCCCCTGCTATTGCAGACATGGGCTCCCCACCACACACAGTTCTGCCAGTGTCCCTCAATTGTGACCCACATCCCCCTCCGACCCCAACACTGGGTTCCACCCATACCAACTATGCCAATGCCCCTCAATCCCAACGCACAGCACCCCTGCAATCCCAGTCCTGCCCCCGTTCTGATTATGCCTCTTAACACCAACCCACAGCCCCACCCAGTTTTCCCAGCCCTGGCCTCCCCTCAGACACACAGTTCTGCCTGCTCCCGAATCCTGATTCTCAGCCCCCTGCTCTTCCAGTCTTAGATTCTCTCTTTTTCTCCTAAACGCTGATTACAGCTGGCTGAAACTTTGAATTTCTATTTCCCAGGAAATACGGACATTTCAAAATTCCTGAGAAATAGAAATCCTGAAAAAAATTCTGTTTTGGAAATTATGTCCAAATGTCATCTGTTCCATTACAACACAAATAGGATACCTTTTTATCCTAGGAAGTAAGATAAGTTGTTTCAATTTGTAGTAAGCAGGAGCTGTCCTTCATGTTTAAAAAAAAGAGACTATTTTGACTATTCTATTATGACCTGACTTAATACGATATGGACATGTTGCACAATGTACTATTGTTAATGCCATGTCATGATACATTGGAAAAATAAAAATAAAAAACAAAATACATTTATAAATGACATTTTCATTGTAAAGCAAAATTTTGACATTTTTCCACAAGGAAAATGTATCTTCTGGGGAAAATTTGTTTGGACTGGAATTTTCATTAAAATTGATACAATTTTGCAAAAACTTTAAGTTTCCTCAGGACAGTATTTTCTGATAGAAAACTATTTCAACAAAAATTTCCAACTGGTTCTAATCAGGACAGTGCTCTGAACCAGTATGTCAAAGTTCTGTGTTTCTATCAAGCAGACATTCCTGAGGCTTTGCTGCCACTGTGTGATCATTTCTTTTCTTGCGCTTAAAGGAGCATAGCAACTTTCCCATTAAAGCTGAGCTGTGCTTTCTGTGTATGTCTACACTACGAAATTAGGTTGATTTAATATAAGTTGATTTTTTAGAAATTAATTTGATACAGTCGATTGTGTGTGTCCCCACTTAAGACCATTAAGTCGGCGGAGTGCGTCCACAGTACCAAGGCTAGTGTCGACTTTCGGAGTGTTGAACTGTGGATAGCTATCCCACAGTTCCCGCAGTCTCCGCCGCCCATTGGAATTCTGGGTTGAGCTCCCAATGCCTGATGGGGCAAAAACATTGTCGCGGGTGGTTCTGGGTACATGTCGTCAGCCCCCCCCCCCCCCGTGAAAGCAACGGCAAAAAATCGTTTCTCGTCTTTTTTCCTAGGTTACCTGTGCAGACGACATACCATGGCAAGCATGGAGCCCACGCAGCTCACTGTCCCCGTACGTCTCCTGGGTGCTGCTGGCAGATGCGGTACTGCAGTGCTACACAGCAGCAGCTCCTTGCCTTTGCAAGTTAGCAAAGATGGTTAGCAGCCGTATTGTACCGTCTGCTGCTGTCCCCTGGTTCCTCCTGGCCGGCCTCAGTGAGGTTGGTCGGGGGCTCCTGGGCAGACATGGGTGCTCCTGGCCAGCCTTGGTAAGGTCAGTCGGGGGCGCCTGGGAAGACATAGGTGCTCCTGGCCGGCCTCGGTGAGGTCGGTCGGGGGCACCTGGACATAAATGGGAGTGACTCCAGGTCATTCCCTTCTTTAAGTTTTGTCTAATGGAGATTCAGTCCTGCCTGGAATATCAGGCAAGCTTACCAAAGAACCAGAACGGCAAACGGCCGCTGCGGGTCAGAGCCCCAGACATCCCGCTTCTATGATGAGCTGCATGCCATTCTAGGGGGTGCCCCTACAACTACCCCACCTCTGTGCTTCCCTCCTCCCCCACCCCTCCCGGGCTACCTTGGCAGTTATCCCCCCATTTGTGTGATGAATTAATAAAGAATGCATGAATTTGAAACAACGACTTTATTGCCTCTGCAAGCTGAGATCAAAGGGGGGAGGGGAGGCTGGTTGGCTTACAGGGAAGTAGAGTGAACCACGGGGGCGGCTTTTCATCAAGGAGAAACAAACAGAACTTTCACACTGTAGCCTGGCCAGTCATGAAGCTGGTTTTCAAAGCTTCTCTGATGTGCGGCGTGCCCTGCTGCGCTCTTCTAACTGCCCTGATGTCTGGCTGCGCTTAATCATTTAGTCTTTTAGAATGGAGTTCTGATAGCACGGATTCGTCTCCCCATACAGCGATCAGATCCAGTACCTCCTGTTCGGTCCATGCTGGAGCTCTTTTGCAATTCTGGGACTCCATGGTCACCTGTGCTGATGAGCTCCGCATGGTCACCTGTGCTGATCAGCTCGCCACGGTGGCCAAACAGGAAATGAAATTCACAAGTTCACAGGGCTTTTCCTGTCTACCTGGTCAGTGCATCTGAGTTGAGAGTACTGTCCAGAGCGGTCACAATGGAGCACTCTGGGATAGCTCCTAGAGGCCAATACTGTCGAATTGCGTCCACACTACCCCAAATTCAACCCAGCAGGGTCGATTTCAGCGCTAATCCCCTCGTCGGGGAGGTGTACAGAAATCGATTTTAAGAACTCTTTAAGTCGACAAAAATGGCTTCGACGGCTGCAGGGTTAAATCAATCTAAGGCTGCTAAATTCGACCTAAACTCGTAGTGTAGACCAGGGCTAAGAAACAATTTTTCAGTGTGTTTTTGTGACATGGTAGGACACTTTACCACGCCAGGCCAATAGCACGTAGTCTGGAATCATTGCATAACAAAGCATGGCAGCGTATGGTCCCGGTGTTTGCTGGCATGCAGACAACATCCATTCCTTATCTCTCTTTGTTATCCTCAGGAGAGTGATATCATTCACGGTCACCTGGTTGAAATGGGGTGATTTTATTAAGGGGACATTCAGAGGTGCCCGTTCCTGCTCGGCTGAACAGAAATGTTCCCCGCTGTTAGCCAGGGGGGAGGGGTGAAGTGATCATCCCAGAGAATTGGGTGTGTGGAGGGGGTAGTTGGGTTTGTGCTGCATGTTAACCCGGAAACCGCAGCCCCTCCTTTTACATTGCAAACCCATTTTAAATGGCCAACCCAAGGGGTGCTTGGTATGGGAAATGAGGGCGCTACTGTTTGAAACCATTCCCACATGTTAAGAAGGTTAAAAAATCCAAAAGACTGTGGCTTACCATGGCTGCCTGCAAGCGGAAATCTGTTGCCTGGTACTGCGTGAGTGATCTCTCACACCAAACCGGCAGGCCCTCAATATAAGAGGAAAAATGCGACCTTGTAACGAAAGCACATGTGCTGTGTAATGTGAACAGCAAAATTTAACGTGAAAGAGTGTACCCATTGTTCTCTAAAATGTGTCTTTTTTAACCACCTTTCCCTTCTCCTCCACCAGCTGCAAATGTTTCTCCTTCACAGAGGCTAGCGAAGATTAGAAGGAGAAAACGGCGGACTCGGGATGATATGTTCTCGGAGCTCCAGATGTCCTCCCACGCTGACAGAGCAGAGCAGAATGCGTGGAGGCAGTCAATGTCAGACTACAGAAAAGCACAATATGAATGAGAGGAGAGGTGGCGGGCTGAATCGCGGGATGAACAGAGCAAGTGGCGGGCTGAAGAGGATAGGTGGCGTCAGCTTGCTGACAGAAGGCAAGAGTCGATGCTCCGGCTGCTGGAGCATCAAACTGATATGCTCCAGCGTATGGTTGAGGTGCAGGAAAGGCAGCAGGAGCAGAGACCGCCGCTACAGCCCCTGTGTAACCAACAGCCCTCCTCCCCAAGTTCCATAGCCTCCTCACCCAGACGCCCAAGAACACGGTGGGGGGGCCTCCGGCCACCCAGTCACTCCACCCCAGATGATTGCCCAAGCATCAGAAGGCTGGCCTTCAATAAGAGTTAAAGTTTTAAACTGCAGTGTGTCCTTTTCCTTCCCTCCTCCCGCACCCATCCCGGGCTACCTTGGCAATTATCCCCCTAGTTGTGTGATGAATTAATAAAGAATGCATGAATGTGAAGTAACAATGACTTTATTGCCTCTGCAAGCGGTGCTCGAAGGGGGGAGGGGAGGGTGGGATGGTTGGTTTACAGGGAAGTAGAGTGAACCGGGTGGGGGGGGCGGAGGGTTCATCAAGGAGAAACAAACAGAAGTTTCACACCGTAGCCTGGCCAGTCACAAAACTCGTTTTCAAAGCTTCTCTGATGCGCACCACGCCCTGCTGTGCTCTTCTAATTGCCCTGGTGTCTGGCTGCGCGTAATCAGCGGCCAGGCGATTTGCCTCAACCTCCCACCCCACCATAAATGTCTCCCCCTTACTCTCACAGATATTGTGGAGCGCACAGCAAGCAGCAATAACAATGGGGATATTCTTTTTGCTGAGGTCTGAGCGAGTCAGTAAGCTGCGCCAGCGTGCTTTTAAACGTCCAAATGCACATTCCACCACCATTCTGCACTTGCTCAGCCTGTAGTTGAACAGGTCCTGACTACTGTCCAGGCTGCCTGTGTACGGCTTCATGAGCCATGGCATTAAGGGGTAGGCTGGGTCCCCAAGGATCACGATAGGCATTTCAACATCCCCAACGGTTATTTTCTGGTCCGGGAAGAAAGTCCCTTCCTCCAGCTTTCGAAACAGACCAGAGTGCCTGAAGACGCGAGCATCATGTACCTTTCCCGGCCATCCCACGTTGATGTTGGTGAAACGTCCCTTGTGATCCACCAGGGCTTGCAGCAGCATTGAAAAGTACCCTTTTCGGTTTATGTACTCGGTGGCTTGGTGCTCCGGTGACAAGATAGGGATATGGGTTCCGTCTATCGCCCCACCACAGTTTGGGAATCCCATTGCAGCAAACCCATCCACTATGGCCTGCACGTTTCCCAGAGTCACTACCCTTGATATCAGCAGGTCTTTGATTGCCCTGGCAACTTGGATCACAGCAGCCCCCACAGTAGATTTGCCCACTCCAAATTGATTCCCGACTGACCGGTAGCTGTCTGGCGTTGCAAGCTTCCACAGGGCTATCGCCACTCACTTCTCAACTGTGAGGGCTGCTCTCATCCTGGTATTCTGGTGCTTCAGGGCAGGGGAAAGCAAGTCACAAAGTTCCATGAAAGTGCCCTTACGCATGCGAAAGTTTCGCAGCCACTGGGAATCGTCCCACACCTGCAACACGATGCGGTCCCACCAGTCTGTGCTTGTTTCCCGGGCCCAGAATCGGCGTTCCACGGCATGAACCTGCCCCAGGAACACCATGATTTGCACATTGCTGGGGCCTGTACCTTCTGTGAGGTCTATGTCCATGTCAATTTCCTCATCACTCTCGTCGCCGCGCTGCAATCGCCTCGTCGGCTGGTCCTGGTTTTGCTTTGGCATGTCCTGGCTCTGCATATACTCCAGGACAATGCGCGTGGTGTTCATAGTGCTCATAATTGCCATGGTGATCTGAGTGGGCTCCATGATCCCAGTGCTATAGACTCATAGACTCATAGACTCATAGACTTTAAGGTCAGAAGGGACCAATATGGTCATCTAGTCTGACCCCCCGCATGATGCAGGCCACAAAAGCTGACCCCCCCACTTTCCCTTAACTCTGCTGTTGAAGTCTCCAGATCGTGATCTAAAGACTTCAAGTCGCAGAGAATCTTCCAGCTTGCGACCCCTGCCCTATGCTGCGGAGGAAGGCGAAAAACCTCCAGGGCCACTGCCAATCTACCCTGGAGGAAAATTCCTTCCCGACCCCAAATATGGCGATCAGCAGAACCCCGAGCATACAGGCAAGATTCTCTAGCCAGACCCTCATTTTACCAGCGATGGCCGTTATTGCCTAATTGATTAGAAACACGTAATCCCATCAAACCAAACTATGGCGTCTAGTCTGAAAAAAGGCGCGAAACTATTGTCTGACGGAGGGAGGGAGGGAGGGGTGAGTGACGACATGGCTTACAGGGAATTAAAATCAACAAAGGTGGCTGTGCATCAGGGAGAAACACAAACAACTGTCACACAGAATGGCCCCCCCAAAGATTGAACTCAAAACCCTGGGTTTAGCAGGCCGTTGATTTCACGGAGGGAGGGGGAAGCAAATGAATACAGAACAAAACTATTTTTTACATCTTAAGCTGGCAGCCAACGGTGCAGCATGACTGATAGCCCTCGGCATCTTCTGGGTGCTTGGCAGAAAATACTGGGCGCTTGGCAGAAAATAGTGTACTACGACTGATAGCCGCCATCATCATTGGGAAGGCAGCAGAATATGACTGGGGGACATACGGAGTTTCAGCCATCATCTGATCGAACTGCAGTATGACGACGATGGATACCAGTCGTAATACACCATCTACTGCCAAAAGGCAAGGGGCTGCTGCTGTGTAGCAACGCAGCCCGTCTGCCAGCCCCACGTCTGCCAGCACCCAGATCGCCGATGAAGGCTACCAGTCATACTGCACCGTCTACTGCCAAAAGGCAATTAGCTGCTGCTGTGTAGCAATGCAGTACCACGTCTGCCGGCACCCAGATGACATATGGTGATGGTGAGCTGAGCTGAGCTGAGCGGGCTCCATGCTTGGCATGGTATGTTGTCTGCACAGGTAACCCAGGTAAAAAGGCGCGAATCGACTGTCTGCCGTTGCTCTGACGGAGGGGGAGGGGCCTGACGACATGTACCCAGAACCCCCCGCGACACTGTTTTGCATCATTCAGGCATTGGGATCTCAACCCAGAATTCCAATGGGCGGCGGAGACTGCGGGAACTGTGGGATAGCTACCCATAGTGCAACGCTCCGGAAGTCAACGCTAGCCTCGGTATTGTGGACGCGGTCCACCGACTTAATGCACTTAGAGCATTTTATGTGGGGACACACACAATCGGCTGTATACAACCGATTTCTATAAAACCGGCTTCTATAAATTCGACCTAATTTCATAGTGTATACATACCCTTAGAGAAACTTATGGCACATGGCTATAGTGTGCAGAGGCCCAAGCCCAGCAGCACTATGAATGTCCAGTAGGGGGAGCTCAACTAGGGCTGTGACAGGTGGATAAGGAACTGGTTAAAATGGAGACTACAACAGGTCGTACTGAAAGGTGAACTGTGAGGCTGGAAGGAGGTTACTAGTGGATTTCCTCAGGAATCGGTTTTAGGACCAATCTTATTTAATCTTTTTATTACTGACCTTGGCACAAAAAGTGGGAATGTGCTAATAAAGTTTGCAGATGACACAAAGCTGGGAGGTATTGCTAATACAGAGAAGGACCAGGATATCATACAGGAAGATCTGGATGACCTTGTAAACTGGAGTAATAGTAATAGGATGAAATTTAATAGTGAAAAGTGCAAGGTCATGCATTTAGGGATTAATAGCAAGAATTTTGGTTATAAATTGGGGACACATCAGTTGGAAGTAACAGAGGAGGAGAAGGACCTCGGAATATTGGTTGATCACAGGATGATTATGAGCCGTCAATGTGATATGGCCGTTAAAAAAGCTAATGTGGTCTTGGGATGCATCAGGCGAGGTATTTCCAGTAAAGATAAGGAGGTGTTAGTACCGTTATACAAGGCACTGGTGAGACCTCATCTGGACTATTGTGTGCAGTTCTGGTCTCCCATGTTTAAGAAGGATGAATTCAAACTAGAACAGGTACAGAGAAGGGCTACTAGGATGATCCGAGGAATGGAAAACCTGTCTTATGAAAGGAGACTCAAAGAGCTTGGCTTGTTCAGCCTAACCAAAAGAAGGCTGAGGGGAGATATGATTGTTCTTTATAAATATATCAGAGGGATAAATATCAGGGAGGGTGAGGAATTATTTAAGCTTAGTACCAATGTGGACACAAGAACAAATGGATATAAACTGGACATTAGGAAGTTTAGACCTGAAATTAGACGAAGGTTTCTAACCATTAGAGGAGTGAAGTTCTGGAACAGCCTTCCAAGGGGAGTAGTGGGGGCAAAAGACATATCTGGCTTCAAGACTAAGCTTGATAAGTTTATGGAGGGGATGGTATGATGGGATAGCCTAATTTTGGCAATTAATTGATCTTTGATTATTAGCAGGTAAATATGCCCAATGGTCTGTGATGGGATGTTAGATGGGGTGGGATCTGAGTTACTACAGAGAATTCTTTCCTGGGTGCTGGCTGGTGAGTCTTGCCCACATGCTCAGGGTTTAACTGATCGCCATATTTGGGGTCGGGAAGGAATTTTCCTCCAGGGCAGATTGGCAGAGGCTCTGGAGGTTTTTCGCCTTCCTCTGCAGCATGGGGCACGGGTCACTTGCTGGAGGATTCTCTGCACCTTGAGGTCTTTAAACCACGATTTGAGGACTTCAATAACTCAGGCATAGGTTAGGGATTTGTTACAGGAGTGGGTGGGTGAGATTCTGTGGCCTGCGTTGTGCAGGAGGTCAGACTAGATGATCATAATGGTCCCTTCTGACCTTAAAGTCTATGAGTTCTATTATCTACATACATAATCAGATTCTCTTGAAAATTGCTCTGACAGTTGGGGGGCTGGAATGGTGTAAGCAGAGCAAATGTGGGATCATTTGGACAAGGGTTCCCAAGATAGAGTCCCCCAGAATGGACATATTTTTAAAATTTACTGAGGCCTATCATTATTTTTTACTCCCAGCCAGAGAATAAACCAATGGCAGTAGCCACCTAAAACTTGGATCACTGCCCCAGAATTCATCTAATGGCTAGCAACAAGATTCAGCTTCTAAACCTAATAATTCAAAATCTTTTAGACCTTCATTCTGGATCTGTAAAGTGGCACGCACACTGGGCTGAGCTTCAGAATCTAGCATGCACGCAGGAGCATCCTGCAGCAATGTTCCTGTAGAAAAGCCAAAATTCAAAGTGTTCTAAAATATACAGTGGGAGTCATAGCACCTTGAAAACTGGTGGGCCACTTTAAGGGTTGGGTTAGACTTTGTGGAGCAAATGTGGACTCGTTTAGTGAAGGGATTCCTAAGACTATAGCCCCCAGCCCAAAAACAACAAGTGATCACCTTTTAATTTTCAATGCACACTAAAATGCACATGGACAGGGAGATAGCCTTGGATATTGGTATGCTACATCAGAACCCGCATTTATACTTTCTGGGGTAAATTTGGGGTCATTTAGTCATTTGGTCAAGGGGTTTCTGAGATGCAGCTTTTTGCGGGGGGATGGCTGTTTTCTTTTTTGTATGCTGAGGAGGAAAATCACTCCCCCCCAAAAAAAAAAAAAAAAATTAAACACCCCATGAAATTTCCATCTTGTGGGAAATTCTAAGAGTTTGACATTTGGTTTTGTCCTGATTTGAAATATCAGAATTTTGCACAAAATGAAGTGTTCAAATCATTTCATAATAATTTTACCTGTTCTGTTCATTCCCTCTGGGGCACCTGGCATTGGCCACTGTCAGTAGACAGGATACTGGGCTAGGTGGACCTTTGGTCTGACCCAGTATGGCCATTCTTATGTTCGCATAATCCTGTTCACTTATGCTATAGCCCAGTGTGGGAGAAAAATGAGTTCTCACTCTGAGGTTGGTTGCAACATGCCAGAGGCAGCTTTATTTTCTTTAACACTTGCAAGGGGAGAGTACTCACGGGCAGGGGTTCCCCTCTCAAGGCAGATCTCCGTTAGATAAACAATTAAGGCAAGCATTTATACCTTTTGTGACATACAGTAATGATCAACAACTGCATTTTGTTTATACATATTCCTTTCTGATATCTTACTTTTCTCAGCAATTTCTGCTACAGTCTGCATTCTATTCTTATCTAACACAAGGTTGAAAAACAGCATCTCTTACAGTTCTTTTCCACTCGCCCAGGCCCTGCTTGGAAGTCTCACGTTATTAGCTGTTAGAGTTAGCCTGACTCTTGCTCTTCCTAGAAGACTAAGATGTCTGCTCTTTTCCCAACTTCCACACCAGTTTAGGCTAAGTATCCCATAACACCTTTCATTTGCTGAAGTAAGCATTTGTCACAAGCAGACAGGAAAGTTGTCAAAAACAAGACACGTTCATTCTACATCTTAGTGCAGGGGTGGGCAAACTGTTTGGGCCAAGGGCTACGTCTGGGTGGGGAAATAGTATGCAGGGCCGGGACAGGGGGTTGGGGTGCGGGAGGGAGTGTGGGAGGGGGTGCAGTGTGCAGGAAGGGGCTCAGGGCAAGGGATTGGGGCAGAGGAGGAGTGCAGGGTGTATGAGGGGGCTCAGGGAAGGGGGTTGGGGTGCAGGAGGGGTGCAGACTGCAGGAGGGGGCTTAGGGCAGGGGGTTCCGGTACAGGAGGGGTGCAGGGTGTGGCAGGGGGCTCAGGGCAGGGGGTTGGGGTGCACAGGGGTGCAGGATGCAGCAGGGAGCTCAGGGCAAGGGGTTGGGGTGCAGGAGAGGTGCGGGGTGTACGAGGGGGCTCAGGGCAGGGAGTTGGGGTGCAGGAGGGGTGCGTGGTGCAGGCAGGGGGCTTAAGGCAGGGAGTTGGGGGGCAGGGTACAGGACGGGTTCAAGCTCCGGCCCTGCTTACCTCAAGCGGCTCCAGGGTGGCAGCGGCGCACAAGCTTACCTCAAGCGGGCCAGGGCAGCTTCCTGCATGCCTGTCCTGTCCCCGGCCCCGCGCCACTCACGAAAGTGCTGAAACCCCTGGGGGAGAGGGGCCAGAGGGCTCTGCATGCACTGCCCTTGCCGTGCGACCAGGTACCCCCCCCCCGAAGCTCCCATTGGCCACTGTTCCCCATTCCCAGCCAATGGGAGCTGCGGGAGGCGGTGCCTGGAGGGAAGGGCAACACATGGAGGCCTCTGCCCCCCCACCCAGGTGCCGCAGTGACATGGTGCCCGCGGCACCGTGGGCCAGATCCAAAGCCCTGAGGGGCCGGATCCGGCCCACAGGCTATAGTTTGCTCACCCCTGTCTTTGTGCAAGCTAGGGAAATACCTTCCTGGATCACTACCTGGAATGCCACTATACAAAACAGAGAGAAGGAAGGAACAGGACAGCAAGTTAGGGAACAGTGACAAACTGATGGGTTGGATTTTAGTGATGTGTAAAGAAGTGTGTAACTTGTCGAGTCAGATAAATAATACCAGCTGAAATGTGGGAGCACACCTTCTGCGTAAAGTGAACGTAACATTGCTGCACAGGACTGCTCTTCAGAGACTGATATCGTATAGAAGCCTTCTCCTGTACCAGATTAATAAACCTGACTGACACTGCTTATTGTTATTGAGTATATTTCATAACAAACCCAAGTGTGGTCAAACAATTGACTATACAATTTATCAACACGTTCTGTATGGTGACCTTCCGCCAGAAGTTAGATTATTAGGTGGCACTCATTTTTATTACTTTCCTGACGGCCTCTATAAACCGCAGCATCAGTCTGGTTACAGTAGACCCTCAGAGTTACAAACTGACCAATCAACCACAGACTCATTTGGAACCAGAAGTACAAAATCAGGCAGCAGCAGAGACCCAAACAAAAAGCAAAACAGTATAGTACTGTGTTAAATGTAAACAACTAAAAACAATAACAGGAAAGTTTTTTAAAAAGATTTGAAAAGGTAAAGAAAGTGTCAGTGCTTGTTTCATTTAAATTAAGTTGGTTAAAAGCAGCATTTTTCGTTATTGTAAAGTTTAAAGGCTGTATTAAGGCAATGTTCAGCTGTAAACTTTTGAAAGAACAACCATAATGTTTTGTTCAGAGTTTTGAACATTTCAGAGTTACAAACAACTTCCATTCCCAAGGTGTTTGTAACTCTGAGGTTCTACTGGATATACTTCCTAGCTGGGAAGCTACAGGAATCAGCGATTCAGGGGATCCTTCAAGGATGCTCTCCAGAGTGTCTTTTAAAATAAAGAAAATCCCATAGAGGAAGGACAGTCCTCCAGTGCAAACAATGGAGATGGCCACTTGGATCCTGTCACAGATTCACACGACTCGTGCTCTCTCCCTATGGTCCTTGGGAGGAACCCCCTTCAGTGTGACAGCCCTTCTTGGGGGTCCACTCTCTGTCGGGGATTAAGCCTTAGGCCCTTCCACCTCCTGGAACCATACCTCTGAGCATTCAGCACACCTGTCTCTCGCTGTGGGCCCCCTCAGGGAATCCACTCACTCTGGACCCCTGGGGCCTCCACACCCAGAGGAAATAATGCCACCCTGATCTCTAGACTGTAGTGACTCTCAGGGCATGTCTACACTTGCCATTTAAAGCGGGAAAATTCCCTTTTTTGCACAAAAACCGTGGGAGCATCTACACTTGCCAATGACTTTTTGCGGTGAAACTTAGAAGTTTCACCGCAAAAAGAAAACCACCTCCATGAGAGGTATACAGCTTTACCAGTGATGCTTTTGCGGTGATGTGCAAGTGAAGACACTTTCTTCCGGTTTTATAGAGCTTTTAGCCTCTGCCAGATATCCCACAGTGCCTAGGGGGCCAGCAGCTCTGCTGCTCTGATACCAGGTAAACAGACATCCACCCCTCCCCGTGTAAAGCCCCGGGAACTTTGAAACTCCCCTTCTTGTTTTCTTGGCAAGTGCTCACTTATCTGGCCAGGTGACAATGCCTGCTCCAGGGAGCAAACAATCCCCTGCTTGGAGCAATGCTGAGCTACTGGAGCTGATCAGTCAATAGCGTAGCTGGAGGGGTGCAGGGGAAGCAGTTGCTTCCCCTCAGCACATTTTTCAAAAGCCCCGCCTTAGTTAGGCAGGGTTACCATGGCGCGCGGGGGGAGGGGGGGGGGCATGCTCTGCTGCCACGCCCATCAGCTGTGTCTCCCAGCAGGAGGGAGACAGCTGATTGCCCGGCAGGGAGGGGAAGATAGATTAAGAACTGAGCTCCAGGAAGGATACTGGGCTCCTGCAGGCAGGCTATGCCGGCTTCCCCCAGCATGCTGCATTGCATACCCTGTCCCCTCCCTGCCGTGCTAGCTGTCTCCCAGCAGGAGGGAGACAGACAGCTAATTGGTGAGGCAGGGAGGGGGAAAGAACTGAGTTCCAGCAAGCTGGGCTCCTGGGGAGGAGGAGAGGCTGGGGCATGCCCCCCCTATAGGGGGCAGGCAGGGGCACCCACCCACCAGTCAACTGTTTATGGGGCCCTTGGGGGGCCCATGAGCCATCAGCTGTTTGGCCAGGGTGGGGGCAGGAGGGTAGCTAGGGGAGTGCTGTTTAGCTGGTTTTTGGCCACCAACCAATCAGCGAGGGGAACTACTCCTGGAGCAGGGGCTGAGCTAAGAGACCCCACCGGTGAGGTGCAGCCCCACCTCCTTCTCCTACCTGCTCCTTTTGGCACTGGCAGGTGTGCTTTCTCTGGCTCTGCAGCAGCAGCAGCTCCTAACCTCTCACCCAACTGAAGGCAGCCAGTAGCAGCAGCTGGTAAGTGTATTTCAAAGGGTGTCTTTCTTGTGGTGAGGGTGGCAGTGGGGGGGACTGGAAACCCCCCAGGTGGCTGTGAGAGCCAGCACCTGGCTGCTGGTGGGATGGCCATCTGCATGGTGGGGGGCAGGGGGCTCAGCCAGAGGCATCTCCAAAAACATCCCCTGCACCCCCGCAGCACAGAGAGACTGGGAGTACCAGCCCCTGCTGGGTAGCTGGACCAGGACAGGCATGGGGGGTGCGGGGGAGGCGTGTCTCCTGTGGGGTGTGATGTCCCTGCTTGCCCTCCCTGCCCAGGCAGAGACACCTGCCTCTCAGAGACAGTGGCCATGTAGTGCGCTTGGTTCCTCCTCCCTGGCATCTGGGTGACTGCCTCTTAGGGGGTGAGGGGTGGAAGGGAAGAGGCAGTGGGGAAGGGATAGGGGTGGGGGGGTAGGAGAGGAAAGCTATCAGGGGAAATCTTCATAGCAGTACAATCTCTGCCTTGGGGGTGTGGATGGAATTGTCTCCCAAGGGACGGCTGGAACTATCTGCTGTGCTCTCTGTGAGCTGAGGGGTGAAAACATTATATGTGTTTAGTCCATGTGCTCTGGCAAACACAAGTCCAGGCACCATGTTGGGGGGCAGGGAGAGGTAGCCTGATTTTCCCTCTCCTATCAGGGGAAACCTGAATTGTCTCCTAAGGGAAGGGCTTGTCTTGTGAGCATGTTGGGAGGAGGAGAGGGGTATTGCTGAGTCCCAGGGTTGAGTAATTATCTGGTGATGGTGGTCATTAAATTACTAATTGTCATTCACTTGCTGCACACAATGGCTGGTGATGGTTGTTTAACATCCACCCAGCCATTTGGTCAAGTGCCTTGTTTCTTGGGAGTTGCCTTCTGTAACTTCTCTAATTTCATCCCATTCTCCTGTGAGTACAAATTCTGGTTCTAAGGACCTGATGCCTGGATCCCATATTGCCTTGCACTGGGATTGGGAATTAGTGCCCTGCAACTCCTCCTATTGTGCCAGTGTAGATCCTGCTGTTAGTACAGCTATTTGCAGGTGCCCTTGTGTTTAGCTGAACCTTTGGACTCAGTTTAGTGGGGATAGACTCAGAGACTGAGATCTAAACTGACACTACTATCCTGCTGTGTGGATCCCAGTGTGCTTGTACTGTGAATTTTTGGCATGCACATGTGGCTATATTTATCTCATTGTGCTGGTGCTACTTCCTTGGTGTGATGATCGTGAAAATAGTGTCCTGGTGTGATGATGGTCACTCTGTGCTGTTCATGTGAATCTTGCATTTTTGTATGCTGTGTTGGTGTAGCCCTGTTGCTCCCAGGAAATTAGAGCCACAAGGTGGGTGAGGTAATATCTTTTATTGGCACAACTTTTGTTGGTGAGAGAGAGACAAGCTTTGGAGCTTTCACGGAGTTCTTTCTTCCTGAAGAAGAGTTCTGTGAAAGCTCAAAAGCTTGTCTCTCTCACCAACAGAAGCTGGTCCAATAAAAAATATTTTACCTCACCCACCTTGATATATATTACCCTCCCCCATATTACCCAGGGTCGGCTCTAGGCACCACCAAAACAAGCTGGTGCTTGGGGCGGCACATTTTTAGGGGCAGCATGGCCGGTGCCAGAATGCCGCCCCTAAAAATGTGCCCTGGCCGCCCTAGCTCACCTCCGCTGCTGCCGCTCGCGCGCCATGGCGCGCGAAACAGCTGATTCGCACGCCGCTGCTCCCCCTCCATCCCAGGTTTGGGAGCCTGGGAGGGAGGGGGAGACTCCGAGTGGCCGCAGCACGCGCGCCGCTTCTCCCCGTCCCTCCTAGGCTTGAGAGCTAGGGGGGGAGGAGGCAGGGCTGGGGATTTGGGGAAGGGGCGGAGCTGAGGCGGGCCAGGGGTGGGGTAAGAAAAAAATGGGGGGGGGGGGGGGGGGCACAAATGTTTCTGCTTGGGGGAGCAAAAATCCTAGAGCCGGCACTGCAGGTTTGAGAGCCTGGGAGGGAGGGGGAGACTCCGAGTGGCCGCGGCGTGGACGCCGCTTCTCCCCCTCCCTCTCAGGCTCTCAAGTCTGGGAGGGAGGGAGGGGGAGCAGCAGCCGCTCGGGATCTCCCCCTCCCTCCCAGGTTTCAGAGCCTGGGAGGGAGGGAGGGGGGAGACTCCAAGTGGCCGCGGCGCGGGTGCTGCTTCTCTCCCTCCCTCCCAGGCTCTCAAGCCTGGGACGGAGGGGGAGCAGCGGCGCGCGAAACGGCCGCTTGGGATCTCCCCCCCCCAGGTTTGAGAGCCTGGGAGGGAGGGGGAGACCCCGAGCCGCCGTGGCGCGCGAATCAGCTGTTTCGTGTGCCGTGGCAGCAGCAGCGGAGGTGAGCTAGGGCGGCCGGGGCACATTTTTAGGGGCGGCATTCTGGCGCCGGCCATGCCGCCCCTAAAAATGTGCCGCCCCAAGCATCAGCTTGTTTTGCTGGTGCCTAGAGCCGGCCCTGCAAACCTGGAAGGGAGGGGGAGACTGCGAGTGGCCACGGCGCGGGCGCCGCTTCTCCCCCTCCCTCCTAGGCTTGAGAGCCTGGGAGGAGGAGGCAGGGCTGGGGATTTGGGGAAGGGGCGGAGTTGAGGCGGGGCCGGGGGTGGAGTAATTAAAGAACGGGGGGGGGGGCGGCCAAAATTGTTTTTGCTTTGGGCGGCAAAAATCCTAGAGCCGGCCCTGCTGTTAGTTATGTATTGTTTTCCCCATATCTTACCAGCAGACTTATGGAAGCCACCTGCAGAGCAGTGGTAAGCCTGCTATTCTTAATTGGTTTGCCCAAGAAAAAAGTTCTTGGCTGGAGGGACATCACGACCAGTTCTCCTTTTCACTTGTTTTGCACTACACCACACAAATATTTTAATAGTTGTATGTCCCCTTGGAACATGCATAAAGGCTCTGAAGCACTCACTCATGGGGTGTCATACATTTGTGCTTTGCCCTTCAGTACAAATTTTCCCCACGGAGTCGGTGCCTATGATACTGCAGCCCCCTTCTCAGGGCCGGCTCTAGGATTTTTGCTGCCCAAGGCAAAAACAATTTTGGCCGCCCCCCCCCCCCCCCCCCCCCGCCTCACCTCCGCCCCCCCCCCAACTCCCCAGCCCTGCCTCCTCCCCCCAGGCTCTCAAGCCTAGGAGGGAGGGGGAGCAGCGGCACGCGAAACAGCTGTTTCGCGTGCCGCGGCCGCTCGGGATCTCCCCCTCCCTCCCAGGCAGCAGCAGCGGACGTGAGCTAGGGCGGCCGCGGCACATTTTTAGGGGCTGCATTCTGGCGCCGGCCATGCTGCCCCTAAAAATGTGCCGCCCCAAGCACCAGCTTGTTTGGCTGGTGCCTAGGCCGGCCCTGCCCCTTATGTGCTACTTCCTGGTTTTATACAGCTCAGCCTGCCCCTTGGGCCTGACTCCCTTCCAGGTGCTGCCTGTCAAAGGGTTAATTGGCCCTTCCTCTCTCCTCAGGCCTTGTGTGGGGTAGGCACCCCCTCACGCAGCCACACACCAAGCCATCAAACATGTGCTTATTTGCACTTTGAACCCATGTTTGTTAGCATGGCTGGTGAGGGGTCCTGTTTCCCGATGACAAACACTGCATTGTTTGCTGCTCTGAGCAGCTCCTGCTGTTGGGGGGGCCAGTAAATGGGATTCTGCGAGCTGGTATTTTAAAGTCTCCCTCTGCCACCAGAACACAGAAATAGCAGAGCTCGGGCGCTCCCCGTTCCCAAGAGTTTGTGCTAGGGACTTTCAGGGTCCCCAGATTCCTCTGTGATTTGCTCTTACTCCCTTGCAGAGAATGGACACATGTATCAGAGTTTGGTGGGAAGAATTAAATCCCCAGCACTGAGGGGGAGTATGAGTATGGGGTAGCTTCATGCACCACCACCCTTCTTCGTTAGCCCATTGGGTGTCTGGAGTTCTGCGCTGGCTTTCCAAACAAGTGTGACAATAACAGAGCAGAAATGAGAAACTGCATGACAAGAAATGGCCATAGGGTGGCAGCACATCTTCAGGAACCACCTGCTTCATAGGTGCACACAGCCCAGAAGGCCCTGGCTCAGAGCATCTGTCTGTCTCTTTTCTCCAGCAGCAGCCAGCACCTATGGGATTGTCTACCCAGGACACTAACCAGCATTACTACACCAATATAACTCCCCATGTGGCTTTTTCTTGGTTTGATTTATGTCCCTTCCGAAGGATATTTTTAAAACTAGATTCTTTTGCTGCTACAGGGGATGTGATTTCTGTGACAAATTCATAGAATATCACAGAATCATAGAATATCAGGGTTGGAAGGGACCTCAGGAGGTCATCTAGTCCAACCCCCTGCTCAAAGCTGGACCAGTCCCCAACTAAATCATCCCAGCCAGGGCTTTGTCAGGCCTGACCTTAAAAACCTCTAAGGAAGGAGATTCCACCACCTCCCTAGGTAACCCATTCCAGTGCTTCACTACCCTCCTAGTGAAAAAGTTTTTCCTAATAGCCAACCTAAACCTCCCCCACTGCAACTTGAGACCATTGCTTCTTGTTCTGTCATCTACTACCACTGAGAACAGTCTAGATCCATCCTCTTTGGAACCCCTTTCAGGTAGTTGAAAGCAGCTATCAAATCCCCCCTCATTCTTCTCTTCCACAGACTAAACAATCCCAGTTCCCTCAGCCTCTCCTCATAAGCCATGTGCTCCAGCCCCCTAATCATTTTTGTTGCCCTCCACTGGACTCTTTCCAATTTTTCCACATCCTCCTTGTAGCGTGGGGCTCAAAACTGGACACAGTACTCCAGATGAGGCCTCACCAATGCCGAAGAGAGGGGAATGATCATGTCCCTCAATCTGCTGGCAATGTCCCTTCTTATACAGTCCCAAATGCTGTTAGCCTTCTTGGCAACAAGGGCCCACTGTTGACTCATATCCAGCTTCTTGTCCACTGTAACCCCTAGGTCCTTTTCTGCAGAACTGCTGCCTAGCCACTCGGTCCCTAGTCTGTAGCAGTGCATGGGATTCTTCCGTCCTAAGTGCAGGACTCTGCACTTGTCCTTATTGAACCTCATCAGATTTCTTTTGGCACAATCCTCTAATTAGTCTAGGTCCCTCTGAATCCTATCCCTACTCTCCAGCGTATCTACTATTCCTCCCAGTTTAGTGTCATCTGCAAACTTGCTGAGGGTGCAATCCATGCCATGCTCCAGATCATTAATGAAGATATTGAACAACCGGCCCCAAGACCGACCCCTGGGGCACTCCGGCTGCCAACTAGACATGGAGCCATTGACCACTACCTTGGGCTCCAGGTGTGTATAATTTTTGGTAGTGCCCAGAACGGGTCCAAGCAGAGCTGTCCCGTTTCTATGGATGGCTCTGAAAATATAAGCCCAAACACTGGTGGAGCGAGGCCCACGTTCCTGAATATTGGTGGAGCACGGGCACCACAGACCCAGGTAACTCGCCATCTATGATCACTACCCGTTGAGCCTGATGATCTAGCCAGCTTTCTATCCACCTTATAGTTCATTCATCCAGCCCATACTTCTTTAACTTGCCCGTAAGAATACTGTGGGAGACCGTATCAAAAGCTTTGCTAAAGTCAAGGAATAACACGTCCACTGCTTTCCCCTCATCCACAGACCCAGTTATCTCCTCATAGAAGGCAATTAGGTTAGTCAGGCATGACTAGCCCTTGGTGAATCCATGCTGACTGTTCCTGATCACTTTCCTCTCCTCTAAGTGCTTCAAAATTGATTCCTTGAGGACCTGCTCCATAATTTTTCCAGGGACTGAGGTGAGGCTGACTGGCCTGTAGTTCCCCGGATCCTCTTTCTTCCCTTTTTTAAAGATGGGCACTACATTAGCCTTTTTCCAGTCATCCGGGACCTCACCCGATCGCCATGAGTTTTCAAAGATAATGGCCAATGGCTCCGCAATCACATCCGCCCACTCCTTTAGCACCCTTGGATGCAGCGTATCTGGCCCCATAGACTTGTGCTTGTCCAGCTTTTCTAAATAGTCCTGAACCACTTCTTTCTCCACAGAGGGCTGGTCATCTCCTGGCCATACTGTGCTGCCCAGTGCAGTAGTCTGGGAGCTGACCTTGTTTGTGAAGACAGAAGCAAAAAAAAGCATTGAGTACACTTATACCAGCAAAAGTCCCAGGGTAAAACAAATCCTAGGCTTGGGATTTTTCTCCCTTCCTCTGAGGCCTAGCCTATAGTAAAAAGGGTTTGCCAGTATAGTGCATGGGCAAACCCTCCTAGTGCAGATGCAGTCATAACAGCCAAAAAAGGTTTTTGCTGCTATAACTTATTGCATTCAGGGAGTTGGTCAGAGCTATACCAGCAAAAGCACTGTTTTGAAGTTGGCTAGTGTTGCCAACTTTCTAATCGCACAAAACTGAATATCCCTGACCTTCCCCCGCCCCTTCGAGGCCCCACCCGCCGCTCGCTCCATCCCCCTCCCTCCGTTGCTCACTCTCCCCCACCCTCACTCACTTTCACCAGGCTGGGGCAGGGTACTGGGGTGCGGGTGAGTGAGGGCTCCGTCTGGGGGTGTGGGTTCTGGGGAGAAGCTGGGGATGAGGGGTTTGGGGTGTGGGAGAGAGCTCTGGGCTGGGGCAGGGGGGTGAGGACTCCAGCTGGGGGTGTGGGATTGGGGGCTTGAGGTACAGGAGAGGGCTCAGGGCTGAGGCAGGGAGTTGGGCTGTGGGGGGGTTGTGGGATTCAGGCTCCGGGAGGGAGGTTGGGTGCAGGAGGGGACTCAGGGTTGGAGTAGGTGGTTGGGGCACGGGATGAGGTGCGGGGTCCCGGTGGCACTTACTGTGGCTCCCAGGAAGCGGCCGCCAGTGAGGCTCCACACGCTCCCCTCGCATCTGCAGGTTCCCAGCCAATGGGAGCCGCGGAGCCAGCACTCAGGGCTGGGACAGCACGCAGAGCCTCCCTGACCACCCATGCGCCTAGGCTCTGTAGGAACCCGGCAGCCGCTTCCGGGGGCCGTGCAGAGCTAGGGCAGGCACGGAGCCTGCCTTAGCCCTGGGCCCCCGCTGTGCCACCGACCAGGCTTTTAAGGGCCCAGTCGGCAGTGCTGACTGGAGCCGCCAGGGTCCCTTTTCAACCAGACCGGAATGGTCAAAAAACGGATGCCTAGCAGCCCTAAAGTTGGGTCTCCACTACAAGGGTTGACCAGTGTAGTTATACCAGCAAATCCTTTCTAGTGTAGACTAGGCCTCAATGGAAAAGAAAAAAAATACAGAACCTAGGGGATTGGGATAGCAGGGGGGCTGTGGGTCAGGACTGAGGGGCATGGGCAGAGCTGTGGGGACAGCTCAAGGCTGGAATAGCAGGGGGCTGTGGGGAAGGGTAGAGGGGCACTGGCAGAGCTGGCGGGGGGGGGGGGGCAGCCCAGGGCTGGGATAGCAGGGAGCTGTGGGTCAGCACGGAGGTGAGATGGGGAGCCCAGGGCTGGGATAGCTCAGTTCACATGCAGTACAGAACAAAATTCCTGGAATCACCTTCCCAAGGTCAGAGCATCATATTTCCACCTCATTAAACCCACTAATTGCTCCTTCTAATGAGAACAGACATGACTGGCTCACCTGCACGCCAGGTGCAAGGGGCACAGCCTGCTGCGGGGGGGAGGGGTGCTTTACTGTAGGTGCAGGCCTGGGAGAGACGCTAGGGCAGCTACACAGAGAAATAAGCCAGGATCCTCAGGGACTCTGCTTCATGGCACATGGCGGCTGGACAGGGCTCTGCTGCCAGCACAACCGTGATTGTGGGGGGCAGAAGGAGTGCACCTTGGGCCCATGGCACCTTCTGTCAGCCCATCAGCTCATGCTGTGAATTAGGGTTGCCAATTTTGGTTGAACGTATTCCTGGAGGTTTCATCACATGACATAATCTTTACAGATTCATCTTTAATTCCTGTAGACTCCAGGACAATCCTGGAGGGGTGGCAACCCTAGCTGTGATGTGACCCCAGGAAAGGGGGTAGGAGCTGCCTGGCAGACCAAGGGCTCCAGCAAGGCCAGCTCACCTGGCACATGCTACCCACTGTGGAGGGGAACATGGTTTATTCCAGGGGTACAAGATTGGCTGGATCTGGTAGGGTCTGAATCCCCCTCCAAGGAGAGGAGTTGGGGGAGTATGGGAGGCTGTCTCCACAGGGCCCCTGTGACTTGTCCCCCAGCACACCCCAGTGCTGCCAAGCAGTGCAGGAAATGGAATTCCCCACCTCCCACCCCCATAAAGCAGTGGCCCTGGGCTAGGACTGGTGGTGGATGGCCATGGGACTCCTCTGGGGAGCAGGCCTGGTGCTGGGGTGGATGGTGCTGGGGCTAGCCCTGTTCATGCCCTATCAGGCACTCACTCCACCCACCACCCCCAGCCTAGACTAACCTAGCAGCTGAGCAAGCCCAAAGCCACCCCCAGTCATTGTGATATGTTGCCATGGTAGGGCATTGCCCTGGAGACAGACTAGCACAGAAAGGCCTGGGTTTACCCTGGGGGGCATTTAGGGGCTGGGTGGCATTCAGCACCAAGGTGAGACTCTGTGGGACCTGCCCTCCCATGAAACCTGTGCCAATGCTGATAAGCCTGGCTAAAGGCTCTGACTCAGGCACGCTCCCTGGACTTTGGATGCCCCTGCTGTTCCCTGGTGACTGCAAGGAAGTCAGAGATAATGGAACCAACGTGGGTGTGACAATCCTCTAGCCACCTGTGGAATCAAACCCACAACCTCTGGATCTAAAAAGCAGGAGCCTCTGCTGCTTAAGTTAAAGAAGCAGCTATATGAGCAATGAGGCTGGACCAGGCTTATTAACCAATATATACAATCCAACAACCAGCGAGAGGCAGCACCCCATCCAGAGTTAATATGGGTTTACACATCTCAAACAACTTATTGATCATTTACTTAGTGCGTGGCCCAGTCTACCCAGCTCCCACACTTTCCCCTGGGGACACAACTCCACCACCCAGCCAAGGTCCTGAGATCTGACCAAGTCTTCTGCCAGGTATGGTGGGCAGCTAAAAGGGCCAGATTCAAATATCTAGGGTTCCTCTTAACAAACACTTTGAGCCCCACTCGGAAACATGAAGAGAAAAAAAACTAAATACCTTCCCCAGGTGACCTTAACAGACATCCCTATCCCACCCACATGCAGTGATCAGGTATGAAACAAAGAGAACTGTATGAATCATAGAATATCAGGGTTGGAAGGGACCTCAGGAGGTCATCTAGTCCAACCCCCAGCTCAAAGCACGACCAATCCCCAGACAGATTTTTGCCCCAGATCCCTAAATGGCCCCCTCAAGAATCAAACTCACAACCCTGGGTTTAGCAGACCAATGCGCAAACCACTGGGGCATGAACACAGAATCCACTCTGGGAAGCACAGCACCAATAAATCAACTATTTTGTATTTCTATATCTATCTATATAGATATATAGAGAGAGAAACACTACTAAGTAAGTGACCCACTCCATGAGGTCTTTGGTCAAAGTCCTTTAGCTCAGCTCCCCACCCTTAGCACTCATTTTCCCCCTTCCCCACTAAGCACACCACTCAATTTGCAGTCCATGGGTCACACAGTCTAGAGTTCAGACAGATCTGACTCCAGCCCCTAAGGAAAGGGCTACATGGTTCAATCTTGAGGTTCCACCACTTAACCCATATCTGGTGAGTTTGTTTTGTCAATATTCCCCATAGTCTCTCCAATCCACTCTGCAACTTCTGCCAATAGCCTCCTTTGACCCAATCCTGGTCACAAAGCTCCTACAGCAACACTTCTTCTCAAAGCCTTCTATAGAAAGGCATCAATGGCATAAAAGACTCTAAATACAGCCTTTGCTACCTTAGATTCCCACTAAACATTGCTACAGTACCTCTCTATTGCCTGTACCCTATGCCAGTACCCAGCCCTACCAGGCTGAGCTTTGGTTAGGATGACCTCTTTCCCAGGGTATACTTTGTGCAGTTCTCTTGCCCTTTGCTCACCGAACAGAGATAATGTCTCATTTTACCCCTCGAGACAAACCTTCACTAAATTTTTACCAAAATGACCCAAATTATCACATAACAAAAATGCAAATGAGCTCTGGCTCATTCAGTCACTTCCCTGGGTCACCAATAGAAGGCAGTGGAAAGCTCCTCCCCCTAGGGAGCATCTGCCCATCTGGAGTCATGAAGCAGCTCTGGAAGGCTCCCACCAATTCACCCATAGATGACAGTAACAAGCTCCCTAGCATAGAACTTCAGGGCACAGGGTTTATAGCTTCCTGACTTATTACACCCTCTCTGGATTCCTCCGCCTTCCCTGGGCCTTCAGATACCACCAATCCCATCCAGCCAATTCACACCAGTGAGGATCCAGCCCCATTGACTCCAGTGGAGCTATGGCCAATTCACACCAGCTCGGGATCTGGTCCCATTCATTCCCCACACCCCTCTACATCCTTGCACCATCGGGTCTAAGAGAAGGGGGGGTGAAGAACCAAGGCCTAGGAGCTGCAGGGGACGTGGACATGGAGTCTGAGGGAAGGGCAGGTGTGTGTCTAGCAGGTGGGTCACAGAATTAATCTATTAGACTTTTGGGGCTCAGGGAGAAGCTGTGCTCTGAGAGCTCCTCCAGCTAGGCCAGAATCCCCTGTCTCAGCATGCTGTGATTATGTGTGTGTGAGAGAGAGACACATGTGCATTGTGGGGGTGGGGCAGGAGGAGTTCAAAAAAATTAAATTGTCTTTCATCTTTTGATCTTTTAAAAAAAAAAAAAATCTGGGTTTAGGGCCAGTCTCCAGCTTTCAAAGTGGCTCTGCTGATTCTTGGGGGCCTGACTCGTGATTGTGTAACTTTGGGGGTTGATGTCTCGGTGTACACGGGTGGACTGGGAGCGTACGTCAGCACGGCAGGCAGGAGCTGTGATACCCAGGCCGAATAGACAGACTTGCACTAGCTCTGCTCAAGCTGATATGGCAAAAATAGCAGTGTAGAGCCCACCATGCCCTCTGGATCTCAGCTCCATTGGCTAAGCCAAGCCACCATCTGGGCCACTCCATCCACACTGCTACGTTTATGGCACTAGCTCGAGCTGAGCTAGTGTGAGTCTGCCCAAGAACATAAGAAGGGCCACATCAATGGTCCATCCAGCCCCGTATCCTGTCTTCCAACAGTGCCCAATGCTTCAGAGGGAATGAACAGAACAGGGCAATTATCAAGAGATCGATCCCCTGTCATCCAGTCCCAGCATCTGGCAGTCAGAGGCTTAGGGACACCCAGAGCATGGGTTGTGTCCCCAACCATCTTGGGTAACAGCCATTGCTGGACCTCTATGAACTTATCCAATTCAATTCTTTTTTTAGACTTTTAGCCTTCACAACCTCTTCTGGCAATGAGTTCCACAGGTTAACCAGGTCAACCTGGACTGGGAATCACACCTGCAGTGTAAATATGATTTTATTTTTATTGATGAATGTTGGTAAATGTCAAGTTCACCATACACACACACACCCCGCAGAAGAACTGTTTCCTTCAATAACCAGTGAAATGTACAACAGGGCAAGGTAAGAAAACGGCTGCTTGAGAACTGATTTGAGTTGGTATATTCTGATAAATCACAAATTGTCAACCTCATGTAACAGTTACAAAGCTTTATTGTTTTGAATCTCAGCATCTACTGCCATTAAATGATTGCCTGGGCCCCTCCCCCGTTGTGTGACATACGGCCCCAGGATTTCCCACAACTGTGAAAATTTAAATCTATACAAAGCGGGGGGCAAAATGTTAAAATATCAACATCGATAATATCCCTTGAAATTATATATAAAAAAAAAAAAAAATCTGCCATGCCTGAGTCCAGATAGCATGAGCGTGTGTGCATGTGTGTCACTATTTACTCTCTCCTGTGCCAACCTGTCCCCTTGGCCTTAGTCACATTCCTGGCCACACCTGCCCCCGCTCTCCCCACCCCACGGGAAGCCACATGCAGGGTGTGGACCCCTCCGGCTCCCGGCCGCACCCTCCTGCCAGAGCTGGGTGTAGGGCAGAAGTCAGTGTCGCCTGCAGTCTCAGAGCCAAGAGTAGCTCAGAGGGGGGTGGACTCTTGGGGAGGAGGAGGCCTGGAGAGCAGAGGTCACCGACTCACCATACAGAGGGCAGGCTCAGGCGTGATCTGAGGGGGGAAAAGGATCCTGCCCCGTCCAGGTCTCAGGCTCTGGGATGGTGCCCACTGGCAGGTGGTGGTTCAGGGCAGCTGAGTAACAGAGACAGGCAGAGCCCCCCCCCCAGATGGGCTGTTAGGCATAGGGCGCTGGAGATGCAGCGAGGAGACAGGGCACAGAGCCGGACAGTTGTTTGTAATGATACGGCGACCACCGAGATCAAAGCTGTGATCGTGGGGGACGGGGGCTGTGGAAAGACCTCCCTGCTCATGGTCTTCGCCAAGGGGGATTTCCCCAGGGTAAGAACTCCCCCTCTCCCCACACTGCTCCCCCATTGGACCCTGTTTCTGCCTGAGAGAGATACCCTTCCTCTCACACTGCTCCACCTAGGGGACCCTGCCCCAGAGAGACCCCTCTCCCCTCACACTGGGTCCCCATAGGACCCTGTCCCTACCACAGAGCGGCCTCCGCCCCCCCCCCCCCCCCCCCCCCTCCCCCCCCCCCCCCCCCCCGGGATCCAAACCGTGTCCCAGTCCAGACATGCACCGCTTCCCCTGGGAGACCCCAACCCAGAGAGAACCCCCTCACACGGCTTCCCAACCAGCTATGCTTGGCCCACCTGTTCTGTCTCCAAGATAACCTCTTCCCTCACTGGGTCAAACCCCTGGTCCATAGAGCAGCCCCTCCTTGACACAAGCTCCCTGCCCCATTCTCCCCTGCCAGGTGCTCTGAGTAAACCCTCTATGGAGCAAAGCAGGGCAGGAACCTCTGGGGGCGGAGGGAAACTCCCTCCTTCTTCCCCCCCCCCCCCCCCCCCGCCCCAATCAGCAGACTGCGGGAGCCCAGCTGGCCAAGGGAAGTGAAAGCAATTGCTCTGGGGAGAGTCCTGGCCTCGTGACAACATTCTCCCTGCCCAGGGAACCTGCTCTGCTAAGGCCGCCAGCAAACACCCTCCCCAAGGAGCCGGCAGGAGCTCACCCAGACAGGATTGTCCTGGCAGCCGGCAGTGGCTGGAGAGATCCCAGCCTGTCCGGGTCACCTCCAGCAGTGAACCGGGGCATTTCCAGACTTCCCAGCTACATGCTGAGCTGCTGTAAGGCATTGGCTGCACAGACAAGTTGTAGCTGTGCCGCTCTGACTGTACTGGTATAGATCATGCTGTATAACCCCCTAGTGGTGACAGTTACACTAGTAAAGCGGTTCTCAAACTTCATTGCACTGCAACCCCCTTCTGACAACAAAAATTACTACAACATGACCCCAGGAGGGGGGAAATGAAGCCTGAGCCCACCCGAGTCCCACCATCCTGGAGGGGGCGTGCGCAGCAAATTTAACACCAGCGCTGGTGGCCCCATTAAAACAGGGTCCTGACCCACAGTTTGAGAACTGCTGCACTAGTATAAACTCAGTAACCCCTTGGGGAAATGACCCCAAATTTTGCTCACTAACTGTACCCACTCCTTCATGAGGTACACAAAATGTCAAAGCAACCCAAGTAACGGGGAGGATTTTCTAGCATTTAGAAGAGTTGAGCTTTAAACAGAAAGTTGGTCTAGTCTAGACCTTAACTAGCCCAGGCTGTTTGCTGTAGCATGTGTATACCAATATGGCCATCAGACCTATCACAGTGGTTTCATAAATGGAGCCCAGTCAGAAGGACACAGAGCTACTTCAGGTTTCTTGGGCTGGTGAAAAAAAAATCAAAGGTTCTCTTAATCTTTCAGGGCAAATCCTATGGAATTTAGTGGGGCGGGAAACGGGGGCTCTGTAGGAATTCCTCTACAAACCTACTATAGAAAGCAATGGAGAATGAAACATTTTCTAAAGGCTTTTGTGACTGGTTTTATAGAATTCTCTAGCAGGGGTATCATGCCCTATTCAATGCTATAGGGTGATTCAAAAAAGACCATATGAAAGGTTGTTGTAGCTGTATTGGTCCAAGGGTATTAAAGAAACAAGGTGGGTGAGGGAATATCTTTTAAAGAGACAAGCTTCTGCGCTCACACAGAGCTCTTCTTTGGAGCATGCTTTGGGGCACTCTATATTGACGCCTCTTCCACCTGAAGAACTGCCTGCATCTCCCCACTAGCACCTTGGTGCTTGCTCTCAGGCTGCGCCTCTTGCATGGTGGAGAGGCAGCTTGGAAGAATACACAAAGCCAACACGTTCTTCTCCTTCAAACCCACCTCTGCTGCATGGCCTGCAAATGACACCAAGCAACTGGGGATCTATGGTCACTGTGGGTTCCACTCACCATGGCCATCTCACTGTGTTTGTGGCAGCCACCCATCCTCTCTGACTTCACACTTGGCATGTAAACCTTTTGGGGCCAGAACCACCTCCTTGTTATACATGTACAGGGCTGAGCACAATGGGGTGGTGTCTGATAAGCAAATAGATCTGGGAAACAATTTTTCAGTGAATACTAAATTTGCCCACAAAATGCATATTTTAGAGCACCAAAAATATTCACCAACTTGGGTCAAATTCAGTGAATAGTTTCAGATCCCCTCCAAAAAATTGGGGGCAAAAAGGTTTTTTAATAAAAGGGAAAATGTTGCATTTCACCATTTCAAAATTAAACATTTCAACTTTTCATTTCAAAACAGTGTTTCATTTAGAAATATAGACAGGTTTTTTTAAATGAAAAAGGGTGAAACACACCCCAATACAATCCATCATGAAACAAAACACTGGGAGGGAAATGTTCCAGCTCCAATGAAACATTCCATTTGATCCAAGATGAATTTTATTTCAGGGGTTTGGTTTCTGGGGTTTTGGGGGAGGAGGGTTAGGGTTGTGGGTGGTTGTGTTTGTTTTTGGTTTGTGTTTCAATGAGAAAAGCCCCCCAAAAAATCCATTTTGGTTCAAACTGATTTTTTTTTTCCTTTCAGTTCAGCCCCTGAACTGAAAAATCAATATTGGTTCATCTCTACATGTAAATAAAACAATTATTAAAAAAACCCAGGGAGACACAGTACAAGCACCCTGGCCCCTAGCACATTGGGGGGGGGGGGAGAGACCACATTATTGCAGTGAATGGACAGTGGTTAGGGGCCATCCTTGGGACCTCCATTCAAGTCCCTACCCTTCCAAAGAGCTTCCTATGTGACCTTGCTCCGCTCAGTGCCTCAGTTTCCGATCTCTACAGCAGTGGTATTACTTCCTTACCTCACAAGGGTGTTGTGAGGATAAATACATTAGATTGTGAGGCACTCAATTATTACAGCGATGGAGGTCATGTGAGTACTTTAGATAGACTGATAGAGAAGCATCTAAGGAGGAATGAACACTAGCTCCCCATGGGCCAACCTGCTGAGCAGTAGTGATGGCTGGCTATCTTTCTTTTCAGCACAGTGACTCTCCCCTCCTTTCTCCTCCCAGGTCTATGTCCCCACCGTGTTTGAGAAGTACTCTGCCTCCTTCCAGATTGGCAGCAAGCCGGTGCAAATCAATCTGTGGGACACAGCAGGTACAGTAACTCCTCACTTAAGGTTGTAGTTATGTTCCTGAAAAATGCAACTTTAAGCAAATCGATGCTAAGTGAATCCAATTTCCCCATAAGATTTAATGTAAATGAAGGGGTTAGGTTCCAGGGAAGTTTTTCTCACCAGACAAAAAGACATTTATATATATATCACACATGCGCACACACACAAATATACACAGTATAAGTTTTAAACAAACAATTTAATACTGGTACACAGCGATGATGATTGTGAAGCTGGGTTGCGGTGGTGAAGTCGGAAGGTGGGATATTTCGCAGGGAATGCCTTACTGCTAAATGATGAACTAGCATTTGGATGAGCCCTCAAGGGTTAACTCATTAATGTAGACTCACTCTACAAGGCAGCAGGCATGGAGGGAGGGGAGAGAGCATAGCAGACAGACACACCGTGTGTGTGAGAGCGAGAGATGCACATTTCCCCTTTAAGTAGCTGACCCCAGTCTTAAGTACACTGCCTTGTTAATTAGATCAGCTTGCTGAGACCACAGCTGCTGCCTGGAAGCTCCCTCTGTCCTGAACCCTGTTGTGTGTACCCCCTGCTCTATGGAAATGAGGTAAGCAGGGTGCAGGGGGGAGTGGGACACCCTGACATTAGCCCCACTCCCCACATACAGCAAGCAGGAGTCTCTGGGAGCAGCTCCAAGGCAGAGGGCAGGAGCAGCACGTGGCAGTGGGGGGAGGGACAGCTGCAATTGCTAGCACAGGGAACTTAGGGGAGCGGGGAGCTGCCAGTCCACCCTGGTTACAAGCCTCCCACCAGCTAGCTGCAATGGGCTGCTCTTCCTGCAAGCAGTGGACAAAGCAGGCGGCTGCCAAACGACTTAGAAGGGAGTATTGCACAACTTTAAATGAGCATGTTCCCTAATTGATCAGCAACTAACAATGAAACAAGGTTAACCGGGAGGACTTTAAGTGAGGAGTTACTGTATGTACAGGGAGAGGATGGGGTGTATGATCCTTCTACTCCCAATGTGAACAGTAGAGGGAGCCAACATCCTGAGAGAAAAATTAACCAGTCTATTTGAGTCTAGGAATGGACACTTGTGTGTGTGAGAATGGTTCTCAACCAGGGATACACAGAAGTCTTCCAGGGGGTACATCAACTCATCTAGATATTTGCCTCATTTTACAACAGGCTACATAAAAAGCACTCTCTCAAGATAGTTCTCTGAAAACAACCATTCAATGTGCAGCGGCAGTCAAAAAAAGCAAACAATGTTGGGAATCATTAAGAAAGGGATAGATAATAAGACAGAAAATATCATATTGCCTCTATATAAATCCTTGGTACGCCCACAACTTGAATACTGCATGCAGATGTGGTTGCCCCATCTCAAAAAAGTTATATTGGAATTGGAAAAGGTTCAGAAAAGGGTAACAACAATGATTAGGGGTATGGAACAGCTACCATATGAGGAGAGGTTAATAATACTGGGAAAAGAGACAACTAAGGGTGGGGGGGATGAGATAGAGGTCTATAAAATCATGACTGGTGTTGAGAAAGTAAATAAGGAAGTCCTGGGCCTTCTCATAGCACAAGAACTAGGGGTCACCAAATGAAATTAATAGGCAGCAGGTTTAAAACAACAAAAGGAGGTATTTCTTCACACAATGGACAGTCATCCTGTGGAACTCTTTGCCAGAAGATGTTGTGAAGGCCAAGACTATGACAGGGTTCAAAAAGAACTAGATAAATTCATGGAGGATAGATCCATCAATGGCTATTAGCCAGGATGGGCTGGGCTGGTGTCCCTAGCCTCTGTTTGCCAGAAGCTAGGAATGAGTGACAGGGAATGAATTAGTTGAGGATTACCTGTTCTATTCATTCCCTCTGGGGCACCTGGCCTTGGCCACTGTCAGAAGACAGGATACTGGGCTAGATGGACCTTTGGTCTGACCCAGTGTGGCCGTTATGTTCAGTAGCAAAGTCAGTACAAACTAAAATTTCATACAATGACTTCTTTATACTGCTCTGTATACTATACACTGATATGCAAGTACAATAGTTGTATTCCAATTGATTTATTTTATCATATGGTAAAAATGAGAAAGTAAGCAATTTTCCACTAATAGTGTGCTGTGACACTTTTGTATGTTTGTCTGATTTTGTAAGCACATAATTTTAAGTGAGGTGAAACTTGGGGTAGGCAAGACTAATCAGACTCCTAAAAGGGGTGCAGTAGTCAGGAATGGTTGAGAGTCAAAGGGGCAAGGCTTGGATTTAAGATTGCTATGCAAATCATACTTGGATCTAAGATTGTATACACTATGCATGTGTGTTGGGGTGTAGTGTATTATGCAAATCAATAGGTGGCTTTTATTAGCATATACACAAGATCAGCTTCAAAAATCATGAGATCTGTAATAAACTGGGAGCTCTTTTCTTTCTGGTTTTTGAGCCATTAACTTGTCAGACTTTCCTTCACTCCATAAGGGCTACAACCTTCCTCTTTATTTAAATTTAGAGGAGAGTCACCCCTAATCAAATGACTCCAGGAGCTGTCATGATAAAAAATCATGAGACTCATCACACCTACATTGCAAAAGCAGGGCTATCGTTCAGATAATGGGTGTGTGGAGTGATGGGGATTCTGGGCATGGGTGAATGGGGGGGTGGAAGGCTATCTTAGATACTTATCTGGCTCCCATCTCCACAGTATCTGACCTCCTCGCAATCTTTAGTGAATTTATCCTCGCAACACCCCTGTGAGGTAGGGCACTGCTATAATCCCCATTGTACAGATGGGGAAACTGAGGCATGGCGCAGCTAAGAGACTCACCCCAGGTTGCACAGGAACTCTGTGGCAGAGCAGGGATTTGAACCCAGACCAGCCAGAACAATGCCAGGCAGGCCAAGGAGAAAAGAGCCAAGAGGGGATTCCCCTGGGACTTAGAAGGAGCTATGGATCACCACTTCTCAAATCTCTACCAACTATTGGGGGGGGGCCTCTCTGCAGGGCAGGGCCGGGGCCTATTTGGAGTGGCAGAGAGTGTAAGTTTGTGTGAGTTCATGCATGTGCTAGAGTGTACATGTGTGTACACATGTACATGCATCTGTGCATGTGGGTGTGCATGTGCATATGTATCAGCATGTGTTTGTGTGTCAGTATACAGGTGTATGTGTGAGTGCACCAGTGGGTGGCTGAATACACACCCATGGTTAGCTGTTCCTGAGGGCTAGATCCCCTCTCACATACAGAGGATGGGCAGGGAGGGTTGGGGACCCTGCACTTGAAGGGGAGGGGTACTTAGTAACCTCCATCTCCTCCTCACAGGGCAGGAAGATTACGACAGGCTCCGTCCCCTCTCCTACACAGGAGCCCATGTGATTCTCATGTGCTTTGATGTCACCAGTCCCAACAGCTTCAACAACATTCTCACAAAGGTAACAAAGCTGTCTGTAGATCAAAGGGGAGAGGCTGGGACTGGAGTAGCTGGAAGCTCCCCACACAGCCAGCGCTGCTGCCCTGCTCCCTGCAGCACCCCCTGCTGAGAGAGGCAAGGACTAGAGTAGCTGGGAACTTCCCCCCGACCCCACAGCCAGCACTCCCACCCCTCTCTCTGCAGTGCCCCCAGCTGGGAGAGGCTGGGACTGGAGTAGCCAGGAGCTCCCCCACAGCCAACCCCCAATTTCATGAGTATTCATGGCCTGCCATACAATTTCCATACCCAGATGTGGCCCTCGGGCCAAAAAGTTTGTCCACCCCTGCTCTAGCTCTGTTCTGCTGGCCTCTATTGTGTTCCTTAGGGGTACATCCCATTCTCCAATTTATGGAGAATGAACATGGGGCTCAGACCCTCCCCCAAAGCCTCTGAGGACATGCGGGGTCTCCCACCCCAGTGCTCAGCCCCCCGTCTCCATCTCTTTCCCTGCACAGTGGTACCCGGAGGTGAATCACTTCTGCAAGGGTGTCCCCATCGTGCTGGTGGGCTGCAAGACTGACCTGAGGAAGGACAAGGTCCTTCTGAGGCGGCTCCACAAGGACCGGCTGGAGCCCATCACCTACCATAAGGTGACAGCCCCCTTCTTCCCTCCCCCCCCCCCCCCACACCCCCAAGCCTACTTGGCCAGCACATGCCATCCTGAATCCTCAGGAAGGAAAAATAGTCCCTCCCAGAGATAACGGACCAGGTGTCAGCCAAGCTCCTGCTGGGATGAGGTTGTGGCAAGGCAGCGATTACATCAGCCAAAGTAGGGCATGTCCTGGGCGCTGCCAGAGACATGGGGAAGTCCAGGGATGGTGGTAGGGGAGGTGATGCCCAATGGGAATGGATCCTGGAGGTCCCAGGCTGTACAATGGGCATGACATGCCTTCAGCAGGGACCCCACCCTCTGCCCACTGCAGGTCTCACACCACTCCCCTGTTGCAGGCGGAGGCCATGGCCCGGGAGGTGCACGCTGTCACCTACCTCGAGTGCTCGGCCAAGTACCAGGAGAACATCACCGACATCTTCACAGAGGCCTCCAGTGCCGCCTTGAGCGCCATGCAGAAGAGCCAGCGCAAACGGAAACCCAAGAGGAGCTGCCTGCTCTCCTAGCCAGCTCCACACTCCTCCTGGGGATGCCCCAGTGCCCTGCACCCATCCCAGGGCCAGCACCACCCTTCAGCATCTCCATGGGCATCGGCTCCCACACAGCCGGGACTGATGGCAGATCTTGCCCTCCTTGCAGCAGGCATCACCAGGGGGTGAATAATACCACAGGAAGGGCAAGTGCCTCCCCACATAGTCTGACATGGAATAAGACCAGAGTAGAGAAGGAGCCATGTTCCAGCTCACAGGATTCACTCCCTCAGCTCTGTAACAGAACACGAGTACATGTCAAATAGCCCTAACTCCTCCCAGCTTCACCTGGCTCCATCTGGCAGCTACCAGCCCACGCAGCTCCTAATAGCACAGCTCGGCTCAGCACTGCTCCCACCACCACAACCAGGCTTGGCTTGGCATGGCTCCCGCACAACTCCCACCACTGTGATCCACAGGGGCCCCCATCCATGTCCAGTGACCAATTCCCTGAATCCATCGACAAGACTCCACAGCCACAAGTCTCTGCAGGGCATAAGCCCAAGGAGGGACTGTGGTGTCGTCTTTGTTGTGTGTTTGTACAGCACCTCGCAAAGTGAGGTCCTGGCCCATGGCTGGGGCTCCTGCAATAATACGCATAATAAATACTAACTGGAAGTAACAGATAAGGCTGAGCAAAGGGCTGAGGGTGAGGCTCCCTCTCCCATCAGGGAGATCTGAGTAAGGGAATGCCCATCAAAGACCCCTTGGTGTGAGAGATGAGACGGACCAACTAGACCACCCAGCTTATCGCCACAAAGCCAGGGCAGGATTGATCTCCCAACAGGACATTTCCTATGGTCTTGACCAGTCATGTTCAATGCCATTGGGGCTCCCATCACTTCCCCCACAGGGGGATCCTATGGCCTAAGCCATCTCACCTCCCAGAATATCTCCTCGCTCCCCTTGTCCCTCACTCAGGTTCTATCCTATGACTCTAGTTATTCCCCTGTCTGTCAAACTAAGCTCCTCCTTCCTGGGGGGGTTAACCCATCAGAGATCCTGTGTCACCACCACCCTTCATTGCTGCATCCCTAAATCAGCTGGATCCACCTAAATCAGTCACCTGAGCTCTTCTCTGAGCAGCTATCAGTATGCTGATCTCACTCTGATGGTGTGGTACCCAGAGCTCAGCACAACAGGACAGAACCCCAACTGGAGTAAATTGGCATCACTCCATTGACTCCAATAGGGCTGCACCCATTTACACCAGCCGGGGATCTGGCCCAGACACCAATGGAGTAATGCCAAATTTACACTAGCTGGGGATTTAGCCCCCTTGCAGCTCCAACTGATTTGGACCAGCTGGGGATCTGGCCCATTGATTTCAATGGAGATAGGGTTGATTTACACCATTTGGGGATCTGGCTCTCTTGACTCCAACAGATCTACAACCAGTTTACACCCACTGGGTACCTAGCCTCGATTCCAATGGAGGGATGCTGATCAGCCCCATGGGGCTGGGGGAGGCTGGCATACATACTAGTTATAGGGAATGGGATGAACCACCCCATTGGGGATGAGTGACACAAAGGTCCCTTGGCAAAGGGTCCCTTGTTCTGTGTAAGCAACTCTTATCTCAGACCTGATAAACTCACTACATCAAACATGTCTTGCCCAGCATTTATCCATAAAGGGTAACATGGAAGGTAGCTACAGAAAGCTCATGACTTATCAAGACTCCTAATCATTGCAAGAAGTAGTTACAGGTAATAATTTAAGAAACATAACTACGTTGAAAGTATGCTTTATGGACTCAGTCGAAGATGGTCTCCCAGGGCTAATAGGTCTGGTGAGAACCCATTCAAGCAGGAGTGGTCATGCCGCCCTCATTAGTGGTAATGTAATGTAAGGCTCAATTGTCTAGCCTTGCTCCAGCCCAAGATTATCAATAGAAAACCATCAGAAACCACTGCAAATACCTGAAAACACAAAGATAAAAAAAGACAAGGGGTCACCCTATCTATGACGGGACAAAAGACTGTTTCAGTATGTGACAAAGTGGGAATTTTCTGTAATATTTTTATGAGCCTCAGTTTCCCTTGTGTTGCATTGTTAGCCATGGGGGGGGGAGTGGGGAGTTGGCTCTCAGGGCAGGCTGAGACACACAAGTATGAATGTCACCTAACTGTCTGAGCCTGTATGGGTTTGTGAGTTGGTGTCAGTGCAATGGTGCCCCCTCTGGCTAGATAGGGCATAACAGCTGAAGTTGGCCTGGCACACAGTGGCACTGGAACCCTTTTAACAGTGGGGGTGCTGAAAGCCAGCCCCTTTACCCCTGTCCACGCCCCTCCCCCAGCTGGGGCCAGGAGCAGTGCCACATCTCTGGGAGGGGAGACCCAGACACGTGTAAGGGGGGCAAAGGCTGGGGGTGAGCACAGGGCCAGTAGCAGAGCCCCAGCCACAGGGCCAGCTGTTGGGACACCAAGAGCAGAGCCCTGGGAGCAGGAGGCCAGGTGCAGGGCCCCAGGCATGAGTCCAACGGCTGAGGTGCAAGCCACAGGCTCAGAGCCAGAGAGTAGAGTCCCAGACCCAGGGCCGGGAGTGGAGCCCTGGGGCAGGAGCCCCAAGCACAGATCAGCAGCCAGGACCCAAGCCGCAGGTTGGAGAGTGGAGGCCTAGGTGCAGGGCCAGTGGGCCTGCACAAAACCTGGGGATGCTGCAGCACCCCCCACATCCCTAGTTTCCACACCTATGATCAGAGGGTTAGAGGAACCCAGACCCACCCACTCAAGTAGGTTCCAACTCAGGGCCTCAAGATAAGTAAGCCAGATCAGGATTCATCACCTACAGCTATGCCACAAGCTCCTACTTACCTCCCCCAGGTTCTGCAGGCTGTCTCCTTCTAAGGTTTTGTCCCTGAGCAGCTTGCTGAGAAGAGCTCCCTCCTCAGGGAACCACACCACCCCTCCCAGTCCTTTTATCATCCCAGCTGCGCTGAGGCAGCCAATCAAGGAGGGCAGGCAACAAGGGCTGTGTTAACCCTTTAGTTGCTGGGCTGGCATGTGGTACATACACCCCATTACAGGGTCATTTTAAAAAAGAGTGTCCAAGGCCAGTCTCATATCAATGGAAAGTCCAAAAAGACAATGGAAAACCCAGTCACCAACACATTGACACCTAGCAACCAAGGACCCAGAGGGAGAAGGGTTTCCCCAACTCTCAGCAGGGAAGCTAAGCAAAAACCCGGGCTGAAGAACAAAAGACTAAGAACTGTGGAGGTGGGGGCAGGGCCGGCTCCAGGCACCAGACGAGAAAGCACGTGCCTGGGGCGGCACACTGTAAGGGGCGACATTCCAGCCAATCTTGGGGCGGCACATTCCGGCTGCCCTGCTGTGGTTCTTTTTTTTTTTTTTTTTTGCTTTGGCAGCCCGGTCCGCGGCTCCGGAGCCCCCGGCTGGCTCCCCACGCTCCGCCAGTCCCAGCCCAGCCCTGCAGGGGCACGGACCCCAGCCCGGGGTGGCAGGAACTAGTGATCCCCGCCGCTCACTGTGCCGCTGGGCTCCCCGGGATGCGCCACTCCCCGCCGCCTGCACCGGCCTCCGCCTCCTGCGCCGCTCTGAGCACGGCCGAGCCACCTTTAAAGGAGCGGCTGAGCCAGCACCTCCTGCAGCCCCTGGGGGCACCCCAAGGCCGGAGGAGGGAGCCCCTCTCGCCCGGTCCACAGCTCCAGAGCCCCTGGCCGGCTCCCCGCGCTCCGACAGTCCCAGCCCAGCCCTGCAGGGGCACGGACCCCGGCCCGGGGGGGCAGGAACTAGCAATCCCCGCTGCTCACTGTGCCGCCGGGCTCCCCGGGACGCGCCACTCCCCGCCGTCTGCACCAGCCTCCGCCTCCCACACCGCTCTGAGCCCAGCCTGGCAGAGCCGCCTTTAAAGGAGCGGCTGAGCCAGCACTTCCTGCAGCCCCTGGGAGAGGCACCCCAAGGCCGGAGGGGGGAGCCCCTCTCGCCTGGCTATGAGAGGGCTGCAGCGCCTGGCTGCCCATGGGTGGAGGGAGCAGGTGGGCGCCACCCTTCACCCCCCTGCGAGCCGCCTTGACTGCCCTCCACGCGCTCCCTGTGGCTGCCGTTTTTTTTGTTTTGGTTTGGTTTTTTTTGCTTGGGGCAGCAAAAAAGCTAGAGCCGGCCCTGGGTGGGGGTGTTAAGGGTTGGCTGCTGGAGAAAGTCTGGGGCTCTCACTTGGGAATAGACCAAGGAGGTCAGATGGACAGAGACAAAGACTAAACAATGGGGTTGTGATGTTCCCCAGGGTACAATCTGGCCTGTTGAACAGCTATGTCCCCTCATTTCTCCAATCTGGGATGCCTTTTACACTGCCTTGCTGTGAGAGCAGCCACTCCCGGACTGTTCACCCACAGCCTCCAGCATATAAATTACTCCCAGTTGAATTATATGAGTGCTCTAAGCCAGCTGCTCCTGAATTATATTGCAGAGTGACACCAGAAAATTCCTAGTCCCAGACTTGTCCCCACAAATGTGCATTTTGTACTGCCCAGCACCCTCCTGGACAATACAAGCTCTTAGAAAGTCTGTCATTTCAGTAATGGAAAATGATATGCACAAACTCCATTATCTCAAGTGGAGGTTCCCAAACATTTCAATCCAAACACACACTGGTTCAGTTAAAACAAATTTATTAACTAAAGAAAGGTAGATTTTAAGTGATTACAAGTGATGAGGCATAAAAGTCAGAACTGGTTACAAAGAAATAAAAGGTAAGATGCAAACTAATACCTAACTTAACAAGCTAAGTGAATTTAAAGCAAAAGGGTTTCTCTCACCATATGCTTACAGCAGGATTTTTCAGCCAGGAACCCTCCCCCAGTTCAATGATGCATCTTTTGTCTTTCAAACATTGTTGATGCCATGAGTACAGATGAGGGAAAGGTGATTTGGGGCCTCTGTTCCTCATTTTTATATCTTTTCCTCCTCTCTGAGACTCCTCTCCAGCTGGGGTTCAGGAGACAGCTAGTCTGTTAACCAGGCTGTTCCATTCTGTTAACCAGACAGCCAGGCTGTTCCATTCAGCAGGGTGATGGATGCTCTACCCCTCGCGGCTGCTGCTCCCATGGGCAGCAGGACGCTGTGGAGAGTCAATCGCCCTGGGCGATGGAACACTGGCCCCATGGGACTTTCCGGGACAGCTGACAGCAAGAGCTTCATGTGGCTGGGAGTTGGCTTCCCATGGCTGGAGGGCACAGCTGCTTTCAGGGCTCTTGCCACCCCCACCCCCTCCGCTGCCGCCCCAAGATCTAGCCTTAAAGCGCTGTTCTGCTCTATAGCCCTATTCTCTGTTGTGATCCAGCCCCTGTACGGCAGGGGACGTGGTGGAAGCGGGTGGAGACAGCCCCCAGGGAATAACCCACTGGCAGAGGGCCTCCCTGAGCAGCACAGAGCCAGCACAAGGTCTTGATACTGATCCCTCTGTTCACCTCTAGCATCTCAGGCCAGGGGGAGCTCCTATATTCCAGCTATTCTCTGCTTCCCATGGCCTAAACTGCCCCCTTCCCTCCCATTTTAGTACTCAGAGGAGAATTGGGGACACCGTGGCCTCGTGGGCTTCATTTATCGCAGCTCACTAGCTCAGAGACAAACTACATGCCCAATTTAGAAGCAAAATGAAGCTGCTTTCCCTAACCACGGACCAGCCCTACAGTCACCACCTGCTCCTTCCCTCTCAAGCAGCAGCCAGAATGAAGAGTTTGCAGTGGGCAGCAGCAGGTTCATGGTTCTGCTAGCAATGCTCAAGACAGACAGCAATCCAGCTCTCTCTCCTGTCACTGTGCTGGCTCCGCAGGGACAGCAGCAGGAAAGCAGTCAAACCTGGCTGTAACTGGCTCTGGCTCCAGTACCCACAGGGAACAGGTTGAGGGAGGAACAAGGGGTCATCACTACCTACATGCTGTGACTGCACTTGCTTCCTTCTTCTAGAGCAGTGTTATCATATGTGACTACAGTAGTGCCTAAAGGCTCCTGACCAAGATCTGGACCTATTGTGCCAGGTGCTGCATAGACCCCTGACTGGCATCTGGGCCCATTGATCCAGGCACTGCATAGACCCCTGACATCTGGGCCCATTGTGCCAGGCACTGCACAGACCCCTGACTGACATCTGGACCCATTGTTCCAGGCACTGCACAGACCCCTGACATCTGGGCCCATTGTGCCAGGCACTGTACAGACCCCTGACTAGCATCTGGGCCCATTGTGCCGAGCACTGCACAGAGCCCTGACATCTGGGCCCCATCGCCTCCCCTCCCAGAGCCAGGGCTAGAACCAAGAAGACCAGCCTTCAGCCCCTCCTGGTCTAACCCAACTAGACCTTACTCCCCACCCAGAGCTTGTAAAAATCAAACAACAAACCCAGGAGTCCTGACTCCCATTCCTGCAGTTTGGAAATTAAACAGACATTGTTCATTAATTAATAATAACTTGGTGCATCATAGCGGATAGCCCTGTCCTCCCTGATTAGAATGGAAACCAGTTGTTCCCAAACAGACTGAGAGAGAGAACTGCATCTAAAGAGGAGAAAACTCGACCCCGGTGGCCAGCAGGGGATCGTCCCGGTGGAGCTCCCCATCCCTGGAATGGATGCGGCTGGAATATGAATGGGAGATGAGATGGGAAGAGCTTGAGTTAAGGAAGCAAGAACTGAAGCAGGAGCGGGAAGAGAAGGAGAAACAACGTCAGCATGAGCTGGAACTGGCCAGGCTGAGGAGCAGTGAGCCCCCGCCTGCGGTGAGTGAGGGGGGACCCAAGACTGCAAAGAGCTTTGATAAATGCTTCCTGGCCCAGCGTAAGGAGGGGGAGGACATGGATACCTTCCTGACGGCCTTTGAGAATATCTGTGAGCTGCACCGGGTTGACCCTGCAGACAGGCTTCAGTTTCTCATCCCCTCACTGGACTCCACAGCCAGGGAGGTGTACAGCTGACTGAAAGGGGCGGAGACAGGGGACTACGAACTTTCAAAAAGGCCCTGCTCCGCGAGTTTGGGCTGACTCCTGAGATGTACCGGAAAAGGTTCCAGAGTCAGCGTAAAACCCGTGAGGTCACATACCTACAACTAGCCAACCGGGCCCAGGGGTACGCCCGCAAGTGGACAGCTGGGGCCCAAACTAAAGAAGACCTGCTTGACCTATTCGTACTGGAGCACGTGTATGAGCAGTGCCCATCCGACCTGAGGCGATGGTTGATGGACCAAAAGCCAGAGAACCGCAGCACTCAGGCCAGCTGGCTGACGAGTTTGTGAACAGTCGGACAGGGGATAACAGAGAGGAATCCCAAAGGAACAGCCCACCACAATGCAGAGAGAGAGTCACCAGGGGACCTACCAGCGGGGAAATATGGAGAACCCCCACCAAAGGGGAACATCCAGCGTCAGGTCCATCCGACCCGCTCGAGGGGACCCACGGGACATGGGCTGCTATCACTGTGGCCAAAGAGGCCACATAAGGGCCCAGTGCCTCAGGCTCAGGGACAGACTGAGCGGACCCAACCCACAGAGGGTTGACTGGGTAGAGACCCAGCCAGGCGAGAGGCAGCATTCCCAGGAAAGGGGGGCTGGCAGCATACTACCTGCTAAGGAGGGAGGAGAGCTCCAGGCCAGCTCCTCTTGGGGGCTGGATACTCCAGACTCAGGGTTTTTGGTTTACAGGGTGGGCGCAGGGCTGTCCCTCCGGAAAGAGTACCTTGTTCCCCTGGAGGTGGATGGGAGGAAGGTCAATGGATACTGGGATACGGGCGCAGAAGTGACGCTGGCCCGGCCCGAGGTGGTGGCCCCAGATCGGGTGGTGCCCAACACCTACCTGACCCTGACGGGGGTGGTCAGGACCCCATTCAAGGTGCCTGTGGCGAGGGTACACCTGAAGTGGGGGGCCAAGGAGGGCTCCAAGGACGTGGGGGTACACCCGTATTTGCCCACTGAGGTGTTGATGGGGGGGGGACCTGGAGGACTGGCCAAGCAACCCCCAGGGTGCCCTGGTTGTGACCCGTACTCAAAATCGGCAAGGGGCACTGTGCCCTGACCTTGGGGAGGGTGCCTTGCCCGAGGCACAGGACCCTAATCTGGTGGGGAGGGAACGCCCAAGGACACGGCTCAGGGAGGCTGCGGCTTCAGACCCAGCCGGCGAGAGAGAGCAGGTGCCCATCCCTGTCCCAGCTGCTGAGTTCCAGGCCGAGTTGCAGAAAGATCCCTCCTTGCAGAAGATAAGGGACCTGGCCGACCTCAGTGTGGTACAGACCATGGGGAGAGGTGGCCAGAAAAGGTTCCTGTGGGAGAAGGGGTTCCTGTACCGAGAATGGGCTTCCTCAGGGAAAATGGAGTCAGGGGGGATCAAGAAGCAGCTGGTGGTACCCCAGAAGTATCGCTGCCAGCTGCTGTACCGGGCCCATGACATTCCCCTCTCAGGGCACCAGGGAGCCTGGCGTACCCAGCAGAGGCTGCTACGATACTTTTACTGGCCTGGGGTCTTTGTTACTGTCCGACAGTACTGCCGATCCTGTGACCCCTGTCAGAGGGGGAGGAAGGCGTGGGACAAGGGGAAAATGGCTTTAGGACCCTTGCCCATCATAGAGGAGCCTTTCCAGAGGGTGGCCAGGGTCAAAAGGGGGGCTCTGAACCAAGAGAGCCCAAATCACAGACCTCCAGACTGGAATGCTGGGAGAAGACCCAAGCCCAGTTGGAACCCCAGGGGTATTGGGGTGGGAAAAGGGCACGGGCCGCATAAACCTTCCCACAGGTGAACTACGAGTGCCATCGAGCATACACGACCTAAGGGGGTGTGTGAAACTGGAAGGGCCTGGTGTAATTCTCACCGTGGAATGGGAGGGGTGTTGGAGCATCCACGGGAACGTGGGTAGGTTCGAACTTCCCCGGGTCACTGGCTGAAGTGACCCCGCTCAGGTCGGTCTCGAAGGGGGGAGAGATGTGACGAACTGGGACTGTTCTTAATGTGGTCTTTGAATGCTGAGTGGAGAGTGTTGGATGGGAGGGCAGGGGAGTGTGGCTAGGATGGTCTGCATTGGGGGATGGGAGACTGGCCTTGAGGGAGAATACCTGAGCATGTAACATGAGAACCCAGGAAGGGGTTAGAAGCCAGGTGACACCTTGCCCCGGGAAACTGAACAAAGGCTGGAGAGTTTCAGGGCTGGCTGGTGGAATGGCTGGGAGGGAGACGGGGCGCTGACCCCCCAAGGGGGCTATGGTGCCCTGGGACCCCAAGATGGACCTAACTTGGGGGGTCCTGTTGTCTGTGCCTGCAAGACCTGTCTTGGACTGTGTTCCTGTCATTATCAGGAGGAGCTACAAGATACAGTTAAAGGGCAATAGCTCCACATGCGGATTGGAAGGAAGATTTATGGGCTTGTGTTATGCAGATGACCTAATGGTCCATTCTGGCACTAAGCTCCATGACTCCATGAATTCACGTAGATACAATGCTATGGTTTGGCAGGATGGAGCTCAGAACAAGGTTGCAGTTTGGAAGTGGGAAATCTTTCACTGTGTTCAATGTGTTCGGACAGGAAGTGTCATTGCTGCCAGACCCCATGTACCCCCATTCTTGCCATTCATAAAGACAGCAGAGAGTGATTCACTATCCTTGCAGGCCAGGGGAGAAGGAGAGCAGAAATATCCAGCAATGCAGATCCCACAATCCATAGATAGGAAGAAATACCCCTGCTGCTTTTCATATGGGTTTGTCTTCACTGGGTTTTTGTACCTTAATTGCCAATTAACTAAAGGTACTTAGCCCATTTGTAGCTGCTAGTGTGAACACTCTCCACCCTTTTGTTCCAGGCTACAGATGGTCAGGCCCAGATCACCAAAGGCATTTACGGTCCTACCTTCTGTTGAAATTAATGTAAGTGGGGAGCGTAGGCCCAGATTTACAAAGGGACTCAGGTCATGTCTACACTGTGGGTGCTGTAGCGCCGTAGCGTAGACATTTCCTACATCGACAGAAGGGGTTTTTCTATCCCTGTAGGAATTCCACCTCCCTGGGAGACAGGAGCTAGGAGGCTGGAAACATTCTTCTGTCCAGTAGCTGTGTATACATTGGGGGTGAGGTCGACATAGCTACAGTACTCAGGGGTGCAGATTTTTCACACCCCCTGAGCACTGTAGTTATGTCGACCTAACTTTTAAGTGTGGACAGACACTTAGAAAGTCACAGGAAAATGCTGTGATCCACAAAGCCCAAGTGGGGCACCTAGGCTCCCCGTACGATGAATGGGGAGAAATAAGTGCCTTAGAAAGCAATCCACAAAAGCCAGCATGCCAGGTGGGGAGCCACATTGGCAATAAGAGATACACAGTCCAGCCTGCCTGACCCGCCTGGTACAAGCTCAGCTCTCGCCTTCCAATCTCCAACACTGAAGCCTGTGGAGCGCCCCAGGATCTGCCCACCTCTTGATGGGGATTTACACCCTTCCACACAGAAGGGGGCTCTGACATTTGCATTGCACCATCCACCCTCTTTGCAAGGGGCTGGCTGGTGGCCAAGAATCAGTGCACGGGGAAGGGGCTGGCTGCTGGGGACACCCTGTGGGAACCGCTACAGCCTCAGTACTGTGGGCCCTCCTGTGTGGGTGGATCTCAGGGACAACAGTCTGTGCTGAGGTCCTTCCATCGGGATGGTTCCACATCCCTAGCAGACTCCTTGGCTTGGGGTCTGCATAGCCATCAAGGAATCCAGACGGCTTTGGGACTCAACCACCTGCTTCTTCCTTCCAAGTCAGTTCCCTGACCTACCGGTAGGTGCAAACAAAATGTTACAAGGGCTGGAAAATGTTGATGGCACATATTTTAGGGGCATTGTATCTCAGGGACCCCTTTATGTAACAACCCCAAATTTGGCTCTCTTAGCCGACTCTGGAGCCCTATGAGGCACGGGCATTTTCAAGACAATCTGAGCAAGCCCGTGGATGTTAGGGCACTTTGAAAAATCATCTGTTAAACAGCAAGTCTCAGCTTTAGCTAAAGCAGAGCACTTGCTCTGTTATCTTAAAGAAATCTTTAGGATACCTGGCTCTTCTATAGCACTTTTCATCCATAGATCTCAAAGCACTTTACAAAGGAGGTCAGCATCATTAGCCCCCTTTCACAGATGGGGAAACTGAGACCCAGAGAAACAGCACAACTTGCCCAAGGTCATCCAGCAGGGCAGTGACAGAGCTGAGAATAAAACCCAGGCCCCAGATCAGTGCTCTGCTCATGGCCTCTCTGCACCAGTTACAGATGGTCAAGGTTTATTTGTGACAGCTAGAAACTCTAGTTCTGTTATTTTCTCATGAGAGCTGAGATTCTGATGAACAAGAAAGCAGATTGGGAGACTTACTGGTTTCCTGTCCCAGCTCCAACCAGCCCTAGGCAAGGAGTGGGATGGGGAAACTATTCCTACATGGGTGCCTTCAGGGTGTGGGGTTGGAATCTGAGAGGGCAGAGGGGATGATACAGCGTGACCTCCATGCCAGCATCTGGGGAGGGGGAGTGATACTGTGTTTATCCCCAGAGCTCTAGGGAGAAGGGTCTCAGAGGCATTCTACTGTGTGTGCCCCAACTGTGCGGGGAGCAGGGTCTGCAGGGATTATACTGTGGGCACCCCAGGGCTTTGTGGGGAATGGTCTTTGGGGGATTATACTGTGGACATTCCTAGGGCTCTGTGGGGAAGGTTCTTTAGGGGGGATTATACTGTGGGCACCCCCAGGGTTGTGTAGAAAGGGATCTTGGGGGTGATATGCTGTATGCCCCCAGGGCTTTGTAGGGAGGGGTCTCAGGGCCACCTAGGGTTCTGTGGGAATGGGTCTTTGGGATGGGTATATCCCATTCACTCTCAGGGACCTGTACAAATAGGTGGCTGAAGGTTATAGTGTGTGTCCCCAGAGCTGTGTGCGGGTCACACTGGGGGAGCGCGCAAGCTGTGTGGGGAGGCGTGGGGGGTCACATGGCTATGTGGGGAGCAGTGGGGTCACAGTGGGGGAGTCCCATAGCTATGTGGGGAGGGGTGCTGGGTTTCACTGGGGGCGTGCCCCAGGTCTGTGTGGGGAGGGTGAGGGGTCACACTGGAGGAGCCGTGTGGCTATGGGGGGGGGGGGCACACTGAGGATGCCCCGTGGCTGTGGGGGGGGGCCAGGGGGGGCACCCGGGGGGGTGCCCCGGGTTGGGGTGGGGAAAGGTGGGGGGGGTCACACTGGGGGAGCCCCTAGCTCTAGTCCACTCTCCGTCCGCTGTCACCCGCTGTGCCTTTTCTGAGCCCTTCGGAGTAAGGAATGGCTATTGCTACTACGTATGCGCACGGGTTTCCTGGCGGATTAAGCTGATAGACCCAAGACCGGAGCAGGACTCGTGGCACAGCTTTTGCGCATGCGCCAAAGTGTGGCTGCGAGGTGGAGCCAAAGCGCCTGCGCCGGCGTTCTCGGCCGGAGGACGTGAGGTTCGTGCGCGTGCGCCGCGTGGGAATGCCCGTCGCTCTCTTGGTGCCGGGGGGGAAGTCGCTGCGCGTGCGCGGCCAGAGGAACCTGCTCAGAACAGGAGGGAGGAAGCCGCTTGGGAGGAGGTCGCGGTCGCGGTCGCGCAGGCGCAGTGTAGCGGCCGGGCCGATCCTGTGTGTGTATGTGAGAGTCTGACGGGTTCAAAATGGCGGCGACTGCTCCTGTGTGAGGAGGGGAAGGGAGTCCGGGCGGGGAGCGGGGGATGGCAGCGGGGTGCCGAGCCCGCCGGCGCTGAGGCAGAGCCGGGCGGGGCGCTGGGGACGCTCGGCCTTGGGGTGCCGGGTCTGGGTGGGGAGGCGGCGGCGGCCGGGGGGCAAGTTGGGGAGAGGGGGGAATTAGGGGCGAGTTAGGGGAGGGGTACCCCCAGAGTGACTCCCTCATAGCCCTGGGGCACCCCCAGTGTGACCTCCCTTGGGGTGAGTTTAGGGGGGGAGATTTGAGGTGGGGTGATTGAGGGGGTGGGGCAGGGGATTTGAGATAGCTTTGGGGTGAGTTAGAGGGTGGCCTGGGTGGAGATTGGAGGTAGGGTGACTGGGGGTGGGGCAGGGGATTTGGGCCGTGGGCTGGGGTGAGTTAGGGGGTGGGTGGAGATTTGAGGTGGGGGGCTGGGGTATGTTGGGGTTGGTGGGGGTTGATTTGGGGGTGGGGTGACTTTCCCCAGGGGCATTGCCTGTAACTGGCTGTGAGTCTGTTCACTGGGTGTGTGAGGATTTTATTGGGGGGGGGGGTGTCTGTGTGTCTGCTCCCAGCCACGCTGAAAAGGGTGAGCTTTGCAAGCACCCTGAGACTGTCCTGATCCCCCTTCTATGAGCAGAGCTGTTTTTCTGGGACTTGCCATCCCTTTTGGATACTAGGATCCTCTGAGCACCCAAGATGAAGACAGCCATGCGTGGGATTTAATTTCTCCTCTCTTTATTTTTCTGAATCTTTTTTCATCCCTAGAAAAGGACAAAGGAGAAGAAGAGACCTGGTGAGAGACTTGATTTTCTTCATATCCCCCTGCTTTTGCCAACAGTGATGAGTCTAGTGACCTCTCTAGTGCCCAGGGTCTCCCTGCTCCTCGACCCCTCCAACTTTATGTAACTCAGTGAACCACACATTTTATTGTGGCTTCTTGGGAGCAGCCAGTCACTTGGCATTATCTCTCCTTTGCCTTTCTCCCCAGAGATGAGCTGGGATTTGTATGTGGGCATTGTTTAATCTCTTTACTATATTGCACTGTTCTCATTTGTTTCATGTTTTTAAAAACATTTTTGGAGAGAGGGAGCAGGGCACTGGGTGGGGTGAGGGAAGAGGTTGGTTTTATCCCTGAGGTAGGGAGAAAGAGTTGATGGGATTTCTTTCCCTCTTGTCTTTTACTACTCTTAAATACAAAACTTTGTAAGGGGTTTTTCCCTGACTCCTGAAGAGGGAGATTAGGTTAAGACTTATTGTTATTGGCAAGTCATATCTGTCAAACTTCTGTTTTAATAATTTGTGCAATTTAAAGTGAGTTCTGTGTTACTGAAGGATGCTGGATTGACAGTTCCCCAGAGATTGACATCCTGAATGTCTTCCCAGCACAGTCAAACCACGACAGCAGCCATGCTATCTCCTTTCACCAACCCAGCTGCCTCTCTGCCCAGGCCCAAGATCACTTCTAAGAATGAGGAGTGGAGAGTTAAGTCTGTAGGCCAATATCTGAACTGGCCTTCTCTGATTAGACTACTAGGGTTGGGGGCCTGTTAGACCACAACTACACTATGTAATTTACCATGTGTTGTGGCACTGTGTTATGATGTACTAGTGCGCTGGTTATTATACCATAGCTTGTCTGTGCACATGAGAAAAAAACTGTTTGACTATGTTATTAGACCACACTCAATCCATGTAAACTGTCTATAACAGCGGTTCTCAAACTGTGGGTTGGGACCCAAAATGGGCCACAGCCCCATTTTAATGGGGTCACCAGTGCTGCCTTAGACTTGTTGGGGCCCAGGGCCAAAGCCAAAGTTTGAGCCCTATTGACCAGGGCTGAAGCGGAAGTCCGAGGGCTTCCGCCCTGGGCAGCAGGGCTCAGGGTACAGGCCCCCTGGGCTTCAGCTTTGGCCCCCCTGCCCGGGGCGCTGGGGCTTGGGCTTTGGCCTATCCGGGGTGGTGGGGCTTGGGCAGGCTTAGGCTTTGGTCCCCACTCCTGGTCTCGTAGTAACTTTTGTTGTGAGAAGGGGATCATGGTGCAATGAAGTTTGAGAATTCTTGGTCTATAATAAACTTTAAGTCACTGGTGGTAGCAGTGGCAGAAGAGTTAGTATAAACAGGGCACTGGCACTTTAACTACCGTGTTGTCTGATCTTGCTCATAATGAGTAGATATGACTTGGTGGTGAAAACACCAATTGCTGCTTGAGCTCTTCTTATGCTATCACTCTTATTGCTACCAACCATGGGAGATTTCCCCAAACAGCCTAGGAAAGACAAGGCCATAAAGATCGGGCTTTTTAATGTAGTTATAATACAGCATTATCTTGTCCATATAGAAAAGATCAAACAGTATTATATCAGAGCACCTCCATGTGATAGCACTACAGTGAGGCAAATTCTGAGCTGTGGAATCTGTCCACACTGGAGTCAGTCATGTTATCCGCAAGTATGTTGAAATACTGTTAGAAGAGTTTCTGCACGTTTTCCCTGACAAGAGTCCATGTGGATTTGTTGTTGAAGGGTAGGGGGGAGCTGCAGAGAACCACATTACAAACTATCAAGAGGAGGAGTCTACAGCATGATTTAGGAGACATGCTTCTCGGAGACACACATCTGATTCTCTGGGAAAACCATGCTACAACCCTGCTGCCACCAAATATGTTTAAGTATACATTTGAAGCCAGCATGGTTCTGATCCCAAAGTGGAATGGCTTAACGATGACTCCAATGTGGAGGCATCTCCCTGAACTGAGAATATGAACTCACTTCACATAGACCAGAAAATGATAATGACTCCAGATTACTAGTCACCTGGCGCCAAGCTAGAACCCCAAGGAGTTAATGGAGAAAGGAGAACATAAGAATGGCCATGCTGGGCAATTTCAAGTGATCCATCCTCTGTCATCCAGTTCCAGCTTCTGGAAGTTGAAGGTTTATGGATACTAGGAGCATGGGGTTGCGTCCCTGACCGTCTTGACTAATAGCCATCGATTCTTTTCTGAACCCAGTTATACTTTTTTCCTTCACAACATCCCCTTGCAATGAGTTCGCACATGACTGTGCGTTGTGTGAAGAAATACTTCCTTTTGTTTTGAACCTGCTGCCTATTAATTTCATCAGGTGACCCCTAGTTTTTGTTTTGTGAAGGAGTAAATATTAGCTTTCTCCACACCATGATTTTATAGACCATGAGTATATCCCCACTTTGTTGTCTCTTTTCTAAGATGAGCTGTGCTAGTCTTTCTAATGTTTCCTCGTATGGAAGCTGTTCCATACACCTAATAATTGATGTTGCCCTTCTCTGTACTTTTTTTCCAGTTCTAGTACAGTTTTTTGAGATGCGGTGACCAGAACTGCATGCAATATTCAAGGTGTGGGCATACCATGGATTTATGTAGTGGCATTATGAGATCGTTTGTTTTATTATATATCCCTTTTGTAATAGTTCCTAACATGTTAGCTTTTTTGATTGCTGCTGCATATTGAGTGTTTTCAGAGAACTATCCATGATGACTCTAAGATCTTTCTAAAGTAGTAATAGCTAATTTATACCCCATCATTTTGCATGTATAGTTGGGATTGTTTTCCAGCATTCATTACTTTGCACTTATCAGCATTGAATTTCACTTCCCATTTTGTTGCCCAGTTCAGTGAGATCCCTTTGTAACGCTTTGCAGGAGCTAGCCCATTGCTGTTCTGTGGCCTCTGTACATAGTATTTCACAATGTTACAGAATCATTCACTTACGAATGAAGAAATGAAGGCTTAAAGGAGCGTTTCTAATATCTGTGTGCAATCTTTCACTATTTCATTCTGGTTACTAAGGAGGAAGAGGAGGAAGACAGTAGCCCCGGAGTATCCTTCTCACTCTCTTCAGAAGAGTCAGAGATGGAGCCTGAGGAAGAGAGGATCCGTTACAGCCAAAGATTGGTCAGTATTCACTTTTACCCATCAAATTCTCACTATTAGTCTCTTTATTTGCCTTTCAACCCCCAAAAAACTCCCTGGCTTTATAGTGGGAGCAGGCTTGTTACCATCCCATGTAGCAATGAGACTAGCATCTCCAGCTTATACAATGAAACATATAACCACTTAGGTGGGCAATCAATCAGATCATTTGATGCCTCCAGTTCACATCATACAAGTGTGTCTTATTTTGGGGGAACATTATAACCATGGTTGTTACCAGCCCAATGCATGGCTATTTAAGCTTCAAAAACGGAAAAGTCACAGGTCAAAGAATATGCTTTCAGACATAAGAAACTGGTATAGTTGTTACTTGTGACAAAACAGGCATCTCTTAGTATTTGGGGCAGATGGGGAGAGGAGGAGTTGGGATGCTGTGTACGTTAAACTGGGGTGGCTTTCCGTTGGCATTACAATGGCCCAAATCTGTCTTGAGTATACTTTGAACCTGCGACTGTCAACATTTAAAACACTACAGCAGCACAGCTGCATCACTATAGAGCTTCATTGTAGAGGCTGTACAACAACAGGAGGTGCTTCTCTTCTCACTTAGTCAGCTACCTCCTTGAGTCAACAGAAGAATTCTTCTGTCAACTTAGCACTGTCTACACTGGGCTTAGGTTGGCATAGCTACAGCCCTGAGAGACATAACTATGCCAATGTACTTTTTCAGTGTAGACCAGCCCGAAGGAAATAGGCTCTACGCTGAAGTTAGTTGGAACTGGTGGTGTGTGTTTGTCTTATTTTAGTATTCGCACTCCAGAGGCCAGATCTACACTAGGAAAGTAGGTCGCTATAACTACATTGCTCAGAGGTGTGAAAACCCAACACCCCTGAGCGACACAGATAAATTGACCTAACCCCCAGTGTAGATAGTGCTAAATTGATGGGAGAATTCTCCCATCAGCATAGCTCCCACCTCCTGTACAGGTGGAGTACCTACACTGAGAGGTGAATCCCTTCCATTGGCATAGGTAGCATCTTCTCTGTAGTGCCACAGCAGCACAGCTGCAGCATTTTAAGTTTAGACCTTCCCTTACAGAGTCTGAGATTTTATTAATGATGTCGATGTCTGGGACAGAGTTCCCATCAAGAGAAAAGAAAAAAAGCTGGTGTTCTTTCATTCCCACTTCATGGAGAAGTCATGCTAAGCTGCATGGTCAGCTTGGTCTCTCTGCCCTAACCCTCAAGCTTGTGACTACTGCAATTAAATCTTTATCCTTTAACGCTTTGAAATAAAATCAGTTGGCATGAAGTCTAGTGAAGTGGTGCACTGATCTCTAGGATTAGGTTTCCCAGAGGGGGGAACGGTCACTTTCCTTGTCATCTAGTCAATCGCTACTTCTGTGCCTTAACAGCCTACAGAGAGCACTAGTGCTCACCTTGTAAAGGTGAGGTAGCAATTGTAATCTCTAGAGTAACTGATTTCATTCCCGCTAAAGGATTTGTTCCTAAGAGGAAGGAGAAGTTAGTAGGGCCATGTTTCATCTTGACTTAATGATAAAGTTCTAGTTTGAGGACTGTGAGGACTTAAATTTTGTGGATATAATCTGCAGGCTAAACATCTGGTGCAGAAAACATCTTAGTGAAAGACACACATTCTTCATACTTCCAGCCCCTTATGGCTTCTGTGGGAAACTCTGAAGTAACTGCTACAGGCTGTATAGTTGTCATTGTTTGCCAGCCATGCCTGTTAAAAATGGCTGTAGTCATCAAACTTAAAATTACCGTGAACTATGGGCTCTTTTACCTATAGCTGTAGTAGTATTGGTGGTTTAGCTCCAACAAAATGTTATGAGCTGAATAAACAGCAGTGTTGAAGTAAGTTCAGATCACAGGAGAAGGAGCATGGTTGGGGATTAGAGCAGAGGACCTTTGGTCTTCCTGTGTCCTTGGGGTAAGTAAGTGTAGTTTTGCCAGAAAAATCACACCCACAACCAACATAGCTAGGTGAGCAAAAACCCTAGTGTAGATGCAGCTATACCAGCAAAAAGTCCTTTTACCCCTATGGCTTATTCTGATAGCGTTAACTGACGTAAGCAAAAAGAGTTATTTTGCCGGCATAAGCTGCCTCCACTGGAGGGGGCGGCTTGTGTAGCTCTACTGGTATATCTATACTGGCAAACCCTTTGTCTCACAGGGAGATCTGTTACATGGGGGTCATGATGTTTAATTTATTAACGTTTTGTAAATGTCTGCTGCTTTCTTCCTTGTAGCAACTTCCAATTTACCACGCTACCACTTTATTTGGGCTTCATTACCACCCCCTTCCTAATCTCCTCTGCTAAAAATGATCAGTGGTTGAAGATCTGTTGGGGTTAACTCTTAAGTGCCAGCATTAACTATTTAACATGTTGTTGAGATGAATGGGCTGGAAAAGTAATTCTCCTATCCCAGGGGTTCTCAAACTGGGGGTCACGACCCTTCAGGGGCTCACAAGGTGTCAGCCCCCATGCATGCCAGGGTTTCGGCTGTGAGCCATGTGCAGGGCTGACAGTCCGAGCCCTTCAGAGCTAGGTGGCCAGAGAGCAGCAGCTGCTGGCCATGCACCCAGCTCTAAAGGCAGCGCTGCCCCCAGCAGCAGTAAAGGTGGCATGGTATGGAGGGGAGGGGGAGTCACTTTTTTGGGCCAATCATCACAGTCTGAAATATTTTCAAAGGGGATCCTAGCAAAAAAAAGTTTGAGAGCCCCTGTCCTAGCTAATGTCTCGGGCTGTAGCAGACTCAAGAAGACTGCATTTCATCAGTTAACTTTACAGATAAAACCAGAACGTAATCATGGCTGCAAAGAAGGCTAGAAACTCTTCTAATTGCAAGCTTTGATTCTGAGGAGTCTGAGAGCATGTCTGTGCTACAGCAGCACAGCTAGAGTGCTGGAGCACCATAGTGTAAATGCTTCTTACATCGATGGAAGGGGTTTTTCCGTTGCTGTAGTTAATCCGCTTCTCTGGGAAGTAGTACCTAGGTTGATGGAAGAATGCTTCTTTAACCTACCTGTGTCTACAGTGTGGGTAGGTTGACCTAACTACGTCGCACAGGACACACAATTTTTCACAGCCCTGAGCGGTGAGGGTAGGTCGATGTAACTACATCACACAGGGGGCACAATTTTTCACAAACGCTGAGTCGTGTAGGTGAGTCACTCTAATTTTTAGGTGTAGACCAGGCCTGAATGTATTTGAGTGAGCAACATGACACCAAGTGGACGTCAAGTCTATGGGTCAGGCATTTGACCACAGTGGAGACTGAACTTCCTACTTGGCGCCTGCATGGCCATGCTGGCAGGAATGGCAGTTTGAGTAGGAAGCATGAACTGCAGATGTTTAGACTCTACTTATGAAGAATGAACTCAAAAATTCATTCTCCTGGGGCTGTGAATCCAATACTTTTCATCCTCAAAGACACCACTTAATTCTGTTTTCATGCAGACATGTACAGATGGACATTGTAGGGAGTACATGAGTTAAGGCTTTCCAGTTAGTCGTCTGGCCATTTTGAAGAGTCTGATTTGTCATATTGCATCAGAATATTGGTCCAACTAGTCGAGGATCATATCTTCAGCAGCAACCAGTATCTGATGCTTCAGATGACAATTAAAACTCTTTCCATATTGCACTTGGCCACTTGTAGAATGCTGTACAAGAGGAAGATTCCTCTATGATCATCTTATTGGCTGAAACATGAGACTTTATTACCCTTGCATCACTATCTGAGTTCACAGAACCACAGATGTGTTTAGTTATCATCATGTACTCTCCCAAAGCTGTACTTTTCTCCATGGTCCCTTCTGATAGTGAGTTCCACAGTCTGTCCTGAAGAGAAATGGATCTAGTTTGAAAAGCTACTGCCCCTTACTCTTGTGGTATAGAGCCAAGGTATTGTTAGTTCTGGAGATTCTTTTCCTGTCAGTGGAGCATCATTGGTTTCAGTGCACAAGAGCAAAATAATCCCAGCTTCCCACATCAGTTTGGTTAGATTCAACCATACTTTTAAATAGCATTCGTATAAAAAGAATTTCTGTACTGGCTAATGATTTATAGCAGTGAAAGGGGAATTCAGTCTCCAAGGCCTACTCAAATCTTGTCTTCTCTGATGTCAGTAAGAGCATGGGATGGTAATTGTAGTTTTAATAGTGTAAAAATGTTCCACTGGAAACACAAGTAAGCGTTGCCTTTCGTATACTGTCAGTTGCAAAAATAGTCATTGGTGGGAGCTATATGCAGTCGGTACTAGAAGGGTGGATTAGAACCAATGTGTGAAAGACTCCATATTCTTAATCCTTTCAGCAATCTAAGGATGCCGGGGGGGAATATTTGAATCACAGGAATAAGAAGTCTCACCCTCTCATTAGTCAGTGGAACTCAAAGCATTATCCATATACACACGAATTAAGACTTGCAAGACCCTTGGGAGAGAAATTAGGGATTGTTTTACCCACCACTGAAATTGTTCTACAACCATTCAGTAATGAAGTTTGTTAGGAAATGAAGAGCAATAACATTGTATCTAGTCAAAGCAGTTTGACTAGAATGTAGAGCAATAAACTGTCATTACCTTAACTGGAAATTCTGCAGGTCACTGGGTCTTTTATGTTGTCAAGTCATCAAGGCCAAGGGTCTTTGTCTCAGACTATCTCTTTGTGTTTGTACATAGTCTAACACGATGGGTGTCTTGATTGCTTATTGGGGCCTCTGGACCCTACTGCAATACCTATAATCTGAAAGGCTGCATTTCCTTTTGTACATTGTACACATCCCATGCTGGCTGTTTTGTCATAGTTGAAAATGCCTCCTATTGAATCACCGATACTGCTTCCCACCTACTCTCCTCCCACTGACCCTAGGTGTTCTTGGAGATCTCCCATTTAAGTACTGGCTTGGCCTGACCTCTTGACTAGATCCACATGGGAAATCTGCAGATGCTCTGCATGAGAGAAACTGTGTCCCCACCCGCACAAAGTGAAAGCTCTTCCATGCAAAGTGTGAACCTGCTTTGACATGTTTGATGTCCGCAGTATCCCTCCAGACACTAGTTCAGATATGCTTTACAGTGTGTGGATTCGTAGGATAAGGGAAGGTGCTCAACCACAATTCCTGACACTGATCTCCATCATGCTGTAGGAAGGATCATAGTCTGTGTTTTGGGGAAGCACTCAAGGCAGGGGTGAGAGACAGACTTTTCTCTAGGAAAATGCCCTTTGCAGCAGAGTAAAATATACGAGTATAGTAAGTTTTATACTTCCTGTTTTTGAGTAGCAGTGAAACTGGCTAGACCATTGTAACTCAGAATGCTATGCTGGGAGTTGGGAGCAGGAAAAAGGGCAAAATCTTATTTCACCCCAAAGCACTGCGCGGGGGGGGAGGAGGAGGAGAAACAGAAATGGAAGAGTGCGCACAGCCCCATCCTTTACAGCAGGGGTTCTCAACTTTTTTCTTTCTGAGGCCCCTCAGACATGCTATAAAAACTCCACGGCCCACCTGTGCCACAATAACTGGTTTTCTGCATATAAAAGCCAGAGCTGGCATTAGGGGGTAGCAAGCAGGGCAATTTCCCCGGGCCCCATGCCACAGGGGGCACCGCAAAGCTAAGCTGCTCAGACTTCTGCTTCAGCCCCAGGTGGTGGGGATCAGGGCCCCAGGCTTCAGCCCCATGCAATGGGACATCGTCTTTCTGCCCTGGACCCCAGCAAATCTAACACTGGTCCTGCTTGGTGGACCCCCTGAAACCTGCTTGCGGCCCCCCAAAGGGTCCTGGACCCTTTGTTGAGAACCACTGCTCTACAGCAATCATAGCTATAGGGAGTTAAGAGTGAGCAGGGCCTTCTACTCTAAGGGTATGTTTACACTACCCGCCAGATCGGCTGGCAGCAATCGATCCAGCGGGGGGTCGATTTATTGCGTCTAGTCGACCCCCCGAGTGCTCTCCCGTCGACTCCTGTACTCCTCCGCCGCGAGAGGCGCAGGCGGAGTCGACGGGGAAGCGCCAGCAGTCGACTCACCATGGTGAAGACACCACAGTAAGTCGATCTAAGTACGTCAACTTCAGCTACGTTATTGGCGTAGCTGAAGTTACGTAACTTAGATCGATTTTTTCCCCCCCCCTCCCACTCTCCCCCGCAGTGTAGACCAGCCCTCTGGCCTCTGGAGGCTCTAAATTGATCAGACCTAGGCTAGCGTCAAAATATAAGCCCCAATGGGTAGGAAGCCAAGTAGCCCTTGGCTTCCTAGCAGTGGGGGATGTTGGGGTGATTCTTCATCAGAATAATTTCTCTGGCTTCTGTTGGCCTTAGGGTCTCTTGTATTGGCCTGTACCAAGTAGTAATAGCTAGCAATTGACTTTAGATCTCAAAGTGCTTTACAAAAAGATCAGTGTCATGGGTGGTAGCACTTCAAGTCCTGATCCCAGTTATTCAAGTGCTTGTAGCTATGGCTGTCTGGGGTGGGGGTGGGGGGTGGCTTGGATTGCCAAATGCATGCAGCTGTGGATGCTTGGGGGTGAGAGGTGCCAAATATACTTGCATGTGAATCTGGAAGGGTTGCATTCACCCCATATTCATATTCTAGGACTGCCTCCCAGTTTGGGAACAGATGCTCTGTGAGCACCTACCTTGACAGGCTATGCTTTGTTAAATTACCTAAGAGGACCAACTAAAGTGATTCTCCAGCAAACTGGGTGAAACCTTGTGTGGCTGAATGCTCTTCAGCTGTAATGTGATCATAGCTGCTAAACACACCTTACTTTCCTAATCTAGACAGGACTTGTGAGACTAATCACTTCAATCAACTCACTCCTCCCCTTGGCCTCAAAAAATGGGTTTCAGGCTCACTTCACTAACAATGTGTGAGCAGCAAACTATCTTGTCTTGTAGAGACTGCTCATATTTAGCCCCAAACTTAGTTTTTGGACATATTTTTAATGGAACCTAATATCAGTAGAAATGACTACTTGGAATGCTCTGAAATGTCAGTAGAACAGTTATGTTAAAAAAGCATTTCCCTGCAGTATTTGCATCCTAAACATTGCAGCCCTGTGCTAACCCATTAGAGAATCTGAAGGAAAAAAAGACTAAAATGTGACTCAGTTGTGTTCGTTTTCTCTCAGCTGAGATGTGCAGGAGATAAATGCCTTTAAACAAACCTTTAAAAGGCTCATTTGCTGTTTATTATTTAACACAGCTGTTTTTAAAAGCTGACTATCCCTTTAACATGATTTGTAAGCTGCAGTGCTGACTGAGCTGAAGGGTACTTCCACACTACCCGCCGGATCGGGGGGGGGGGGGGGGAGGGAGAAGGGAAGCAATCGATCTATCAGGGATCGACTTATTGCGTCTGACGTGATAGATCGATCCCCGAACGCACTCCCCGTCGACTCTGGAACTCCACCAGAGCGAGAGGCAGAAGTGGAGTTGACGGGGGAGCCGCGGCCATCGATCCCGCGGCCGTCGATCCCGCGCCGTGAGGATGGGAGGTAAGTCAATCTAAGATGGGTCGACTTCGCTGAAGTTGCGTATCTTAGATTGGTTTCTTCTCCCCCCCCCCCCCCCTTCAGTGTAGACCAGGCCGAAGAGACTCTAGTACAGCAGATAAGCACTTTCAGTTGCCTGTCCATACTAAACAAAGTTTGCAAGTAGCATCAGTATTTCCTCTTAATGAGCATGAATATTTAAATATTTTTATGGTGTTATCCCTGCTGGAGGTGTTACTAACTCCTTAGGATACCTGTTCCTCCCCATTGGCTTTTTATTGTTCACTAATCCTTATTTGTTAGTCCCAGCTCTGGGTCTGCAGTTCAGAAGGTGGCCCTTTGGGACAGTATTTCATGTGTTGGGGCAGTGGCACTGTGTTTAGAGGAAAAACAAAAGCTCTTACCTCAGACTGAATTAGGTTATTGTCTGTGCAAACATTTGGGGCAATTGCTCCCTGCCATTGGGGAAAGCTGTTAGCACTCCTGATGCACAGACCATATTTGCTGATTCCAGTGAAGGAGAGGACATGGATGAGCTTAGTGGAGGGCTCTAAATGGCTAGTATGAACTCTGAAAGTTAATTCAGTGGCCATTGTTGACCTTTCAGTTCATTGGCTTTCACAATTATGCAGTCATTGTTTTGTTTGGATTTGTAGTTAAATCCTATGATCATATGACAATGCCCAGAGATACTCATCACTGTGAAAGAGAAGGAAGTTAAGGATCTGAGAGACCTGCCATAATCAGTGTTGTATATGTGCAATAACGGGGGGTGGGCAAACTTTTTGGCCCGAGGGCCACATCTGGGTGGGGAAATTGCATGCAGGGCCATGAATGTAGGGCAGGAGGTTGGGATGCAGGGTGTGTGTGGGGGGGTACGGTGTGCAGGAAGGGGCTCAGGGCAAGGGGTTGGGGCAGAGGAGGGGTGCAGGGTGTAAGAGGGGGCTCAGGACGGGGTTGGGGTGCAGGGGGCTCAGGGCAGGGGATTGGGGTGCAGGAGGGGTGCGGCAAGGGGCTCAGGGCAGGGAGTTGGGGTGTGGGGTGCAGGCTCTGGCCTGGTGCCGCTTACCCGGAATAGCTCCGGGGTGGCAGCAGCATGCACTGGGGCCAGGGCAGGCTCCGCGCTGCTCCTGGAAGCAGCTGGCACCATGTCCCTGCTGTCCCCGGGGGAGGGGGGCAGAGGGCTCCGCGCACAGCTTGACTGTGGGTACCTCCCCCAAAGCTCCCATTGGCTGTGGTGCCCGGACAATGGGAGCTGCGGGGGGTGGTGCCTGCAGGTGGGCAGTATGCAGAGCCCTCTGCCTCCCCCCTCCCCTCCAAGGGGTGGCAGGGATGTGGTGCCAGGTGCTTCCGGGAGCGGCGCGGGGCCCGCAGCGCCAGGGGAGTGGCAATCCTGTGGGCCAGATATGGCCCGCGGGCTGTAGTTTGCCCACCCCTGGCAATACTGAGCTCTGCTCTTATTTGTGGTCTCTAGTATATTAATACAGCACTATTGGCCAGTTCCTGATTAGTGTGCCGAGGTGCCACTAGACTGACACATGTCTAGAACACCTCCCTTCTAGCAGTATAAGAATTTCCATAGTAGGTCAGATCTCTGGTCTATCTAATGTATTTAACATGTTTATTATGGTAGTGCCTAAGGGCAACTCAATGTAGGGACCCATTGTGCTAGGTATTGTGCATAGAAAGTAGTAGATGGCCCCTGCACTGAAGAGCTTACAATCTAAATAGATGATTCACTCACATGATGGGAGAAGGGGTATAACACACAAAGAGAGTGTGCCATGTAATGGCAGCAAATGACAGGTTAGTCCCTTGATTATTTTGGGGGTGGGTTTAACTAGAAGGGGATCATTTCTGTTGATATGAGGCTCCATTAAAGATATGCCCAAAAAACTAACTCTGGGGCTAAAGAAAACAAAAAGGGCAGAGGGGGACAGGGCAGGAGAGAAGAGAATAAGAGGACACTGGAGGTGAAGCTGAGGGGAAAACTCTGTGAGGAAGTGGGAGTGGGAAGGTTGGAGCAAACAGCCAATCAGCACGGGGCAGAGAAAGTCCAGTCAAAACTGTAGACAGTTCTCTGAAAGTCCAAAGGTCGCTGCTTTGGCTGCTTCTGCCCCTGCTGGCTGGAGTCTCTCCAGCCTCTGATATTTGCCCATTCTCAATACTTCAGAGTAGGAAGACAGGAATAGGAGACAGGCACCCTAATGCTAAATAGGTTTGAGGGAGAATGAGTTGGAATGGATCGAGAATCAGCTGGAGTGGAAAGGTGATGCACATAATGAACAAGTGTGGATTGTTATCTGCCTTTAGGGGGAGCATTCAGGGAAGGGCACAAGGATTTGGAAATGAGAGAAAAAAATTCCATATCCCATCATTCAGTTCCAATATGGCCCAACTTGGTAGTGTCTGAAAGTAGTTACCTCCCACAACTGTTCAATGGTCTGAGACATGAGTCAGTCTTAGTCCAGTTCCTAGTGAAGCAATAGTTATATTGAGAGGGAAAGATGACTGGTTAAGGCACTGGTCTGCAACACCGGAGATCTAGTTCTGTTGATAACCTGCCAGAGACCTCTTGCTTGACTATAGGCAAGTTACTGAATTTCTTTGTACCTCAGTCTTACCATCTGCAAAATGGGAATACTAATGGATTTGTCCTAAACACCTCTATATGAGGCACTTGCACAATGAGTGTCAGTCTATAAATGAAACCTAAAACTACCACCACAATTAGGTTCCATCTCAGCAGAGATGCCAAGATCTAGATGGTCCTTAGGAACTAAGAGCTCCCTTCAATCTAGATGTGTGGCTTAATCCAGGGCATACAGAAGGGGAAAAGGTAGGCTCATAGAAATTCCTTTAGGTCGGTGTCTACTCCAGATCTCCCTTTTAGCTCTACCCCTGCAACTGTGAACAAGGAGACCTTTGAAAGCAGTGGTGGAAAAGGGAGAGACTTCATAGCAGCCCACAGGCTGCTCATAGCACTTTTGTCGATACCTCAGATGGTTCTGAGAAACTTGGGGACGAAACCTAGCATGTGACTTGAACATCAGGAGAGAGGGAGTAATGTGTATAGGCAGCAGGAAAAGATGCTGAGTCCGCTTGTGTCAAGGCTGTATCCCCACTTTGAACTTTAGGGTACAAATGTAGGGGCCTGCATGAAAACTTCTAAGCTTAACTACCAGCTTAGCTCTGGTCCCGCTGCCACCATTCTCACTGGATTCCCTCCCTGGGAAGCCTGGAGAAACCTCTCACCAACTCCTGGTGAATACAGATCCAAACCCCCTTGGATCTTAAAACAAGGAGAAATCAATCAGGTTCTTAAAAAGAAGGCTTTTAATTAAAGAAAAAGGTAAAAATCATCTCTGTAAAATCAGTATGGAAAATAGCTTTACAGGGTAATCAAACTTAAAGAGCTCAGAGGACCCCCCTCTGTCTTAGGTTCAAAGTACAGCAAACAAAGATAAACACTCTGATAAAAGGTACATTTACAAGTTGAGAAAACAAAGTAAATCTAAGACGCCTTGCCTGGCTTTTACTTACAATTTTGAAATAAGAGAGACTTGTTTAGAAAGATCGGGAGAACCTGGATTGATGTCTGGTCCCTCTCAGTCCCAAGAGCGAACAACCCCTTAAACAAAGGACACAAAACAAAAGCCTTTCCCCCCCCAAGATTTGAAAGTATCTTGTCCCCTTATTGGTCCTTAGGGTCAGGTGTCAGCCAGGTTACCTGAGCTTCTTAACCCTTTACAGGTAAAAGGATTTGGAGTCTCTGTACACAGGAGAGCTGTTACCCTTCCCTTTATAGTTATGACAGTTTGATTGGATTTCTCTCACCTTCAGCTCTGAAGGCCTCTCTTAGAGAGGACTATACCTGTTCAAATTCTGTGCAGGTGTTCCCTAAAAGAGAACTGAATAAGGGCAATGTTTGTGTCTTTATGCTCTGCTTGTCTCTGTTGCTGTAGAAACAGTACTGGCAGTAAACAGTGTGAGCTCTCTGTGCAGGGACTCTGAATCTCGGTGGAGACTCCAGGAGCTTAACTAAAACAAACTGGATTGAAGTATGGTGATGTGAAATGTGCTACAGGTTACAGTATGGCAAAGCTTTGGTAGTAAATAACAGTTCTGTCAGACACAGGTTCTTTAAACTGAATAGAAGTTTTAAGGAGAGGTGTCTTTCTTTGTTATACATCTGCACAAGTTGTGCACCAGGGAGGATGCAGAATTCAGGCTGTCTCTTCACTGCCAAAATAGGTAGTTATCATGCTGTTAAAAAACGAATGCATGTTAGCTATCCCACTATAAAATCCTAATGGAGATGAGATGCGGGTAGGTTTTACTGTGACGTAGCTAAGCAAGGCCGGTACTAATACTTCACCCAGTTGTATCACAATAAAAACTGTCTGTGTCTTTGCAGTGGGGTAGCTTACACCTTTTTTTTTGGTGGTGAAGAGGCAGCCCCACAGAGGGTATGTCTACACTGCAATTAAACACCTGCAGCTGGCCCAGGTCAGCTGACTTGGGCTCTTGAGGCTGTAAAATTGCAGTGTAGATGTCTAGGCTTGGGCTTGAGCCTGGGCTCTGGGGCCCGCGAGAGGGGAGGGGGATCCCAGGGCTTGGGCTCAAGCCTAAGCATCTACACTGCAGTTTTACAGCCTCATAGCCCAAGTTCCATGAGCCTGAGTCAGCTGACATTGGCCAGCCACAGGTGTTTAATTGCTGTGTAGACATGCACAGTGTGATAAATGCCTGTGGCTTTTACTGCTGCTGATCATAAAGACTGGGTACAGACTGGAGAAACTACTGTTTTTACTCAACAGCCAGTCTCCTGAGGGTTTGGGAGAAGAGGAGGAGAGGTACAAGGTCCTAGGCAACAGATTTGGAAGCTGCTGAATTTAACTGTTGACTAGAATGAATCATAATATGCCCCACTTTCCTCTATTCTCATGCAGTCTCATGCAATCCTTCCTCCCTGCAGCTAGCTTCTGATGGTTGTGCTTCTGGGAGTCAAGTCCAGGAGCTAGCACTGGAAGGTTTTAGCAGCTGTAAGTAGAGAGGAGAGGGCTGAGAAGTGTGTAGCTTGAGTATTCAACTACCATAACTTCTCTAGCATGTTTCACCTGAGTGTTTCCAAGTGCTTTATAAATGCTCACTAATCTGCTTAATACCCTTGTGAAGTAACGAAGGGCTGTATAGTGAATGCTTCACCTAAAGATAAAATGCAGCTACTTCTGAGATGGAACATGACAGCTACACAGTAACACTATACATAAGGCAATGTGCGTGAGATTCTCATTCCACATGGGGGGAAGCTGAAGGGCTCCAACTACGTGAGTGTAACTGGCCATGTTCATGCAATTTGAATTTGACAAGAACACTGAGGTTAGTTCCCCTACTTCAGTTAAAAAGCACCACGGATGGGCCCTTTAAGCGAAGTGGTAAGGGCCTTGGGATGTCTTGTCTAATGGATGGACTTGATTTGGAGGGAATGGCAACCCAGATTTTCCCATGCTGTTGACATCTTTCAACATCTACTGTCCAAATACTGTCCTGGTCCAGCCTTGTCTAGCTTGTGAGATTTGAAAGCATTGCAACTTAAAGTTATCAAGGTGTCATGAGAGAGGACAGGCAGAGAGTAATTTAAGCTTACACATTTTTACTTCCCTTCTGGTTTATTTGGAGAAGTCTGTCTGATCACTCTTAAGGTGCTTTGTCACCAGTACAGAATAAGAACCAACAAAGATACATGCTATTGATTGGGTCTAGTGGGTAGTGCATATACTGGGGACACTCGGGGAGAGTAGTGATGCAAAGCCTCAGTGAGTCCTCATCTAGGTCTGAGAAATTCAGCATGGATGCTATGTCTTAACTCCAGTATGCTGTCATTCATAGACATTTTTGTTTGGCAGTCTGGTTTCTCAGCCCTTGTTTGGTAGCACTGCCAATGAATATTTAACTACTAGACTAGGCTGAGGCATACAGGTGGGGTATTATGGAAAAAGGTTGTGTTACCTGTCCTGTTACTAGAGGACATCATCTCCAGAGCAGTCTTTCATAGTTTACTTAAACTTAAGCTGTCAAATGTAAGCAAAAGCAAAAAAAACGCTTCACAGTAAAGGGAGTAGGTTTCCGTGAGTGAGTGACTGTTCTTATTTCCATAGGCAGAATATAGTTTCTGAAGTGATAAGCCAATCAGGAACACGGGTGACATTATGGAAGAGGTTATAAAGTACAATGCAACCAGCAACTTGTGCAGAGCATGGCACTGCCACGTTCCTTGTTGGGAAGAGCATTCCTGTGTCAGAGGCAGCTGCCAAGAACCTGTTTTTGACCTGGCCAAAAACTCATCATGGGTCCTAGAGTTTAACAGTGTTGCCCATCAGTACATATTGTGTAAACAGCTGCTGAAGTTTTCTTCAGCCTGTGGGTACTGAAGAGCCTGACTGTATGCCCCGCCCCTGAATTGTCCAGCTACTCCTTGGCACTATCAGCTATAACTCCCCCAGAAAACATACAAATCACACACTCTCCTCCCCACTTGCTCTGAAACTGTGCCAGCCCTGCTTGTGATAGGAAGCCCTCCTGGAACTTTAAACCCTGGAAGGTCTCCAGGTTTTGACTATATTCCTGCTAAATCATGAGCCTGGTACTTGAGTCTGTCCTATTCTGGATAAACACCTACTGTATGAAATGCCAGTTAGCTTGTATAGGGCTTTGAAAGCATAAAGCAATAAGTAGTAGTATTAGACCTCGGGAAAAATCTACTGGATTAGTTCTAGGGTTCTTCATGTGAAACCATCCAGTCAGTGTTAGTTTAATATGGCTTTCTCTCCAGAAACCCTTCTTTGGAGGATGGGTTGTGCAGTACTACTAAAATTAGCCACCTGTCTTTCCCAATGTCAGGCTGTACTCCAGATTAAGGTCAGCATTCAGATCTATGCAGTAGTTGGCAGAGTATATCTAGGGTCACTTTTATGGAGGGTTGCATGATTTATTATGCTAAGGTTTGAAACCTTCAAGTTGGACAGAGGTAACACAACACTGCTGTATTAATAAATTCCATCAAGGGTCCAGCCGTTTTGGTTGAGCCAAATTGCCATGGGGAATCAGGATATTATTAACCTTACAACACAAAGTTCAGCTGTATAAGGTCCTTCACGCACCCTTTTGTAGCGAGAGACGTAGTAGCACATGCCTTGCAGAATTTTGTGCAACTGTTCCTACAGCTAAGGAGGGAGAAGAAGAATAGAGATGGAGTTCAGGAAAAGCAGAGCTGAAACTATAAAAGCTCTAGTGCTGGAAAGAATAAAGTGCTTGGACGACTATACTGTCCCCCACCAAAGCTGGCAACACAAGATGTGGTGTTGTTTGGACTCTAGAAGGCAGGTCACTGTGATCAAGGAACAATGGGTGGAGGTAAATTGTGGAGGAGCTGAGGGAAGGATTAGAGATGAGGAAAAATGGTCTTGTGGTTAAGGTTAACTAAGACTTGGGAGATCGGGGTTTAATTCTTGAAATGCCACAGAATTTTTGTGCAACCTTGAGCAAGATGCTTAATCTCTGCCTCAGTTTCCTATTTTTATAGATAATACTACTTTGCCTCATCAGAGGACTTGAGTTTAAATCTACATATATTGGGGGGGGGGTGTATGGATGCCAAAGTACCGTAAAAAGATCCAAATTTAGTTAAAATGGGGTGAAAATGAAAAGAGGTGAATAGGGGTGTGTGTGGCTAATGAGGGTGTTGCTTATGAGCAAAGCAACAGCTACTAGTTCTCATGCATGCTTTCTTGTAAACATCATGTGAAGGTAGAGGTGTGATGGTATATATATGCAGGTTAGTTTTGAAGGAGAGAGTTCAGAAAAGTATGCACAAATGAATGAAAAATTCCTTTTGTGGAAAGGAGATATGAAGATTAGAGAAATGCAGACTGTGTGGGTGTATGGGGAAGGGAGAGAGTAGTAGGGAAGTTCATGGAATAAGTTTGTGTAGAGTTTCAAACCAGGAGAGCTGTTCTCAATTGAAAGCAAAAGATAAGCTAGGGAAGGTGACATGGGGGGGGGGGGGGAGAAAAAGAGAGATGCATGTTGTGCTCCTGCTTCCTATGATGGAGAGAACTTGGGGGCAGCATTCTGGGCCCCCTGAAGTTTCAAGAGCAGAGATTTAGGAAGATTATGGAGGAAATTGCAACAAATAAGGCAGGAAGCGACTAAAGCATTGTCGTGTTCACTGGCTTCATTCCTAAAACATGAGGTGGGTTGAGCAAGCTTGATCCGTTTTTAAATGTGACCTTGTATTTAAAAGTACACAATTCATAGTTTGTTTCGAAATCTGGATTTTCAATTCTCTTCCATATTAGAGATGGGTCTGACACTTGGAAGGCAGAAGTAGCCTGTAGAGGGGTGATGTGGGTATCAAAGGAAATAGTGTCTGAAGAATTCCATTGTGCAGACAGGTGTAAGCCTCAGTCTTGCCATCCTTAAGGAGATTAGATGGGAGGTGGAAGGATCAGCATGAGTAGGGAGAGCTGCAGTTCTGTTATCTGTGTAGAAGTATTATCTATGCTTTCCATTTCCTTAGTTAGAGTATGTTACCTCTAGGAATAAATGGGGAAGGGACATGTAAAAGGTATCTAAGAGGTGACCACTGGCTTCTGAGTGTTTGGGATTAATGGAGAATGTGTAATTGTCATTATTTATCCTCCTCTAACTGATTGAAGCTTGGACTCTGCTGCAGTGAGAGCTGCTTTGTTGGGCTTCAGTCCAGCCCCTCATTACATGAGCTCTCATTAGTATGAAGAACACTCAGATGATATTGTGCTAACAGAACTGAAATACTTTTACAGCTATCCTCACTTGGTGCTGAGATCTGTTAAACGTCAAGGTAATGTGGCAGCTATAGGCAACATGCCTAACTAGTGAAGTTCTCTTCCTCCCTAGTCGTTGAAAGCTCTTTGGTGCTTGGTTTCTACAATCTATATGTGTAGAGTGTCTTAGGTTTGGGGGCACCTTATGCAAAAATATGCACATGGGATCCCAAGCTGCCTGTTGTGAGTAACATTGTGGGATGGGAAGTGGAATAATTGACAACTTGGTGGGTGAGGAGAATAGAAATCTTGCCACTGCTGGAGAGGTGTGTGGTGTGAAGAAGTGAGTAAGGCAGGGGGCTGGAGAGAGTTCAATAGACATGGAGGAGGAGTGACAATAGGACATAATGTTAATGGCTGGATGGCTTTAGCTGGGTTGCTCAGTATTGGAAGGTGATTAGAAGATTGGATTGAGGGGGGTATGTCATGAGGGGTTCCTGAATTCTCTAGCTTTGCCCTTCTTATGCAATGGCTTCCAGCATGCCTGTCCACCATTGTACCATAAACATGCATTTTTGTCCCATTAAAAATTGGCCTCCTTAGTAAATTGTGAGGATTCTGACTGCCAATGGATTCAAATACTCCAAACAGCAGAGCACCAAATGTGTAGGAAAGTTTTATCTGCTTCAAGATTTGGAGCTTCCAGTCTCTGTTATGCTCAAGCAAAGGAGTGGGCTGGCCAGGATGTATTTGATTTAAATCAATTTGATTTAAATAATGATTTAAATCACTAGTCAGGAAGACTTGATTTAATCATGGATTTCTACATAACAGTGCATTCTTGTTGGTTGTTATAACCTTAATACATATTCTTCACAACTCAGAGATGGATGTAGGTTTCATTTTTAGAAAGTACACACTATACATTTTTAAAGTGTTTTATTTTGAAAACTTTTCAGATTCATTTTCTGATATAGCTGTAAAAGTAATGATTGTTTGGTTATTTCATTTACCAAAGGTAATTGAAGCAGATATTTATGAAGTCATTGGGAGGTGAACTATCTCCAATTCAACAGGTTAATCATTAATATTTGGAGGATTTTCTTGCCATGCTGTATTAGGAGGAGAACATCACCAGACAGACATTTAAATTGTTTTATTTAACTAAAACAACAACATTGTGTAGTCTGGATTTTTTTCTTCAACAGCAAACATATAATTTAACAAAACAAGCATATGAATTTTTGAATTTAGTTAAACATTCAAGTTTTTTAAAATCGGTTTGTTTTTGTTAAAACTGTTTAACTAAAATAGTTAAATGAAATATTAAAAAAAAAATGAAATCGACTGTCAGCCAGGTCAACATGAGAAACTTAAAATATTGACTTCTGCAGCTAACTCCGTTGTCTTCTCCTTCATTTTCCTGTTTGTTCATAATCTGGAAAAGAAAAACAAGCTTTCCTGCTTTTTCAGGTCCCAAACGATTTCTCAGTTTGGAATGAATTAGTCCAAAAGAGGAAAATATTTTCTACACCAGCAGAAGAAGCTACAGCTGTTAAAAGTGAGATTATTACTTCAACAGTCTCTGAATCCAAGTGCTTAAGTGACTTCCACCAGTTCACTGGTGTGACTTTCTTTAAAACATCATCAGCAAACATATATTTCTTGAATGGTTCACCCTTAGCTCAGAAGTTTATTATAGTTGGCATTATGGAGGGATGATTGCTGGATGTCCATGTCATAGCCAACTCCTTTTCTTCAGCAGTTAAGATTTGACCCTGATACCGAGTATTGAGAATATTTGCAAGAAAATGAGCTGGAGATAGTGCTTGTCCCATTCATTTATTTTTAATGCTTGTAATTTAACTCTGTCATTGCATATTTCTTTTTAAGATCTCACTCAGTTCCTTCCAAATTTCAACAGCGTCCGCAATAAAACAGCTATTTCCCTGCATTTTGTTCAAGACTACAGAAATAGGCTTCAGGGTACTCAGCATGTGTTCAACATTTCTCTTAAACCCAATGTTGAGAACTTTGGTTGTGACAGTGCCATCTATTTTTTCACAAATTTGTTCACAAACTGTCATCAGATTAGGCCAGTTCTTCATAAAGTGCTCAGAACATTCAACTACTGAATTCCATTGCAGTCTTGTGGGAGAGTTAGCTTGGGTTCTCCCACTTTTTTCATAGCAGCTGGTGCAAAGTGGTTGTTATGGAAGTATTTTGCAATTTCAACAACATTACTCTTTGTTTCTGGAACACTGAAGTCTTTGGCTAGGAGGTGCATCAAATGAGCACTGCAACCGTATGTTATTAGCTTGAGACTCTCTTCTAAATTTCTTCTCATCTTGGATACATTTGCAGCATTGTCTGTGACCAAGCTGCGTACTAGACATTTGAATTTTTTTTGACCGTTTGTTATAGCTTTTACTGCTACTTCTTGTAAGTATTCTGCTGTGTGTGCATTTCCTGATGTATCAATTGTTTCTGTAAGGAAGACATTCCCTTCTGTTGTCACGCAAGCACATACAACAGGATCATTGTGGACATTGCTTCCCTTTTGGTGACAGAATAGTATGGTAGATCTCAAATCAATGAAGGCTACACTCAGAAAGACCTCAAGATTTCTGAAATATGCTGCTCAGTTTCACTTTTGTTTCTACTGCCTGTCCCTCCCTTCTCACATTTATCTCCAGACTTCTTCTCCTTGTCCATTCTATTCCCCCCCCAACAATCTTCTATTCACTGAACTTTTTGAAACTTTGCACTTTTAGAGAGAGGTAAGGGATTGACTCTGTATGCAAATTTGCAGAGAGACAATAGGGTTGAGGTCTGTTATTTCTCTCTCTCTCTCTCTATTTATTAAAAACATTTTTGCTGTTAACAAGCATGTTCTCTCTGGAGACACAAATCCACAGTTTGAGAACTGCAAAATTACGCATCTCTGATGGTATCTTCTAGACTGAGCACTGAGTCCCATTCGATAGATAGAAAGTTAACCTAATTAATCTATACAGACGCCCCTGGAACTACATAAGATTGGTTCCCTAATCCATGAACTGTTAGAACTCATTTACAAAACTTAAACGTTACATGAATATATTGTCTCATAGTATAGAATTAGAATTTATAATCCCTATTCCATGATGATACCTTTGAGCTATAATGTATCTTAATTAAAACTATCTTTAGATAAGTTTTTTCCTCAAAAAGCATTTTCTCAAAAAAATCCAATTTAAATAAAAAAAAATCCTTTTTTTTTTTTTTATCATTGATTTTTATCCACCCTGGGGCTGGCAAGCAATACACAGATGCCCACAGCAAAGGGAGCTGGGCCACAATCTTCAGTTTAAAATGGAGAAGGGAGCACAGTGTGGAAATTGGCTGGGATGTATTCAAAAACAGATCAGGTCACAGCATGATGTCTCCTTATTCACTACCATGTCTTGGTTTGGGCTGCAGGGTGTACAGTGCAGGCTGGTCCTGCAAAGAAACATCTGGGCAGCCTCTTTCCCCTTGAAAAAGGGTCTGTACAACTAATACTAAGTGCATGATAGAGCAGAGGTTTGACTATGGTGTTGGTCCATCAGTATCTTGTGTACCTGCCTTTTCTTGCCCCTCCCACTTTTAAAATTCCCTTGCAATTAACAACTATTGGCCAATTATGTAATTGTATAGTAATTATGTGGTTAGGCAGGTAAGGATCAGAATAGTATCAGGGTGACAATGGTTTTTGCATAAAGGTCACTGCACAGGGTCTTCCAGGCTTACCAGGAACAAGTCCATGGGGCTGGATGCACTGCATCAGAGGGTGCTAAAGGAGTTGGCAAATGTGATTGCAGAGCCATTGGCCATTATTTCTGAAAACTCATGGTGATCGGGGGAGGTTCCGGATGACTGGAAAAAGGCTAATGGTAGTGCCCATCTTTAAAAAAGGGAAGGAGGAGGATCTGGGAAACTACAAGTCATTCAGCCTCACCTCAGTCCCTGGAAAAATCATGAAGCAGGTCCTCAAGGAATCCATTTTGAAGCACTTAGAAGAGAGGAAAGTGATTAGGAACAGTCAGCATGGATTCACCAAGGGCAAGTCATGCCTGACTAACCTAATTGCCTTCTACGATGAGATAACTGGCTCTGTGGATGAGGGGAAAGCAGTGGACGCGTTATTCTTTGACTTTAGCAAAGCTTTTGATATGGTCTCCCACAGTATTCTTGTCAGCAAGTTAAAGAAGTATGGGCTGCATGAATGAACTATAAGGTGGATAGAAAGCTGGCTAGCTCGTCGGGCTCAACGGGTAGTGATCAATGGCCCCATGTCTAGTTGGGAGCCGGTATCAAGCGGAGTGCCCCAAGGGTCGGTCCTGGGGCCCGTTTTGTTCAATATCTTCATTAATGATCTGGAGGATGGCATGGATTGCACTCTCAGTAAGTTTGCAGATGACACTAAACTGGGAGGAGCGGTAGATATGCTGGAAGGTAGGGATAGGATATAGAGGGACCTAGACAAATTAGAGGATTGGGCCAAAAGAAACCTGATGAGGTTCAACAAGGACAAGTGCAGAGTCCTGCACTTAGGACGGAAGAATCCCATGCACTGCTACAGACTAGGGACCGAGTGGCTAGGCAGCAGTTCTGCAGAAAAGGACCTAAGGGTTACAGTGGACAAGAAGCTGGATATGAGTCAACAGTGTGCCCTTGTTGCCAAGAAGGCTAACGGCCTTTTGGGCTGTATAAGTAGGAGCATTGCCAGCAGATTGAGGGACGTGGTCATTCCCCTCTATTCAGCATTGGTGAGGCCTCATCTGGAGTACTGTGTCCAGTTTTGGGCCCCACACTACAAGAAGGATGTGGAAAAATTGGAAAGAGTCCAGCAGATGGCAACAAAAATGATTAGAGGGCTGGAGCACATGACTTATGAGGAGAGGCTGAGAGAACTGGGATTATTTAGTCTGTGGAAGAGAAGAATGAGGGGGCATTTGATAGCTGCTTTCAACTACCTGAAAGGGAGTTCCAAAGAGGATGTATCTAGACTGTTCTCAGTGGTAGCAGATGACAGAACAAGAAGCAATGGTCTCAAGTTGCAGTGGGGGACGTATTAAGAAAAACTATTTCATTAGGAGGGTGATGAAGCACTGGAATGGGTTACCTAGGGAGGTGGTGGTATCTCCTTCCTCAGAGTTTTTTTTAAGTTCGGGCTTGACAAAGCCCTGGCTGGGATGATTATGTTGGGGATTGGTCCTGCTTTGAGCAGGGGGTTGGACTAGATGACCTCCTGAGGTCCCTTCCAACCTGATAGTCTATGATTCTAAATTGGAAGCTGACTAAGCAACAATTCCATTCTGCAGACCTGGTCCAGGGGAGGGGGATCAATAAATATCCCAGATTGTCTTCAGCTGAAAAAAATCCCAGAGGGGCAGAGGGAGAAGGGAAAACAATAACAAATTGTTTAGTTGCACAGAGGAAATGCTGCAAACTCTAGGAGAGAAGTCTGCTGTAAATAATTGTCAGTGCACCCGGTAGATACTACTGTGATAGAGGCCTAAAAATAACTACGATTTACGTTATATTTGAGGTAATTTTGATTATCGCTGCAATTAATGACCATAGTTAGGGCTTGGCTACACTGGCACTTTACAGCGCTGCAACTTTCTTGTTCAGGGGTGTGAAAAAACACCCCCCTGAGCACAGCAAGTTACAATGCTGTAAAGCGCCAGTGTAAACAGTGCCCCAGCTCTGGGAGCTGTGCTCCCAGCACTGTAAGCTAATCCCCTCATGGAGGTGGAGTACCTGCAGTGCTGGGAGAGCTTTCTCCCAGTGCTGGCATGCGACCACACTCTCACTTCAAAGCGCTGCTGTGGGAGCGCTCCCGCGGCAGCGCTTTGAAGTTTTGAGTGTAGCCAGGGCCTAAGTGTCTTCCTCTTCCCTACTCATGAGATGACAATGAAGTGAAAGTGCTGTGGTGTTGACCTACTGTGTGCATGAGAGGCTTCTTGTAACTTGACAGTGAATAGCTGTTTGTATTGTGGTAGTGATTAGGAGCCTTAGTCATGGACGAGGACCCCATTGTGCTAGATGTTTTACAAACCCATAACAAACACTGTTCCTGCCTCAAAGAATTTACAGGCGAAGTAAATCTCTGGGTGTGTAAGATTACACTGGTCTACAATTTTTGAGAAGTCGTCTGCTTCAGAGATAAAATGTGCTATTTATTATGTATTTTGATGTGCTGAATTCAAATATGACAATTAAAACAACTGATTGGCTACTGTTTCTAAGATATTTAAGTTTTTACATTTTATGTCTATGTATATTGTGTAGATAGTAGAGTTTTAATCATAAATTGTAAACCTAGGTCTTTTCATGTGTTTATGGTTGCTTTACATGATATTTCACCTGTCCTGTTTATGTAACAAACACTTTAAAAATCAGCAAAAGGGTTATATAAATAAAATTTATTATGAAACAAAAGGCAAAAAACTATTCTGTACATAGTTTAGTCCTATTCAGTGTCTACTCGGCGCTTCTTGGCTTGTCTCTTGTATTCATTAAATGGAGCATCTCTTGTCACTGTCCAGCAATAGTCTGCAAGCATTGATGGGCTCCATTTGCCCTGATAGCGTTTCTCCATTGTTGCAATGTCCTGGTGAAATCGCTCGCCGTGCTCGTTGCTCACTGCTCCGCAGTTCGGGGGAAAAAAATCTAGATGAGAGTGCAAAAAATGTATCTTTAGTGACATGTTGCAACCGAGGCTTTTGTATGCCTTGAGGAGGTTTTCCACCAACAACCTGTAGTTGTCTGCCTTGTTGTTTCCGAGAAAATTTATTGCCACTAACTGGAAGGCTTTCCATGCCGTCTTTTCCTTGCCACGCAGTGTATGGTCAAATGCATCATCTTGAAGTTCACGAATCTGAGGACCAACAAAGACACCTTCCTTTATCTTAGCTTCACTTAACCTTGGAAATTTTCCACGAAGGTACTTGAAAGCTGCTTGTGTTTTGTCAATGGCCTTGACAAAGTTCTTCATCAGACCCAGCTTGATGTGTAAGGGTGGTAACAAAATCTTCCTTGATTCAACAAGTGGTGGATGCTGAACACTTTTCCTCCCAGGCTCCAATGACTGTCGGAGTGGCCAATCTTTCTTGATGTAGTGGGAATCTCTTGCATGACTATCCCATTCGCAGAGAAAACAGCAGTACTTTGTGTATCCAGTCTGCAGACCAAGCAAGAGAGCAACAACCTTCAAATCGCCACAAAGCTGCCACTGATGTTGGTCATAGTTTATGCACCTCAAAAGTTGTTTCATGTTGTCATAGGTTTCCTTCATATGGACTGCATGACCAACTGGAATTGATGGCAAAAAATTGCCATTATGCAGTAAAACAGCTTTAAGACTCGTCTTCGATGAATCAATGAACAGTCTCCACTCATCTGGATCGTGAACGATGTTGAGGGCTGCCATCACACCATCGATGATGTTGCAGGCTACAAGATCACCTTCCATGAAGAAGAATGGGACAAGATCCTTTTGACGGTCATGGAACATGGAAACCCTAACATCACCTGCCAGGAGATTCCACTGCTTTAGTCTGGAGCCCAACAGCTCTGCCTTACTCTTGGGTAGTTCCAAATCCCTGACAAGGTCATTCAGTTCACCTTGTGTTTATGAGGTGTGGTTCAGAGGAGGAGGATGGGAAAAAATGTGGGTCCTGTGACATTGATGGTTCAGGACCAGAAGTTTCATCCTCTTCCTCTTCCTCGTCTGACTCAAGTGAGAATGATTCTGGTGCATCAGGAACCGGCAGTCCTTCTCCGTGGGGTACTGGGCGTATAGCTGATGGAATGTTTGGATAATGCACAGTCCACTTTTTCTTCTTTGACACACCTTTTCCCAACTGGAGGCACCATGCAGAAGTAACAATTGCTGGTATGATCTGTTGGCTGTCTCCAAATCATTGGCACTGCAAAAGGCATAGATTTCCTTTTCCTGTTCAACCACTGGCGAAGATTTGTTGCACAAGTGTTGCAGCATATGTGTGGGGCCCACCTCTTGTCCTGATCTCCAATTTTGCAGCCAAAATAAAGGTGATAGGCTTTCTTAACCATAGTGGTTATACTGCGCTTTTGTGATGCAAAAGTCACTTCACCACAAATGTAGCAGAAGTTATCTGCACTGTTCACACAAGTACGAGGCATCTCTGCTCACTTTGGCTAAACAGAAATGTGTCCCTTTGCAAAATCAAACACTGACAAATAAGAGAGCACGACACTGTATGATTTCTAGAGCTGATATAGGGCAATTTGTTCAGCAGAGTGATGTAAGCTTCGTTATGATTGCATCATCCATGACTTCTAGGAATAACATGATGCAATTCATATCATGTATGACGCAATACCAGCTTCAGATTGCATCATTCATTGTTTTGCATAAAAAGCAAGTACTGTCCAAACCCAGTCATAGATTTATTCATAGATCCAGTCACAGATGTATTTTAGTCATTTCTGGTTTAAATTGAGATCCCTTCCCTTCATAACTCACTTATCGTCCGCCGTTCCCAAGTCAAGGGTCATATATACTGACCCAATAGCATATCTTGAAAACTAGAGCCAATCAACAATTTTAAGCATCATTTTCATTCTCAGTGACCCAGAATTAGTAAAGTTTGACTACATTTATTCAGAAGCATTTTGTCTGTAGAGCAGTGTTATTTGTTGTTTATGTTGTCAACAAAATAGAATTGGACTATGGTATAGTAATCTGTGTGTGTAATTCCAGTCTGTCAAAGAAAAACAATTCTTTCCCTCAAATGTTCTGTGAATTGCTTCGGACCATTTTGAAACAACTAGATCCCTTACTAGTTACAGTAAAAACAGGAGGGCTTTTCTGTGATCTACTTGAGAAGAGGCTATGCCAGTGAGGAGGAGCATTCTCATGAAGAGTCTATATTGGTGTGAGAACACGAGTGGGGAAATTGCCTACTCGAAGAAAAATATGTTATTCTGCCTTGTTATCCTCGTAAATGGAATCTGAGCCCTTTGTAGTTGACCCTATTCGATGAGAGAGAAACACTTAGATCTTGTCTAGATTAAGATTTAAAGGTATGATGGAGTTACTTAGCTCAGTGTAATTAATACCTAAAACTCTAGTCAACACAATGCAATTGCACTCTAGAACATACAAAACTGGTTGAGTTTAGGCTTTTTAATATCTTTAGCATGGTCTGTGGCATGGTTTAAATACAGTTCTTGTAGCAGCATAACTACTTTGGTTGAGTGTGACTTTTTTATCAAAACAGTTTATACGGATCCAGCACCCTGGTGTAGATGCAGTTACATTGGTATAAGGCACCTTTCTACCAATATAACTTATTCCACTTTCTTCATGGGAATAAGCTGTACCAACATAAGCACCTTTGTAGTGGTACAACTGCATCTGCACTAGGGGTTATATCACTTGAACTACACCAGTGTAAAGTGTATAACTTTAGTGTGTTGACAACCTGTAAACTTTTATAACTTTTTTGTCTTGATTATAATTTTAGAACATCTAATTGAGCTCAAAGTAGGTAACTTGATCTAACATCGCACCTTTTAAATCATAGTCTGGACTAGACTTTAGTTCACACTATCTAAATCATGTTGGGTCAGCCAATATGCAGAATTCTGTAAGAAGTGAGGACATCTCAGGGATGGCCCACAGATATCTTTAGGTCAGGGGTTCTCTCAACAAAAGTTTTGGTGGCCTCAGAGTGCTGGTGGCTGCTCTGACAATTTCTCCTAAAATCCGTAATTAGCTTTAGGAAAAATAAATAAATATGCACATAGCCATGTCCAAATCATTATAATTTATTTATGTAGAGATTTTTTTCAGACTCAATAATAAAAATAATGTACAGTTGTCTCTATTCTTTACTGGACCTAAACAGAATAGAAACACAAGGTGCTTTGCATGTTTGCTTTTTTGGTTGCCCCCTTTTTTTTAGACTTTCTAACTCTCTCATGTCTGCTACTATGAAAAGTGATATTTGTATATTAATACTGTATCGCCTTTCACAGCAGATTTACTCAGCCCTGGCAAGCTGAGGGACAAATTAAGCCCTGGATGGGGAGATGTCTAGGGAGGGGGGGGTGTGTGTGTGATGGGGCAATGGGGAGGCTGGATGGAGGGCTGAAGGAGGCAGCAGTGGTCAGGGCGATTTGGGGTGGGGGTGAGTCTGGGGCCAGAGCCTGGGGTCATGATGCACGGTGGGGGGGCCAGGGCAACGTGAGGTGGTGAGCCCAGGGCCAGAGCCTGAAGCCCAGTGTCTGGGGGATGGAGCCCACTGCCCGTGGGAAGGTGGGGAACTTGCATTGATCGCCAGCTCCTACAGTGTTTGAGGCTCCAGAAGGGGCCGGGGACCAGTCCCCGTTGATGGCCCTGGGGGAGGATCTGCTGCTACCTCCGTCCCCCAATCACTGCCCAGGAGGCTGTGACAGCAAGAAAAGCCCCTGGTGTCCACATTTGAGAAACGCTGCTTTAGGTTCTTTTTTCAAGCGTGGGTCCCTATGTGTACTCCATACATGGGTGTGCATGCGTCTGAGACTGGAATACCTTGCAAGTATCTTCTGGTCCACGCCTGCTCCCTGGATCTCCTTGTGCTCAGTACTGAAGGTGTAAGGGGAGATGTGAATCAACTCTCTCTCCAGTTCCTTCTTACCACCGCATGGTTTGAGTTGGAATCCACTGTGTCTGGAGCTATCCTCACATAGTTTTCATCTCTGGGAACATAATTGTATGTAGCGTGTGAAAGTTATAATATTTTATGTAGTTTAGCTTATTTTTTCTGCACCCCACAGACTCTCTACGTCCCCTCCTTTCAGGAATAGAAGTATGCTCAGAATTCCAGGATTTAAAAACTCTCCTGTCCTTGCTCCTTCTCCATATGTGACAGTCACTACCTTTACTGCCTTGAGGAGGCACATATCTCTGCCGAGTGCAATATCTGTTGCTCCTTTCCATCCCAGACCTTAGAGCAGTGGTTCTTAACCTTTCCAAACTACTATATCCCTTTCAGGAATCTGATTTGTCTTGCATACCCCAAGTTTCACCTAACTTAAAAACTACTTGCTTACAAAATCAGACAAAAATATAAGTGTCATGGCACACTATTACTGAAATTGCTTACTTTCTCATTTACCATATAATTATAAAATAAACTGATTCAAATATAAATATTGTATTTACATTTCAGTGTGGTACTTGAGCCTGTTTTTACTTGTGAGCCTGGTCTGCAGCCTGAGCCCCGCCGCCCGGGGCTGAAGCATGTAACTTAGCTTCGTGGGGCTTCCTGTGGCATGGGGCCCGGGTAATTGCCCTGCTTGCCACACCCCTAACACTGGCCCTGCACTTGTGACCCATGGTTGAGAACCACTGCCCTAGAGGGACGAGAACTTCAACTGAGGAAGCACCTCATGGAGAAAGCCAGGAGACCCCAGCCAGATCCAGGCTGGGGAGACCCCCTGTACATCATCCACAGTTCTCGAGCAGAAGTAGGATCAGATAAATATAAAACCCCACTGTCTCAGGCCTCTCATGAGAGTAAGTGGCACTCTCTCACAGACATAAAAACAGATCCCCCCTCTAATTCTGCTTACAGGAGAAGAGATCCCTCCCCAACTCCATCCAAGTCAGGTGAGTCTTCCCGTGCAGGTTCCAAGGACTTAGGTCTGCCTAAACTTCCTGATCACAAAGGGAAAGCGTGCAGGAGCAAAGCTGAAGGATCGACATCTGCCGGTACTGATGAAGAGCTCCAGACAAGACTCCCTCTCTTGCGCTCCGCTCTTCCCCTCCCCTCCCCACCCCCCCGTGGTACCGGCCTGATCCGGTGAAGAACCCCCAACCATTAAGTGTCGCAGCACTGGATCTGGTGGAATTGACAACCAGGACCCCTCATACTCTGGGACGGACTGAGACAAGTACTACCCCAAAGAACATTTTTACCCTCCTGAACCCACGCTCTCCTTTACTTTCAGACTCAGTCCTTCTGAGGGACATTTTGAGCCCAGAAAAAGCATATCATTTCAAGGAAAGGGAGTTACTCCCCTAGTCTGGCCACGAGCCAGAGCTTCCTCCCACCAGCACTGACAGTATTGCCGATGGAGCCAGAACTGCCGTTTTTGTTGGCTGAATATGATGTTTAGGACGAACTATCTCCCTGGGTTGGGAAGGTGGTTAGTCCAGACAGGGCCTTCAGAGTTTCTTGGAGCAGTCCTTTTCACAAGCAGGGTTACTCTCCAAGACATCACTGGTACGCAATGCCTTGGGCGTCCTCCCAAGCCAGCTTTCGACCCTTCATAACTTGTCCTGTTGGGCTCCTAATGCATGACACCCCAGATCTGTGAACTCTACCAGAGAGTCACATCATCCCTCTACTCCTAATGAACAGCAACTGGCTCTGCAGGAGTATGTAGAGGAGGATGAGTTAGTTGGGTCTGTCGGTGCAGACAGGTGTATTATTTGTCCCGTCTTCACCTTTCCCACCTGATCACCATGGGTAATACCAGGAACTATTGTGTAGGATGACAAAACTTCAGATTCCATCAGAAGAAGTTCAAAATATGTGGTACAAACCCTTGGATAGCCTGGAGCCCACCGGAGCCAATCAGGTAGCTCTCCTGGTGAATGAGGCCATTATGAAACCAGCTAGCATGGTATGGCATACACTGGCAATGTGTACCCCACCTCAGAGGAAGAGCTGAGAAACATTACTTTGTGCCTGAGAAAGGGACAGAATTCTTGTTCACCCACCCTGCACCCAACTCCCTAGTAGTACAAGTAGCCATGGAAATATCCAGGCACAATACCCTAATACCTTACTGACAAGGAAGCTGAATGCCTGGACCTTCTGGGGAAGAAAGTATTTTTATTTATCAGCCTCCAATTCAGACACTCTTAACTACTAGGCCTTGTTAGCAAAATATGATTTTATGATCTACTTAAAATTCCTGGAGTTCAAAGATAAACCTCTTCAAGGAGGACAGGATTCAATTCCAAGCCCTTGTTGACAAAAGTAGACTCGTGGCTAAAACCTCACTATAAGCTGCAGTGGACGCGACTGCAATAGTAATATGGCGAGAGTTTGGGCTTCACTCTTTGGGGTTCCCCAGAGAAGTTCAGAACACCATTGAGTGCTTTTCCCAAAAAGAAACCATTTTCTTTAATGAGAACAGAAAAGTCTTTGCACTCATTAAAAGACTTTCAGACAGTCCTCTGCTCCCTCAGCATTTATACCCTGGCCCCAAAGAGGAAGCATTCTAAACAGGTATATAAGCCAAGGCCTTTTCCACAGCATTTGTACCACCAATAACCATATGAACCCACACAAGCGTCAAAGGATCGGAGGCCTAGGTATGCAGCCCCATCCACCTCAACGACAGTCACTCAACCTCATCCACCAGCTAAATGTTAACTTTTGTTGGGAGCCTCAAGAGTTGCAACCTAATAATGATGCCATCCTCACCTGTTTCCAAAGTCCACTTTGGTGGTCTCCTAATGTAGTTTGCACACAACTGTAGAGGGCTATAATAATGGACAAGTGGGTACTAGATGTCATCCATTTTGGCTACACAGAGTTCCTTTCCCCATCTCCTTCAAAACCCCATTCCCAGTTCCTCTTCAGGGACTACTCTCAGAAGGAGATCCTCTGACAGGAGGTGGACTCTCTCCTCAAACAAGGAGCTATAGAGCAAGTGCCACCTCAGCATCAAGGGAGAGTGTTCTTCTCAACTGTTTTGTAGTTTACAAGAAGAAGGGAGGATGGAGGTTAATTTTTGACCTACATCAGCTATAAATACAAATATTTTTATTTGTAAATTAAAATTCCACATGTTTACATGGTCATCCATAATTCCCTCCTAGCGGGGCTGGGACACACACACATGATTTGCAGCTCTTGACGTGAAAGATACTTACCTTTGTGTGGATGTTCACCTGGCACACATCAGCCTTCTGGTAGGACAGGAACACTACCAGTTCATGGCATCCCATTTGGGCTGGCAACACCACCACCAGGGTCTTCATGAAGGTCTTATCTTATCACTGGTGGCAGCACAAATGAGACGAAATGGCTATACAGTCTTCTGATACTTGGACAACAGGTTTCTAGTAGGTAGATCCAAACTGGAAGTTGAGTTGGCAGCTTTTCCTTGTTCCACCTTCTGGTATCCTTGGTAATCCAAGTAAGCTTGGAAAAGTCTACTCTCACTCCCATGCAGCATAGGGACTACCCGGGACTCAATAGCAACAAGGGCCTACCTCTGTGCAAACAGATTCCATGCCATGAGTAGATTCCATGCCATAAGTAGTCTGATAAACTAAGTCACTCACAAACCCTGGATAACAGTCTGGGCCTGTCTTTCCTGGCTATGCCACATGGCCACCTGTACCTACATAAAGCCATTCACCAGGCTACATCTCCTTTGTCTGCAACCTTGGCTCCAGTTGGTGTATATGCCAGACACAGCATGAACTTTGTCATGACAATCCTTGTCCAGTGTCAAGGCTTCACTCACCAGGTGGACAAACCCAGAATGCTTGGACATTGGAGTCCCTGTCCTAGTTCCCACACCTGATATGACAGTAATCACAGATGCATCGTTCACAGGCTGGGGAACCTGTATTGGCAGTCACACAGCACAAGGTACTTGGATACCTTTGAAAGCCATGATGCATATCAATCTCCTGAAACTAAGAGCAGTCAGACAGGCCTACAATGCATTCCTCCCATTCACATGATCCTGACATGTCGGGATAATATAAGGAACATGACCGTCATTTTCTGTGTAAACAAAGGGGAAAAATCCCTCCCAATGTGCATAGAGATGAGCAACTTATGGCACAGGTGTATTCAGAGCCACCTCAATTTCTTTGACATACCTCCCAGGCACTCAGAACTGATTGGCAGACAACCTCATCAGGCATTTTGCCATGGATCACGAGTGGGAGCTGCAGAATTCAGTGCTGAATAATATATTCACTCAGTGTAGTACATCGTCTTGGACCTGTTCATGAACAAGAAGTTAACTTGTATTATTTCAGAGCAGCATGGGGTCAGGACTCCAGGGGCAATGCTCTTCTACCGTACTGGACAGGCCACTTGAAGTATGCTTTCCCTTCCATCCCACTACAACCCCAGGTTCTGTGGATGATTCTTCACCATGAAGCATGAGTCATTCTCAGTGCACCCTATTGGCACAGACAGTGCTGATTTCCAGACCTTCTACAAATGTCAACCTGTTAACCCATCTGCAGTCAGTCCTTATCAGACCTGCTAACTCAAGAGCCATGGAATCAGACATCCCAACCCAACTCTCTTCACTCACAGCTAGGTCTGACGCCCATCCTAATATCAAGAGTGTTCGTGTTCGGTGGCAATTCAAACTCTTCTTAATTACAGCAGGAAAGACGACCAGAAAATGTTGTTTGCAGTGTTGTAGCAGTGTTGGTCATAGGGTGTTAGGAAAACAAGGTGGGTGAGGTAATATCTTTTGTTGGACCAACTTCTGTTGTTGAAAGAGGCAAGCTATTGAGCTACATGGAGCTATTCTTCAGGTGTGAGAAAGATATTCAGGTTTCACAGATCTGAAGAAGAGCTCTATGTAGTTCAAAAGCCTGCCTCTTTCACCAACAGAAGTAGGTCCAATAGAAGATATTATTTCACCTACCTTTTCTCTCTGCCAGAAAATGTTATCTAGCCAATTGAGGTGTTTGTTTACCTGTTGCAACAGAGTCCGTTATCAAAGGCAGCAAGTATTCCTGTTATTTTAGACTACCTCCTCGCTTTCAAGATGTTGGGTCTTTTTTATTAGGTCACTGCAGCTTCACCTAGCAACAATCAGTGTATTCCCTCCTCCAGTAGATGGGTATTCTACTTTTACTCATCCAGTAACAGCCCGATTTCTAAAGAGTAGGACTGACTTCCCACCAGTAGTGAAGCCACTACCACAGTAGAACCTCGATCTTGTACGTTCAAACCATTGCCCATGTGCTCCATGTCCCACCTGTCTTTGAAGGTCACCTTCTTGGTCACCATTTACATCAGCCAGAAGGGTAGGTGAGCTGGATGCCCTCGTGGATGACCCGACATACACTGCATTTCATAAAGAGAAGGAATCCATTCGCCTCCACCTGAAATTCATCCTGAAGGTAACTTCCAAGTTCCATATAAACCAGTCAACTCACTGGTATCTTCCCTGAAGCCTCATGCCTCAAGTGAGGAGAAGAGACTTCATTCTCTCAACATCAGATGAGCATTCGCATTCTACCTGCAAAGAACAAAACTGTTTAGAAAATCACCTGAATAATTTTTGCTATGGGAGAGCAAGCAGTGGGACAAGTAATATCTGCTCAGACTAAGTTGGTTTCTGACTGTATGTTCCTTTGCTATCAGTTGGGTAATCTCCCTCCCTTGGACCAGGTGAGGGACCTTTCCACTTGAGCAGTGGTTTTCAACCTTTTTTCATTTGTGGACCCCTACAGAAATTTTGAATGGAGGTGTGGACCACTTTGGAAATCTTAGACATAGTCTGCAGAACCCAACTAGAGCACAGGTGACCTCAGTAGCAACTCTTCAGGAAGTGCCTATGCTGGACATTTGTACAGGAGCAGCCTGGAATTCCATTCATGCTTTCACTAAGCATTGCACTTTGGTTCAAGCCTCTTCTCCTGATGCAGCCTTTGGAATGGCAATGTTACAAACATCTATATGACTGGCATCCTAGCACTCCCCTCCTCCTATTTGAGTACTGCTTTCCAGCCACCCATACATGGAATAACTAGAGGGACCAGCACTCAAAGAAGAAATGGAGGTTACGTGCCTGTAACTGGAAGTTCTTTGGGGTGTGTGGTGTGTCTCTCTCTCTCTATTCTGCTACCCATCCTCCTGCCCCTCTGCTTCAGATCATGAGTGGATTCATGGTAGAGAAGGACCTGGAGAGGTGGTCGGTCTGCACCTCCCCTTGTGCTCTCAGTGCTGAGCATGAGGAGATCCAGGGCACAAGTGTGAATCAACAGACATATTTGCTAGATTTTTCCGGTCTCAGGCACGTGATGCGCTTGCATACCCACATATAGAATACAGATAGGGGCCACAAATCTCAAAGAACTTCCCATTACAAGTAACTTTCAATTATTTACTCACATGCAGGTTTCCTGTTGTACTGCAGCACTCCCTGCTTTTCCAATCCTTTGCTGTCCTTGAGCAATGGTTGCTAGTTATCCTAAATAGCTGTGCTTGTTGCTGCAGACTGCTTCAGAAACTAAACTCATGTAGCCAGTCATGTCACTTGCGACCAAAGTTGAATTTCAGCCTCGGTCTCTTGAGGCAAAAGGCCCAGATCTGACTTGATATGCCTCAGGTCAAGTCCATTTTATTACCTACATTTGTATAGCTTTAGCTTGGAAGCCCTGAAACACCCTTCTTCTTTTTGGCATGGCAACCAGATTTTCCTTCTGTTGGGACTAGTTTGCAAGAAGCCTGTTTTTCCCAACACAGATGCCTCTGTGCCTTTTTAATGTTTGTCAGTTTGTACCAGTAACTGCATCGTAAAAATGAGATCTCTTTCCAAAGCATTTGAAGTGGGCATTTCAGTAATCTGGGACTAGTGATGTATCTGGAGTTGGGCAGAGTGCAAGCCCAATGCAGCCCACAGTCTGACACTGTAGTTTGCCTCCACCCTCCTGTTCTATATGTGAGTGTGGCCGATAGACTATTGAGCCTAGCATGCTGTATGCTTCAATATGCACATCTTCTATTCAGATTAAGATAGAGCATTGCATGCTGGGACTGGTAGTCTCTTCAGTTTCTGTATTTAAAGGGATACTGTCAAGTATTGTTATAGTAACCTTACGTGTTACATGTAAGTAAAAAGTAATGCTGGGGGGGAAGACTCTGTTTTCTGATAGGACATTTGACAGTACTTTGTGTGTAGTCAGCTTCCCTATAGTCTATTAATAAGGGAGAAACCACTAACACAAAAATATGCATAGTTAAACCCCCTCACAAGCAGGTTCATTCCAACACAGTGGTAAAATCACCAGAAGCCGCTGAAGTTTGCTCAGTTTCCACTGGTGCAGCTGAACTGTTGTGATTGCCACAGGGTGCTATTTCTAAAATTTCCTACTATAGATAGGACCTCAATTTCTAATGTAACAACCAGAAGAGAACCTTTGGGTTTTCTTTAATATCATAAAGAAGGGGAAAGCATCAAGCCTAACTGACTTGCCTGCTGACACAAAGAACCTTTAAACATAACTTCTTTAACACCCTCACACTTTCTCTTCAGCCTAGGAATTATTTTAAAATAACACTCCAGATCTCCAGTGTGGCTGTCTGACAAATAAAGCTGTCCCAATTCTTTCACTTTCAGTTTTGGGCTGGGTGTGCCCCAGTCTGTATCCTTAAAATCTATAGCTGTGCAGCTTTCCCAGCAAGTGAGCAGAAATGAAACTTCCAGTGTCTGGACTGGGTTTTGGTTCTGTGTGGCTGCCAGACTATAGATACTTCCCTTGGCCTGCTTCACCCCTGCTATGTAGTGACTAACTTTCTGGTTTTTCAGGAAAGTCCCATTTTTATAAGGATCCTGGCAAATCATTCCCTCCCTTAGCTTGTGCAAAGGGCAGGGGTAGGGACAGAACTGTAAAATAAATCCTTGGGGGGCAGGGAAAATGAGATGCTATGTCATTCAGTGGCAGGATCCAGATTTCCATTGTAGAGATGTATCGTTATATTTGCATTGGAGGTGGGGAGGGTGTATAATAGTCTCAGAACTTGTTTTCCAGTGATACGGTTACAGACTAGGATAACGCTTCACTTCTTGATCTGGGGCTCTCCTCTTTTTGACCCTCCCAGGGGACAAGAGACAGATCCCAAGGGGTTAAAAGGAGCTGGTCTCTTTCACTTCCATCTTGCAGGAGGTGGCACGCTGCAAGTGTGCATCTTGCAATGAACACAATGTGGTAAGCCAGTCACTATTGCTTCTTCTGACTATTGTCAAATCCTAGCATTCCCTCCTGATGGGAGGCTTACTGCAGCTGGGAGGTGGGATCACAGGGCTTCTCGCTTACAGGGGAGTTGCATTTCTAAACATTTTAAGACTTGTGCAAAAAGCACAACACTTTGCTGTGCAGTAGTGTAGCTCTGGCCTTGTCTTCACTAAGGAGCTTCTTACCTGTTTTTTCAGCTGGGGTACAGCTGCACTGGTGCACAACTTCCTAAAGTACATTAACTGCTAGTGTGGTCAGAAGATTTAGGCTTGAAGCAAACCTTTCCTGAATCCGCATACAGGCACTAATGTTTCTTGCCTCCTGAAATACTACTTCTTGCCAAGCCTTGAACTTAAGACCACAGATGTTGTACCGCTATAGCTCGAAATCCTGGGCCAAAGTTGGATAGAATAGGCCTCTTAATTGCTGTGTTTAACTGTTAGGTATGTGTGGATTCCGCCATGACCAAAAAAAAAAAAAGTTTAAGGCCAGAAGGGGCAATTATGATCATCTAGTCTGATCTGTATAACATAGGCCTTAGAAGCTCACCCAGTAACATCTGCATTAAGCTCATAGCTTCTGTTTGACCTATAGCATATCTCTTAGAAAGATACCCGGCCTTTTAAAGGTTTCAAGTGATCAAGAAACCAGCGATGAGGTTGGGAATTTAGCCGATTGGTCTTGTCCTACAAATACATCTAGGTGTATTGTTATTAAAAACAATAGCGGAACTACTATGAGTGTTCTCACTGGGGCTAATAATAGTAAGTGCTATTCCCAGTGGCTAGTGTGCAAAATATGGCTTTGAAAGTGCGATATTAAAATTATTCAATATGAAATCTTCATTTATAACTGTTAATATTGAGACCCTAATTTGGCCATGTTTGTACACAGCTAACTATATAATAAAAATAGACTTCCTAAAGTCTTAATTTGTCCTAAAATGGTCTTAAATGTAAACTGACTATCTTACTGTATTTTATAAAAAAAAAATCAAACTTTTGTTGAATTAAGAATACTGTTCATGTTTGTAATCTGTTCTTGAAATGTGGCTTCTAAGACCGACATTACTTTTCACTGGAGTTGAACGCTTAACCATCTACAAAACTATGCAAACAAGTTTGAGAACAAAAAAATTGTTGTAGAATATTTAGCTAGGTAATTTTTAAAACCATCATTCATAATTTGCATGTTGTGGCATGTCTTGCTGATAAGGTGGCTACACCTCTATTACTTATACTAATGTGTTGGCTTTCATGAAAGCCAATCTAAGGCTAGGTCTACACTACAGCGGGGTTCCGACCTAAGATACGCAACTTCAGCTACGTGAATACCGTAGCTGAAGTTGCGTATTTTAGGTCGGCTTACCTGGCGGTGAGGACGGAGGAAAGTCGACCGCTGCCGCCGACTCCGCTGCCGCCTCTTGACGAGGTGGATTTCCAGAGTCGACGGCAGAGCGATCAGGGATCGATTTTACCGCGTCCTCACGAGACGCGGTAAGTCGATCCCCGATAGACCGATTGCTACCCGCCGGATCGGCGGGTAGTGAAGACATACCCAAAGTTAATGAGGTGTTATCAGTGAGTAAATTTCTCTGGCTGGATGGTAGAAAATACCTTATAAATTGATCAGTGATTTTGAAGATGCTGTTAGATCAAACTTGTAAATTACTTGCAAGTTGAGGTAGTCAAAATACAGTAAAAGCGGTGTATCTGGCAGTTTACCAAGCAAAAAGCTCTATAAATCGGCATTTCTGATCTTCAATAGGGTTGCCAGGTGTCCAGTTTTCAACCGGCCATTAAAAGTCTGGTTGGTGTGGGGCCGGCAGGTGTTCTGCATGGCTCCATGGAAGCAACAACATATCCCTGCTGCTCCTAGGCAGAGGAACAGCCACGGGGTCTCCGTGCACTGCCCCTGCCCTGCCCCAAGTGCTGGCTCCGCAGCTTGTGAGTGGAGGCAGCGCGCATTGCTGCCTGGCTGCACCTCCGCCTAGGAGCAGCAGAGACATGTTGTCGCTTTCAGGGAGCTGCCCAAGGTGAGCGCCGCTTGGATCTGGCACCCTGAAACTCTTCCTGCCCAAAGCTCCCTCCCACACCCAAACTCCCTCCTTTTTAGTTAATCGGAATTTTTGAGTTACCGGCACCCCCCATTCTTCCAATGTGCTGGATAACAAAGCTTTTACTGTAATCCACTCTTAAACCACATCCTTTTGCATCATTTTAGCTAAATTGGTTTAAGAAGAGCACCTTAAGCAAATCAGTGCAACTTTCTCATGTGGATATGGCCTTAAGATTCTCCTTGTACCAAAGAGCATTGTCTAAATCAGGGGCGGGCAAACTTTTTGGCCTGAGGGCCATATCACGTTTCCGAAATTGTATGAAGGGCCAGTTAGGGGAGGCTGGGCCTCCCCAAACAACCAGGCGTGGCCTGGCCCCCGCCCCCATCCGACACGCCCCCCGCCCCCCCCCCCCCCCCCCCGGACTCCTGCCCCATCCAACCCCCCCCATTCCCTGACTGCCCCTTCGGGACCCCTGCACCATCCAACCCCCCGCATTCCCTGATGGCAACTTTGGGACCCCTGCCCCATTCACCCCCACCCCCCGTTCCCTGTCCCCTGACTGCCCCCGGAACCCCTGCCCCGACTGCCCCCCCACCCCCGCCGCCCATCCAACACTCCCTCCTTTCAGACCACCACCCCCCCAGGACCCCTACCCCCATTCAACCCCCGTATTCCCCGCCCTGACCCCTATCCACCTCCCCGCCCCCTGAACTCCCCTGCCCTCTATCCACCCCGCCCCCTTACTGTGCTGCCTGGAGCAGTGGTGGCTGGCGGCGCTACAGTCGCGCTGCCCGGCTGGAGCCAGCCATGCCACCGCGCAGCATTGAGCTCCGGATCAGGCCAGGCTCTGCAGCTGTGCTGCCCCAGGAGCTCATAACCCCGCCACCCAGAGCATTGCACTGGCGGCGCAGTGAGCTGAGGCTGCGGGGGAGGGGGAACAGCAGGGGAGGGGCTGGGGGCTAGCCTCCTGGGCCAGGAGCTCAGGGGCCGGACAGGAGGGTCCTGCGGGCCGGATGTGGCCCATGGGCCGTAGATTGCCCATCTCTGGTCTAAATAGACAAGACTGAAGGGCAAGGGTGAAAGATACAACCTACAATGATAAGGGTGATGGTTGGCAAGTTAGTTGTAGCTGCTTAATGTTCTGGTTTTGTGTTTATGATCTGGCTTTATAATGCATCATGTGGTCTGGGGAGATTGGAAAAGCTGGGGAGAGTGAAGCTGGCAGCAGAGAGAGTGAGAGGGGTGGGGAAGGAGGTCAAGTCAAATGGCAAATCGAGTTCAGGATCTAAGCACGTTGTTCTGATTATCATCTCTACATCCAGAGGTGGTAGTGCCTCCTGCTGGGGGATTTGTCTCCTGGGGTTTGCTCTTCCCATGCGAGTTACTGCTTTTACTCCCTCATTTCCCAGCTCACTTTGGCTGGGATGGAGAGTCAGATCTGAACCTGGAGGCCCCGTGGATGAGCCTCAACGCCTACCACCTATCCCACTTCCTTTGCTCCAGGTGCTATAAACCTGTTTGCAGAGCACTGTGGTCTCAGAAGCATCTTTATATTGGTATCCCCTATTTCCTGTCTGTTACTACTCTTTTGTGCCAACAAGGCCGAAGATGAAAATGTGCCTGCATTCTGTATGCCCAGTGTAATCAATAATGTGGTAGGCCTGCTGGAATCTAAATGTACAAAAGACAAAATTCGGTTTCCCACCTCAAGACAAAATACTGATGAGCTTGTAAAGCCCAGCTAACATTCTTGGTGAAAATTGGCAGAGATAGGGGGCACTGGCCTCAGGGCCGGCTTTAGGCTGATTCCCCGGAATCGGGCCCTGCGGGTAAGAGGGCCCTGCGCCTTAGGCTCACCCGGCGGTGGTCCGCTCCGGTGGCATTTCAGCGGGGGGGCCAGGGGGCAAGGGTCCGCTCTGGGGTCTTCGGCAGCATTGCGGCGGGGGGGGTCCACTCCGGGGTCTTCAGCGGTGGGGGGTCCTTCAGTGCCGCGGAAGACACGGAGTGGACCCCCCGCCGCCGAAGTGCCACTGAAGACCCGGACCGCAGAATCGGGCCCTGCAGGTCCTAAAGCCGGCCCTGACTGGCCTCACTTCACATGAACCACTATCCCATCCCTTCCTTGTGAGTTGAGGTGTGGTCAACACTTGGGGCCAGTGGAGATTCTAATCCCATCTGTTCCCCATCTTGCCTAAAGTGTGGGAACTTATAGGCAGCGGGGGGAACAAATATGGAGTTACAGCTGCATGCTTTCTAGTAGTGGGGGCAGAGGTTGCTTAGCTGTTCTTGCTGTTGCATGGCCTGCATCCAGGGAACTGACCACAATAGTTGATGATTTTCCCTGAGCAAAAGGGACTGGGGAATAAATGTATTCACCAGTTAGCCAGTGGTAGATATCCCAGAATAATACCGGGACAACATGTTGACATGCTAACATAACTGTTCCTCCTTTCTGGGAGGGTGGGGTGCTCCTTTCCAATGTAATACCAGTCAGGCGATGTGAGGCCCTCTGAAAACACAGGCTAGATTTTTTTTTTTTTTTTTTTTTTTTTTTTTTTTGTGAAGCTGGAATGCATCCAGGTGTCTAATTTGGGGTTATTGTGACAGTTGGAAAAGGAAGTCAGCTGGCTACTTGGCACTATCTACAGCTGTTCTCATCCTCCTCTTCGTTCTCTCCACAGCGTGGCACAATGAGGCGGCGCTATGAAGATGATGGCATCTCAGATGATGAAATTGAAGGAAAGAGGACATTTGACCTGGAGGAGAAACTCTCCACCAACAAATTCAATGCCAACTTCGTCCTCTTTATGGAAGGCAAAGGTCTGTGCCCCCTCCGCTGCCCACACCCACTCTACTGCAAAGTTTCTAGAGAGAAACACTGTAGGAAAAGTGCCCCTGTGAACAAACTGTCTGATCAGTGTGTGTCCTCCACAGTCCTCACTCCTGTGGGGGGGAGAACTACTTCTCTAGTAGGGCATATATATAATCTCTGGGAGGAGAGGAGCTCTTCCCCAGTGCTCAGGGCCTTAGAGGACAAAACTCACTGCTAAGTTCTTTAGCTGCCAGTTGGATCGTGGTGACACAACTACTGGTATCTAAATCCAGAGATTTGCCTCTATTTTTATTTTCTATCTCCTCCCTTCACCCCCTGCCCCCTTGATATTTTGAGCCTTGTTCCCCCTTGCTGTCTGTCTTGATTCTTTCTCCTCTCTGAGCTGCTCTGCTTTCCTAGCACACGCAGCAGAGTAAATATGACCTTTCAACCCCACCTCCCCAAAAAAGCCCTGCTATAGCCACCTTTAAGTGGCTTGGAGATGGAGTGGAACATGCTAAGTGAAGTCTCAGCTCTACCCCTCAAAGCTCTGTGGCCAATGAGCCAGCAGCTGGGAATCCAGTCCTAAGAATGGCTTTTGAAGCTTCTCCCTAGCAAACCTCCACCTGAAACATACTGAGTAAGAGTGGAGCTAGGTCCCTAATTTTGCATACCTAAGTGGGGTGGGGTAAAGAGAGTTAGAGGGGCAAATATAAGCTTGCATGTGACACCTATAATTAAGGCTACATTATTGTCACGAAGTCACAGAAGCCATGACTTCCAGAGACTGCCCTGACATTTTCTGCTTCAGCCCCTGGGTCTGCCACTGGAGCTAGCAGCCAGTGGGGCCCCGGCAGGGTTCCAGCGACAGGCGACAGCCTCCTCAGGGTTCCAGTGACTGGGGACAGCCTTGCAGGGAGGTGAGGGGAGAGATCCCCGCAGCTCCCAGCCACCCAGTGGCAGGGGAAACCATGGAGCTGCAGTGGCAAAAGTCAGACAAGTCATGGCTTCGCAAATTTTTGTTTGTTTATTGCCCCTCACCTATCCATGACTTTTACTAAAAATAACCATGACAAAATCTTAGCCTTACCTATGATCACCGGGGATCCTAGAAATCCATTTGCCACAGGAAAACATGGAATTTGCATTTTTACAGAGAATCTTTAGTTTTTATATTCTGTGAAAAAATAAAAACATGTATAGTGGAACCCCGATTATCCGATCTAACTGGCCCCAGTCCCAGATCGGATAATCAAATTCAGATAATCAGGAGAATGGGCGGAACTCAGGCTGTCAGCTTAAAAATTTTAAATATATCAATAAAACCTTGAGTTCAACTGATACCTAAATATATTGTAGCTAAGGAAACTAAGTTCAGCATTTCATTTTAATCATGGAAAAACCTGGACTTTTGTGTGTTTTATCGGAGAATTTTGGTATTTTTTTTTAATCATGGAAAACTAGGATCCCTGATGCTCACACAGCTGATGTGAGCTAGGCTGTAGATGCAGAACCCTCGGGGAGGAGGAAGTCTAACTGGTTTCTTTAACGCCTCTTTTGCTTGATTGAGTTTGTTCGGGAAATGATAAACTCTCTTTCCCTGTTTGTCTGACTCAGCTATAGGGGCCCACATACCCTGCCCTGCTTGTGCCTGTCTGGCCCATGCTTATGGCAGACTGCCTACAGCTGATTAGGACAGTGCTTGGAGATGAAATTCTGTAGGAGAGGGTGGCTAAGCCCAGTTCTTCTTTCCATTCTTTATGCTACCTGCTCCTTCCCTGGTTAGTATCCCCAGTATCTCTGTGGCTGGCAACCTCCCCTTAATACATCCCCTCTTCTCTCTCATTCATGACAGACTTCAATGTTGAGTATATCCAGCGGGGTGGCCTGAGAGACCCTTTGATTTTCAAGAACTCCGACGGGCTCGGAATAAAGTAAGTGATGAGGATATGGAAGGGTGGGTGACTCTAGCCTAGCTGGCCACTGGCTGTACTAGAGAAATAACCTAGCAGTCCGACAGAGCCTTTCCACTTGAGGGTGGTCTTTCTATCCCAAGTTGTATCCGTGGATGGTCTCCTAAGAGTTCCCAGTTCAGAATCTAGTCTCACTGTCCCCCCACGTCCAACTGTGGGAAAGCAGATTCTGGTAGCTGCCCCGGTGCGATGTCCAACTTGTTTTTACCGTGCTTTTGACATACACCTCTACTAAAAGTCCAGTATAGAACGCGACCCGATATAATACAAATTCCGATATAACGCGGTAAAGCAGCGGGGAGCGCCGGGCCCTTTAAATCACTGCCGGAGAAGGCCAGTCCAGTCCGGCACACCGTACCGGCCCGAACCCGATACAACGTGTTCTCACCTATAAGGCGGTGAGATTTTTTGGCTCCCGAGGACCACGTTATATCGGCGTAGAGGTGTACGTACTCATTCTAACTGGGCACCCATCTGGGGTGGTGGTTGTATTTGTATCACTGCAGTGCCTAGGATCCCCAGTAAAAGGCCAGACCACATTGTACGAGGCGCTGTATCAGCACAGAACAAAGACAGTTGCTTGGCTTATGAGCCCTGTCTGAGAGAGTATGAGTTGGGCAAGAGTTACAAGAATGGCTCAATCAGTGGAGTGAAGATGCTCTTGCCTGCCTGAGTTGCTAAAGGGAGAGGCTAGTCAATAGGTTAGGACCATTCAGAATATGATAATGAGCACACTATATAGGTCTCGGGTTTGGCTCTCCCTTAGTGGGGCTCAAATGCCCTGCTCTGAGCTCTGGTAGGTTCCTTGGGCATGGCTCTTTCCTGACTTGGGTGGAGGGAATTAACTGATACACTCCCAAGTGCTGTGCTTTCATGTTGCCAAGTGAGAAGTCACTTACAGTTGTGCAGATCTGCTTAACATGCTCATCCCTCTTTCCATATATGCTGTGATCAGCTAATGCTGATGGTGTTCAAATTAACCCCTTTTTGAGATGAATGGGACAGTTAACCCTTCAGAGCTATTGTTTCAGACTCCCTGCAAATTTAGGCCTAGTCTGCATGGTTTTTAGTACTGGTATGAGTCTGCTAGTTATGGGGATGACTTATTTTTTTTACCTATTATAGTTGGGAATAAGCTGGAAACAAGTTATATCAGTGAAAGCCCGTTTGTACTGGTATAACAGTCCACCCTAGTGGGGGTTGTACCCCTTTAACTGGATCAGTGTAGATAAAACACCATGACTCTGGTGCATCATATATTGCTGATTTATTCAGTTCACACTTTGAAAGGTTTTCTTTAACCATGAGGGCTAGAGACTTAGGCCCTACATGCAGTGGAGATATTTATGCCAGTGTAGCTACACCGGTACAAACACAAAGGGTAGATGTGCTGTGTTGGTGTGATGCAGCTTGTACTGCTGTAGATACACCGATACCCATCACCAGTATAGACAGGCCATTACTTTGACTTTTTTTAAATGAAAGCTGAGGCTTATTCTACATTAAAATTTAGTTCAACCTAGTTACATTGCTCAGGGGTGTGGAAAAAAATCACACCTCTAAGCACTGTAGTTAAGCCAACCTAACCCCTAGGTTAATGGCAGAATTCTTCTGTTGATCTAGCAGCTGCCTCTCGGGGAGACAGATTACGTACATCGCCTGGAAAACCCCTTGGGTTGCTATAGGAAGCGTCTGTGCTACGGTGGCATAGGTGGAGCTGTGTGGCTATAGTGCCCATAGTGTAGACGTGCCCAGTGATTCTCAAGTATAGGCTGACCTTTTCCTAGAGCCGCTATACAATGCGTGTACTTGCTGGTGACAATTTATCCTATTCCTAAACTACCACTACTCCCCTTATGACAGTTGTGCCCAGCATTTGCCTGTTGAGGCACCTGAGTGGATTTATTGTTTGCAGAAGAATCCGTTTGCACACATTGGTTTGTGTGCTGCTATCATGGCTCTCTTGGCTGCCCCCATAGGTGGCGGGGGAAGGATGTAGCATTCTATAGGGGAGAGGAAGGCAAATGTGGAGGGATGGAGCCCTTGAGATGCCTATATGAAGCCAAGGGCTACAGGAGGGAGAGAAGCCTGTGGCGGAGACCCTGGTTTGTTTTAGTTAAGTGTCTGTCTTGCAGGATGCCAGATCCTGACTTCAGTGTGAATGACGTGCGACTGTATGTAGGTAAGTGTCTCTCCTGCTGCCTTGTGGCATGGTAGTAACTGGCCACGGTGACTTTCAGAAGGGGTGGGGGAACTAGTTCAGGCTGTTGAATCCATGAGCTACAACAGTCTTTATGGCTCCCTCAACACATTGCTGGCTGGGTTCTAACAGCCCCTCCAGTCCAAATAATCAAGGATTTTTACTGCCTGAGAAGAAATCTAGTCTGTGACCAGGAGTAGCTGAGCCATGGGCTTTGTTCAGAAAACTCTAAACAGTTTCTGGTTACCCTGGTGTGGATGAGGACGAGGGCCTTGGTACACTCCTGCAGGAGAGGGATTGACCTTGCACATAGATGGGTGGTGCTTACAAGTTCATTCCTCAGAAAGGGCTTGTCCTCTTGTGCCCTGGCTTGTCTGTTCTTAGTAGCCCCTTGTGCACAGCAGTGATGTCTGTTTTGCTCTGGCAGGGAGCCGGCGAATGGTGGATGTCATGGATGTGAACACACAAAGGGACATTGAGATGTCCATGGCACAGTGGGCACGCTACTATGAGACCCCAGAGGAGGAGCGGGAGAAATTGTATAACGTCATCAGCTTGGAGTTCAGCCACACAAGGCTAGAGAACCTGGTGCAGAGACCTGCTACGGTCAGTAAAGTTGTTGTCTTCTCCCCCGCTTTCCTTTCATTTTGGTAAAGGTAGAGCACTGAGCCTGGCCCCTCCATACTGAAGAAGAGAGCAACCAGAGGCCTCCCTACAATACTTATGGGGTCAGACAGGGTTGCTGCTGCTTCTTCAACCCCAAAGAGCAGCTGGAGCTTTATGTAAGTTTTGAGCACCTGTGCCATTGCAGACCTTGCTAAATTGGTGAGAAGTGCAGAAAGGAATGGGTAGGCTATTCTGTCAGAGGAGGCCACAGTAATCCTATCTAAATCCTCAAGACAGTCACTGTGGAGGCAGAATTATTTGTAGCGAATTAGGCAAGTGGGGGGCAAAGCCGCAGTGCGGAGAGACAGCCTGCAGGTGAGAGAAATGTAAGCCATTCCTAATGAGGAGGTTAACTAGACAGTGGAGTTAACCTGCTCTGCTGGAAGGGATTCAAGAACAGATACACGGTAGAGTACATCCAAGTCTGAATAAAGGATACATTTGGGCTAGTCCAAGTTTTAGTCCCTGGACTGGGTCACTGACTCCCAACCTCATCCTGTTTAGCTGGTTCCACTGCCTGACAAGACCATGTCTGTCTTCCAACCAGTGCCTGCTTCCGTGTTCAGTTGCGTGCACTGAACTGCTATGAAGCTTGGTAGAACCCCTTCCTGCATCTTGGGGGAAGCCTCAATCCCATTGTTAGTGAAAGCACAGGCAGCCAAGTAGAAGGTGGGAATACCAGCAAAGCTACAAAGTAATACTTCTGTTGCATGACATATGAAAATAACCCAGCCAGGGCAGCATCCCCTGTGTTCAGATTATTTATGCTGTTCTTAAACCTTCCATGTGCTTCAGAATCTTGTGTTACAAATGTCCATTGCTATGTAGAGGTTGCGGTGGGGGGAACTGGAGATTTCTGCAGCTTGGGTAAAGGCAGTGTGGAGAGGGGGTCTTGAAAATATGTAAAAAACAGTTGGGAATGTGAGAGAAGCACACAAGCAGGATGATGTTAATATGATGGAGTAGTGAATGTTGACAACTAAATTAACTCTTAAACCTAAAGACAGGGTCCCATTGAGATAAATGCAGAGTGGTTCATACCTCAGCTATTGTGTCCAATTCTCTGCAGACTCGGACACTGGTGTATTACGTACTCTTCATTCACATTTGGAAGATTTCCTATGCAACTATAAGAATTAGAACAGTTTGTTTAAATAAGTTAGATTTCAGAGCACAGTTTTGTGGCAAGGGTGATCTGCACACTGGATTCTGCAGAGCTGTGGAATGCATGAAATCCTGGATTCCAGTCCCAAGCCTGAAGTAGCAGTGCGGCAAAGTGGCTAGGAACTGTGACACCTGTTCATCCTTGTGACTGTGATCATGCCTGGGAGGCAGTCTCACTACAGCCATAAATAGTATTTCTACTTCAGTAGTCCTGTTTGTTAGTTACCTGGCCATTGCAGATGTCAGATTGGCCACAGGACCTCCTAGAAATACTCAAGCATGCGAAGAGAGCCATGGACCATCTTACCGAGACTTGGGCCTAATTTCTCTCTGGTTGCAGGTGGATTTGATTGACTGGGTTGACAACATGTGGCCAAGACACCTAAAGGAGAGTCAAACGGAGTCTACAAATGCCATTCTGGAGATGCAGTATCCCAAGGTGCAAAAGTAAGTGGCCTCATGAAGCATATGTACCCAGCTCCTCCTCCTTCTGGTGGATCTAGGGGGGTGAGGCAATCATGCAAGTAAAACTGAATGTGGCAGGCAGCCTGGTATTGAGGTGAGATGAGGGAGTCTGTGTCCCTCTATAACTGCCCCTAGGTACTGTTTGCGTATACCGTTAAAACAGCAGAGCTGTTAACTCCTCCAGCCTCTGGACAGTTGCACAAGTTCCTCTTTGTTGCATTTGGTAAAACTTGCTTGGCTTGTCATTCTACTACAACATGTTGAATTGGACAAGTTGCCAAGTATTTACTGTCCTGCCATAGCAAGCAAGACTAGGCAATGGCAGACTTCAATGATATTTTAGAATCCCAGAGCTTTTAGGATGAGGAGGGAAGCTCTTCCTCCTCCTGCCTGGGCTAAGGCTCCTTCTGTGTATTTTATTTCTTTATGTAAATGAACTGTCCTACCATTGCCAGCAATCTGCTATCACTGTAGTATTTAGACTCACGTGCTGCTCAGTCTGCATTTCCCTGGAGCCTAACACTACTATTTGTCCCTGCACCCACCCACCCCCATCTTGCCCCTCCACACCCATTGAGTATGCTGCAGCTGTTGGGGGTTTCACAAGTGACAGCTTTAAAACAGAAGTATGTGCTACTCACTTTCATCCTCATCTCTTCTTCCTTTCTCTGGCTAGGTACTGTCTGATGAGTGTTAAGGGCTGCTACACAGATTTCCATGTGGACTTTGGCGGCACCTCCGTATGGTACCACATCCACCGAGGGGGAAAGGTATGAGGGCAGCCCCTGTGAGGACTGCTAAAGATGTTTTATGTTGGTCTTTAGAAAGCAACCAGGGTAGAGCTAAATTTACAAAGCCATGTGCTTCAGGGGAGATCTGATCTCTAAACTGGGATGCTGTTCCATGGTGGGTGTGGCATAACTATCAGCATTCTGGGACCAGCGGTAGAGACTATCTGGGGTTCCTAAAGACTAACTGGAGTGCTTTCAAAAGTGCAGCTGTCTAAAGATCTTAAATTGCAAACAGGTACCCTTAAAGTGATACATGGGTTAAAAGTATAAGGATCAGAGCTCAGGATGGGTGGCGATGGGTTTGAATATGAAACGGTTATCCAACTCTGAGCTTCTCCGCTTTAGTCCATTTCTTATAACTGAACCCAACTCTGTCAAACTTCATCAAGGGTTGGCTGGATTTGGATGCAAATTTATCTGGCTCATCTCTGATTGGTTAGCATTAAGTCTCTCAACTTTGTATAGTAGACTTCTGATGATTTACAATTAAGGTTGTGGGATGTCTTTGAAAGCCTAATGTGACTTTCCACTGGTTTAGACTTCTGTGCAGTTCATATTTGTTGTTGTATTACAGTAGAACCTCAGAAGTTACGAACACCTTGGGAATGAAGGTTATTCGTAACTCTGAAATGTTTGTAACTCTGTACAAAACGTTATGGTGGTTCTTTCAAAAGTTTACAACTGAACATTGACTTAGTACAGCTTTGAAATTTTACTATTCAAAAGAAGAATGCTGCTTTTAACCATCTTAATTTCAATAAAACAAGCACAGAAACAGTTTTCTTACCTTATCAAATTTTTTTAAACTTTCCCTTTATTTTTTTAGTAGTTTACATTTAACACAGTACTGTATTTGCTTTTTCTTTTCTCTGCTGCTGCCTGATTGCGTACTTTCGGTTCCAAATGAGGTGTATGGTTGACTGGTCAGTTCGTAACTCTGAGGTTCTACTGTGCTGTCTTTATTAACAAGAATGTTTAGTTTTTTGTAACACTTAAAGGTACAAGGCAACACAATAATAATAAAGAAACTACCCAAGCATAATCTTCAAGGTATATTCTAAAGCATAAACAAACTTCAGTACATAAAAATTTTATATGCATAAACTCAATGTTGAAAAGCCTTCCTGGGCTATTGATATCTGAAAGACATATAGGCATTACATGGACTCCTGCATATAAAACTGCTATAAATAATCCAGGTTTTCTTCCCTGTACAAACATCATTGTGTCTCATCCCTGGTCTATACTCCGAGATAGAGGATCTAGTCCTTGGTAAAATGCACAGAGAAGCCCACAGAGTTCTGACCACATCAACACCAATCTCTAGAGGAATTGCAGGTCTGGAACCACAGACTTAAGATATCTGAAATCAGACACACCTGAAAGAGAGCTGGATCCCCCAGCTCCTGCAGTCTCTTGCATAATGTGTTGTAGCAAATCTGTGGCTGCTTACATCTTCCTAGCGTGATAGATCTCCCTGCCTACTCATCTTGCATAGAAAGTGTTTTTAAATGTTTGGGGTTTTTCTGGTCCTGAAACTATACTTTCTTTGGCTTGATTCAGGCCTGGTCTTAACACTTAACATGTGTTAGCTTCTTGTGCTGAACCCTTGTGGGTTCATATAGGAATTGTCTGCCCCAGTGTGACCCAAGATCCATCTGGGCCAGCACTCTGCCTGATATGTGTTAAGTACCATCTTACCCTGTCTACACTAGTGTTGCCCGCACAGAGTGCCTGAGGACAGCAACAGCGGGGTTTGTTGCCCGGTGTGCTTCGCGCCAATGAACACACCAGGGTGGAGAAGCAAACAAAGTTATTTGAGATCTCAAAGTGGTGCAAGGAGACAGGCAAGTCTCAGATCAAGCACACTGAGACAAACAGTTTTCCCTTTTTATTCTTTTGCAGTTAGGCTTCCCCCCCCCCCTTCACCCTCCCTTTCTCCTATAATAGTTTACTTTAAGCAAGTAGCAAGCAATTACATTTAAGCAGTTACGTCATCTTGGCGGCTATAAGTCCAGCTTGTTAGTAACGTCTTTAAACCGTTATCTTGTCCTTTTTCCCTTTGATTTATTATCTCCCCTTTCAGCCAGAAACATGCAGGCTTCATTATTACTGCTTGGCACTGGTATGCAGCCTGTTGCACCTGGCTTTTGAGGTTGATTAGAGTTAAACATGGAAGAAGTTTGGTTCATATAGGCCTAGTGCAGGAAGGCTTCATTGACACTTTGTGGCCTTCCACCCTCCTGAGTTACCTAGGGTTATGCCTAGTGACACAAACAACTCCCTCCTTTGAGAATACTCAACAAGCCTTTGGCTGAGTTTTCTCATATTCTGTGGACAAGATATGATTGAGTGCTATGAAGCTGGGGCTTTCAATGAGAGGGTATGCCGGGATTTTTGGGGAACGGGGGGCACAAAGCTTACGGAGAAGCATCTTAAAACAAGCAATCAGGAGGAGGGTGACCAGGCACAGTACCACACGTGTGAGGAGGAGATGCACAAGGCCACCCCCCAGTCCTCCCAGGTCGGGCAACCAACTCCAAAGGGAATCGAAAACCATGGGTTCCCTTTCCTGGGCCTTCCACTGCTCGAAAACCTGTTCGGCCGACAGGATGTGCTTCTTAATGTCCTGTGAGTTTTCCGGGACATAAGTACAACATTCATTTCCAATAAGGGCACACACTCCGCCCAGGGAGGCTAAAACATAATCTAAGGCCTGTCTGTTTTGCAGGGACAGCAACCGGAGCTGGTAAAGCTCTGAGTTAAGACTTTTCTCTATGGCTAAGGTCTCATTGGCATACTTGGTGAGAAACACAGAGAGCCCACGATAAAATTGAGCCAGTCGTCTCACCCCATAGGATGAGAGAAAGATCATACCCAACCTGTCTCCTTCTTTAATGGGCTCTGGGGTGGCATACAAAGATCTACGCTGCCTGGGGCGGCCAGGGGGCAGTTTAGGGAGGACACGAAGGGGAGGGGCAAGATATCCTAGATAGCAGCTTCCATACCACCGATGCGGTAGCCACTTACAGGCAGAGGTACTGCAAATGTAAAAGGAGTGGCCATTCCCTACCAAGCCATTATAACCGCTACTCCACCTACTTGTTTGGGTGTCACTAAACGTTCCAAACCGGGCGGTAGAGTCGGATTTGCCGTTAACATAGACAGGGATGGAAGCGTTACTGTCAGGGGATAAATAATACTGACAGGTGCAATTTCCAGCAGGCCAGGTGTGATTGCTAGACTTGAACTGTCGATAGCACACCAACCCAGGGGCCACTGACCGCAGCCTAATAGGGAAAGGGAGATGCGTTGAGTTGGCCTGCGGCTTCCAGGGGTTGTCCCTTAATGCATACTGGGATTCAATGGTACAGTTTTGCGACAAGGGGGTACCCGAGGTATTTTTTCCCCTACTGAACCATCCCCAACAGATATCTGACCAATTTTGGGGGACTGCCCTCCAAGGTAACCCTGCCATGTGGTGCGGGATTTGGGAGCACACCCAGCAGTTAGAGAGGTTAAACTCTTGGGCAAAGCAAACCTTCAGGGACTCATATGTGTTTGTTTCCAAGTTAGTAGGGATTTTTCTCCATCCCAAATGTGCCTGGGGGGAAACGGGAGGTAACGAGAGGCGTGTCCCTATGGCAAAGAGTACCACTGTGGCAGACCCTGGACCTGAACTCATGCTGGGCAGGTGACCCTAGGGCCTAACAATTACAATTCCCCAAATACCGACAAAATAACAATTACCAATAGCAGGCAGACTTAAAAACAAAAGGGACCAGGCCACCAGGTTAGGCCAGCCCTGTGAAAATAAATACAACCAACGCTCAGAGTTCTCGCGGGGAGTGCGCTGCGACTGTCCAAAGAGATCACAGGGCATTCCCAGCAGACCTTATTGTCTTTTGAATAACAGTTTAAGTCCCAGATCGTCGCTGGCAGTCTTCTCTGCAGGTTGGACGGTCCACCGTTCAGGAGCGGGCACTGCCTTCAGACGGGAGTGATGGATCCAGTTTTTGTGTCCCTCAACCTTTGCTACGGTGTGGGGTCCCTTCCACTTGTCTTGGAGAGGCTCGTCTTCCAGGTCCGAACGAGAACGGAGTCACCAGGTTGCAGGGAGTGGATCGGGGCATCCAGCGGGAGAGGCTGCAAATCTCTGGTATACCTGTGGAGAGAACAGAGAACAGCAGACAGAGAGCACATGTACCGAAATAAAAAGCCACAGCCTATCTCCCACTCCCCTGCCAGAACCGGTGTACCGTTCATAGGCCATGCCCTTCCAAACATAATCTCGAAGGGACTAAGCCCTAATCTGCCCTTAGGGAGAGCCGCGAACTCGGAGCAAAACAAGGGGTAAGGCATCAGGCCACTTAAGGGAAGCCTCTTGGCAGACCTTTGAGAGGTGCCGCTTAAGTGTCTGATTTGTGCGTTCCACTACTCCACTGGCCTGCGGTCGCCATGGAGTGTGGAGCTTCCAGGGGATTTGCAGGGCATCCGATATCTTTTGAACGACTTGAGATGTGAAGTGTGTTCCGTTGTCAGATTCCATCCACTGGGGGAGTCCGAAGCGGGGAATGATCTCCTTGACAAATTTCAGAGCCACCGTTTTGGCAGTGTTGTTACGGCATGGGAAGGCTTCAGGCCATCCGCTGAATCGATCCACCGAGACGAGAAGGTATCTGAATCCTTGGGTCCGGGGGAACTCAGTAAAGTCTATTTGCCAAACCAGTCCCGGGCCTGGGGTAGGTTCCAGAGTGGCTGGTGGCACTGACACTCCTGGTCGAGGGTTGTTCTTTTGGCAGACTAGACATTCAGCCTGTACCTGGGAGGCCAGGGGTCTAAGACCAGAGGTTAGAAATTATTTACTCATAAGCTGGGTAAGAGCCTCCCTGCCAGCGTATAATTCTTTGTTTCTTCACCAGGTCAGTTCTTAATGTCTTTTGTAGTCAGGAATCCCTGGACTTTGTGGTTTCAATGAAGCAAGTGGTTCCTTCTTCTCTTTTCCTGAAACAGTGTGGTTCAGCATCATACAGGGGAGAGGTTACTAGCACATCACCCTGTAATGGTTTTGCTGCTTCTAGAAAAATCCAAAGGCACAGTAGGTCTGTCAGTGGGCAAGGAAGAGGTTACTAGCTCTTCACCTTGTCCTTTTTTTTTTTTTTTTTTTTTTT
>NW_020664441.1:4056927-4151896 GCF_002925995.2 Terrapene triunguis | reverse complement strand
GTCCTTTTTTTTTTTTTTTCTTTTTCCTGCTGTCCAGAAGGCACAGCAGAGCTAGAAGGAAAAATAGGCTTATCATCAGTCGGAGAGTCCTCCCGAGGTGGAGGGGTCTTTTTACAGTGAGAAGCATGGGTCCAGGTAGGCAGTCCTTGGCACTTCACAGCGGTGTTGGTGGTTAACAGGACTTGGAAAGGGCCTTTCCAGTGTGGAGCCAAAGCAGTCTTTCGTTGGTGGATCTTTACATAGACTCAGTTTTCTTGTTTTAATGAACGGCAGGGCTGCTAGGGTCTTTGGTTAGCACTTCTTTTATCTGTGAGATAAGAAACCTAACACATTTCATTAATGCCTGGCAGTATTTTGCAGATCTCATAGTTGCTTGGGCACATTCAGGCCCCCCCTTTTCTTGGTTGTCAGCCAAGTTTTAGCTGTGAACAATGTCCTTGGATGGGACCAGCATCTTATCTTTGGACTGAGCTTGCTAGCTATATTTTTCTTTTCCAGTTAACTCGTTCTGTTTTTTCCTTTTCCCCTTCTTGGCTTCTTTTAACCTACAAAGGAAACTTCCACTCTTCACTTATACACCTTTTCCCAACAATGAACACATACACATTGCCATCATACACCCTTCCAGTAAAATAACTTCTATACAGAGCTTTGGAGCAACAAACCAGGACGAGCACACCCACTTTTGAGGAATCCACTCGGTACAGCCTCTGGTGTCCAATAGCTTTCCTTTTTAAAACCTTAAATGCCTTGTCGGCTTCTGAGGACCAGTGAAAAGGGGTCATGATCCGCTCCCTTAACGCATTCGTACAAGGGTTTAGCCCACAGTCCAAACTCTGGGATCCATATTCTGCAGAAGCCTGCCATGCCCAAAAACGCCCTGAGCCGTTTACGGTTGCTTGGGATAGGAATTTGGCAGATAGCTTCCTTCCTTTCGTTTGAAAGCTGGCGCTCTCCCTGCCTTATATGAAACCCTAAGTACAGTACTTCTGGGAGGGCGATTTGAGCCTTACTCCGTGCTACTTGATATCCTCGGAGTCCAGCAAAGTTCAGGAGGCTCACAGTGGCTTTAAGGCAAGAGGTTAAACCCACAGCGGCAATTAACAAATCATCCACATATTGCAGGAGGAGGACCTTGTCCTCATTGTCTCACTCCTCTAAGTCTCAGGCCAGGGCCTAGCCAAAAAGGGTGGGGGAATTTTTAAATCCCTGGGCCAGCACTGTCCAGCAAAGCTGCTTTTTAACCCTTCTCTTGTCCTCCCACTCGAAGGAGAAAATCTCCTGAGATTGGGTGTCGACTGGAATCGTGAAGAAAGTGTCCTTTAAATCTAGGATCGAAAAATGGGTGTACTGCCCCCCTATAGAGGCCAACAGCGTATATGGGTTTGGAACAAGGGGGTGCAGAGTCTTAACCCGCTCATTAACCGCCCTCAGGTCCTGGACCAGCCGATATGTGCCATTGGGCTTTCGTACAGGCAAGATGGGGGTGTTCCAAGCTGACTGGCATTCTCGAAATACCCCGTACTTTAGGAACTGATCTATAGTCTCCTGCAGTCCCTCTCTGGCTTCCCTTTTGATCGGATACTGCTTGATTCGCACCGGACCTTTTCCTGGCAAGAGCTGGACATTAACGGGGGTTTGATGGGCTGCTTTTCCTGGGATCCCTGATGCCCATACTAGAGGAAAAAACCTGCTTTTCCCACTGGCTCCATTCTGGGGCTTGCATGGCTGAGGGCTCAATTGCAAGGGTCATTATCCAGGCATTCTCTGGGGGTAAGGTGAGGGTTATTTCTGTGACGGGTTGGATCACAGAAACCCCCTTGGGAGCTGCCACCCGATGTGCCAAGACTACCCCTGCTTCTGTTTTCCCTGCCAGCTCAGGACTCCAGCACCCTGTCTTGCTGAGCAAGACACTCCAGTCTGGCTCCAGACACGGACCCAGGGTCTGAATCACTTGTCCCAAAGCTGCAAGTTTACCTGAAAACAGCGTACAGTAGTGTGCTTGTCTTTAGCACTTAGATGCCCAACTCCCAATGGGGTCTAAACCCAGATAAATCCGTTTTACCCTGCATAAAGCTTATGCAGAGTAAACTGATAAATTGTTCGCCCTCTATAACACTGATAGAGAGGTATGCACAGTTGTTTGCTCCCCCAGGTATTAATACATACTCTGAGTAAATTATTAAATAAAAAGTGATTTTATTAAATACAGACAGTAGGATTTAAGTGGTTCCAAGTAGTAACAGACAGAACAAAGTAAGTCACCAAGCAAAATAAAATAAAATGCGCAAATCTATGTCTAATCAAACTAAATACAGATAATCTCACCCTCAGAGATGCTTCAGTAAGTTTTTCTCAGACTGGACACCTTCCAGGCCTGGGCACAATTCTTTCCCCTGGTACAGCTCTTGTTCCTGCTTAGGTGTTAGCTAGGGGATTTTCCATGATGGCTCCTCTCTCTCTCTCTTCTGTTCCACCCCTTTATATATCTTTTGCATAAGGCGGGAACCCTTCGTCCCTCTGGGTTTCCACCCCCCCTCACTGGAAAAGCACCAGGTTAAAGATGGATTCCAGTTCAGGTGACATGATCACATGTCACTGCAAGACTTCATTACTCAGGCCTTGGCTACACTTGCAGCTGTACAGCGCTGTGAGGTAAACCTGTCTTCGTACAGCTGAGTAGGGAAAAGCGCTGCAGTCTGTCCACACTGACAGCTGCCAGCGCAGTGGTGTGGCCACACTTGCAACATTTGCAGCTGTGTTGGGAGCGGTGCATTATGGGCAGCTATCCCAGCATTCATGTGGCTGCAATGTGCTTTTCAAAACAGGGAGGGTGGGGTGGATTGTGACAGGGAGTGTGGGGGGGGAGAGAGTGCTTTTTGGAGCATGTCAGCTCTCTATTTTGCAAGTTCCGAACTCCCGGCCCCCTGTTCATTCATTTACTCACTCAAAGCAAGCTGCAAACTGTTTGCTTATCTCTGTGGTACGAGCTTTGAAACCGGCACTTCCGCATTCCTGCAGCCGGTCACAACAATGGAGAGGATTGGCCACTTGACAAGGTGATTAGTACAGCGCTGCAAGCGTTTACACTCACACCCGTGAGTCGTAGCCACTCGGCTGCAGCTGTTATTCCTCTCGGAGATGTGGAGTACCTGCAGCGGTGTACCCAGGGAGATACAGCGCTGCAAGTGCCCTGCCAGTGTGGACGGGGAGTGAGTTACAGCGCTGGGGGAGGCTTTACAGCGCTGTAACTTGCAAGTGTAGCCAAGGCCTCACTTGCCAGCACACACACATACAGGGAGACTCACAGGTAAACAGCCATCTGCAGACAATGGGAGTCATCAAGATTCTAAACCATCATTAATGGCCCACACTTTACATAATTACAATAGGCCCTCAGTTACATTTTATATTTCTAGTTTTAGATACAAGAGTGGTACATTTATAAAAATCAGATGATCATACTCAGTAGATTATAAGCTTTGTAATGATACCTTACAAGAGACCTTTTGCATGAAGCATATCCCAGTTACGTTACGTCCACTTATTACCGTATTTTCTCTAAAACTATCCCAGTTACATTATATTGACTTATTATCAAGTTTTTATAAAACCATATAGACTGCACAACGTCACAATTTCATCTTGGGTGAAATGCAGGGTGACACCTAAGCGACAAAGCAGGTCCCGTCCTAGTAGTGGCGTTGGACAATCGGGGAGGTAAACCAGTTTGTGAGATAGAGTTCTGTTTCCCAAAGCACATTCTGCTGGGGCATACTCTGGGCACTTGGTTCCTTTCCCTGTGGCACCCACCACAGTAAGGGAGTCTGCCACAGGCAGCTGAAGGAGTTGGTTTACGGCGGTTCGTGCTGCTCCAGAGTCTATTCAAAAGTCTATGTCCGAATCTCCCACCCGCATTTTTACTCGGGGTTCCGGGGGCAGGATAGTCCGTCTCCCCTGACGCCCCTATTCCTGATCCTCCGCTGCCATCATAGGGGTACCTTCCCTTTCAGGGCACTCATTTTTCCAATGTCCCTCCTTCCGGCATATGGCACACTGGTTGCGACCCAGACGCCTTTCCTGTGAGCCAGGGCGCCCACGCCCACGTCCTCTCATTCCCCGGCCCCTTCCACCTTCCTGGAATTTTCCCCTGCCACCGGCCTGTACTGCTGCAACCATCATTTTCGCTTGCCTCTTTTCCTTCTCTCCCTCCCTAAGGCTGTAAGCCCTGTTTGCAGTTTCCAGAATCTGTGCCATGGTCATACCCATCAAATCCTCCTTTTTCTGTAGTTTCCTTTTAACATCAGGGGCCGCACGGCTGGTAAAGATACCCTTTATAATTGCCTCAGTTGTCTGCTCATCGGGGTTTGCATTAGTAGTTTGCCTGATGGTATCCCAAATACGCTGCAGAAAAGCAACCGGACTCTCTTTTGGCTCCTGTACTAGCTCATAAGGCCTAGCCCAATTGTTATGTCGGACAGCCGAGTGTCGGAGACCATGTAATAGGAGCTCCTTGTAGGAGGTGAGACGGGTTTGGCCCACAGGGTCATTAGGGTTCCACCTGGGATCTGCTAGGGGGACCATGTCCGCGGGCACCGGGATGTGATTTGGATCCAGGTCATGTCTCCGCTGTGCCTCCTCCCTTGCTTTAGACACAACCTAGTTACGCTCCACTTCAGACAGCAGGGTCTGCATAAGGACATTACAATCATCCCAGTCAGGCTTACAGCTAGCCAGGCACCCTTCAAAGACCGAGATAAACTTGCTTGGGTTTGTAGAGAATTCCCCTGCCTGTGCCTTAAAGGCTGCTAGGTCCACCAGGTTAAAAGGCACATGTGTATAGACCTGCATAGTAGTGGCCAGGCGATCTTGTGATCCTGGGCGGGCCACCACGGTCTCAGTGACTAACGGATAGAACCCTACTGAGGGGGCAATCTTTGGAGCCCGAGGCACCCTGTCTTTATATGGTGGGGGTGTTGGAGCTGAAGGGGACACCGGACCTGCCATTACAGCTGTGGGCGGGTTCTGGGGACTAACAGTAGCTACTACCGAACCTGTCAGAGTCAAATTACACTTTTGCAAAAGATCTGACCTATCTCTTAACAACATAAACAACTGTACATACATATGTTCATTCCATTTACCCGTTTGCTGACAAAACAGAAGTAATTGAAGGATCGTGTTATAATTAAGTGATCCTTCCGATGGCCGCCTTTCCTGGTCCTCTAGCTGATATTGAGGCCAGTCTACTGTACAGAACCTTTTCAGTTTACTTTTAATCAACTGATCTGATCCAAACACTTTCCAGTTCACCAGAATGCACTCTAAGGGCGTACACCTTGCCGTGCCTAGAGTACTCTGTCCCTGCCCCATACCCTAGGGAGACACTGGGCGTCCCCAGGTCGAAACAGGTAAAGTCCCCACTGGACTGTTCCTACCTCATCCAAGGGTCCGGTTCTGCACCGTCGCCCGCAGCTGCTTCTCCACTACTCGAGCGCGTTGCACCGTTGTGCCCTCCGGGGTCGACCAAACCACGTCTCCGCTGAGGCCCCCGATGAAGTCACCGGTGCGCGCTGGGCGTCGGTCGTCGCTGCAATCCGTCGACCTCCGAGAGGGGTCCGGGCAAGGCTAAATTTCAGCCTCGAGCCCCACGTTGGGCGCCAAAACTGTTGCCGGCACAGAGTGTCTGAGGACAGCAACAGCGGAGTTCATTGCCCGGTGTGCTTCGCGCCAATGAACACACCAGGGTGGAGAAGCAAACAAAGTTTATTTGAGATCTCAAAGTGGTGCAAGGAGACAGGCAAGTCTCAGATCAAGCACACTGAGACAAACAATTTTCCCTTTTTATTCTTTTGCAGTTAGGCTCCCCCCCCCCCCTTCACCCTCCCTTTCTCCTATAATAGTTTACTTTAAGCAAGTAGCAAGCAATTACATTTAAGCAGTTACGTCATCTTGGTGGCTATAAGTCCAGCTTGTTAGTAACTTCTTTAAACCGTTATCTTGTCCTTTTTCCCTTTGATTTATTATCTCCCCTTTCAGCCAGAAACATGCAGGCCTCATTATTACCGCTTGGCACTGGTATGCAGCCTGTTGCACCTGGCTTTTGAGGTTGATTAGAGTTAAACATGAAAGAAGTTTGGTTCATATAGGCCTAGTGCAGGAAGGCTTCATTGACACTTTGTGGCCTTCCACCCTCCCGAGTTACCTAGGGTTATGCCTAGTGACACCAACACTAGGACTTAAAACGTGGAATAACAGAAGTGTAAGGACTGGAAGGGACCTTGATAGGTCGTCTAGTCGAAGCTTCTGCACTCAAGGCAAGACTAAGTAATAACTAGACAGCTGTTTGTCAAACCTGTTCTTAAAAACCTCCAGTGATGGAGCTTCCAGAAGATTCCTAGGCAGTTTTGTCCAGTGCTTAACTATCCTGACAGGAAGTATTTCCTAATGTGAAACCTAAACCTCCCTTGCTGCAATTTAAGCCCATTCTCTGAGGTTAATGAGAACAATTTTTCACCCTCCTCCTTGTAACAAACTTTTATGTACTTGAAAACTGTTATGGTGTCCCCCCTCTATCTTCTCTTCACCAGACTAAACAAACCTAGGTTTTTCAATCTTTCCTCATGTTTACTAGATCTTTAATTCTTTTTGTTGCTCTCCTTGGGACTTGCTTCAATTTATCCATCTTTCCTGAAATGTGGTGTCCAGAACTGGACACTCTCTTCCAGTTGAGGCCTTACCAGTGTGGAATAGAGTGGAAGAATTGCTCCTTGTGTCTTGTTTACAACACTCTTGCAAGAATGATGTTCACTTTTTTCATTCTGGGATGTACGTTAGCTATCATGTTTTAATAACACACCATTTTCCCTAGTGTAGACAGTGCTGAAGAATTGTTGACACACATTTGCACTGTTTGAGTTTAAACCAGTGCAAAAAACTTCATCAACAATATTTTAGGTTAAGAGAGGCTCAGATCAGGTCTAAACTATACAGTTTTGCAGACGTAGCTATGTCAGTTAAGGACATATGGGGAAAAATCCACCCCTAACTGAAACAACTACGCTAATAAAAGCCGAAAAGTAGATGCAGTTATTCCAACAAAGTTCTTTTGCCAGTATAGCTTACTTCATTCAGGGAATTTGGTATAGGCCAGGGGTGGGCAAACTTCTTGGCCCGAGGGCCACATCGGGGAATAGAAATTGTATGGCGGGCCATGAATGTTCACAAAATTGGGGTTGGGGTGCGGGAGGAGGTGAGGGCTAGGGATGAGGAGTTTGGGGTGTAGGAGGGTGCTCCGGGCTGGGATCGAGGGGTTTGGAGAGCAGAAGGGGGATCAGGGCTGGGGCAGGGGGTTGAGGTGTGGGGAGAGGCTCAGGGGTGCAGGCTCGGAGCGGCGCTTACCTCAAGCGGCTCCCGGAAGCAGTGGCATGTCGCTTCTCCAGCTCCTACGCGGAGGCGCAGCCAGGCAGCTCTGCATGCTGCCCCATCTGCAGGCACCACCCCTGCAGCTCCCATTGGAGCACCGGAGGGGGCCACTGGAGTGCGTAGGAGCCAGAGTGGGGCCATGCCGTGGCTTCCTGGAGCTGTGTGGTGCGGCCCCCGACCCAGCGCCCCGGCCAGAGTGGGGCTGAGCTGCATGATGAGACTCGCGGGCTGGCTTAAAATGGCTCTGGCCTGTGGGCCGTAGTTTGCCAACCCCTGTTATAGGCTCTATGAGCAAAAAACTTTTTTGCTGGTATAAGCTGTCTCATTTGGGAGGTTTTAACCCTTTCTAGTGTAGGCTAGGCCTCAGTGTCATGGATGCCAAAGATTTGTGATAGCTTTTTGTAAAAACTATTTTAATTATGCACAACACTTTATGGAGTTTGACATGTACAGGAAGAGGGAGATCTTCTAACACCCAAGGCAGCTAAGGCATCTGTCTGCCATGGAAAGGTACACAACTCTCATCTTTGCCTTTGAAAATCGTCCCAAGGTGTTTCAGTTGTAACAGGCAACTTGCTGTTTATTATAGGCGCACACAAATATGAGCCATTTTGGAAAAATTTCCCAGAACCTAACACCCTGACTCCGTTTACATTAATTCTTATGGGGAAATTGGATTCGCTTAACATCGTTTCGCGTAAAGTAGCATTTTTCAGGAAGGAGTTATTGTCTTTGTATACTGTAGGGCTACACAGAGGCTAATAGAATAATCTTAGGCATTTTCAATAGTAGAACTGCACTTCAGCAAACGTTACTATACATCTTGTGTGTGTCTAAGGATCTAGAATTTCCAGTGGGTTTTGTATTCTTGTCTCGTTGGTTTGCCTGTAAGGTGATGAATTTCCACATACCCTGGATGCTTGCAGTACTCTTCACGTCATTCTGATATGAAGTCTCTCTTATTAGTTGCTGGTATCTCTAACGGAATACCTATTGATGGTTCTGTTAGAACCAGCCTTTGTGTGGATCCTGTTGTGGGTGGAAAGAGCTGGATGTTTGGTGCTTGAAAGAAATAATAGAAAAGGAGTGAAGGGAGTTTTGTCCACAACCGTTAAAGGATCTCTACCCAATGAACCTTGCAGATCTTCTGGCTGATCCCGCCAACACCCCAGAACCTGGAGCTCTACGAGAATTGGCTGCTGTCAGGGAAACAGGGGGACATCTTTCTTGGTGACAAAGTGTCAGACTGTCAACGAATTGAGCTCAAGCAGGGCTACACGTTCGTCATCCCCTCAGGTATAAGGGGCTGGGGGGAGAACCCTGGAAGTGTGCATTTGTCCTTGTCTTTGAAAGGAATATGATCTGTGCTAGGGGTCAGGAAGTCTGAGGCAGTGGGGAGAAGAATCTCTGGGGGGGGAGGACACCCATAAAATTTGGGCAGTTCAGAGCAGGGTGATTTCTCCCTGAACTTCCTGGATAGCGAGCCTCTGTGAGAGAGGAAAATAGGATATACCTCTGTTCTCTCTAGCATCTTTCATACAAACTCCCATAATAGATCACCAAGTTAACTAGATACTAAATCTAAATAACAAAGCAGGGGTCAGTAATTAAGAGGCAGCGGAGAAAGATGTGTTCAGCTGAATATTTGAAATGAGCTGGACAAAGAGAGGCTCTTTCAGATGGCAGAAGCTGAAGAGAAGGTGCTTGGTGGGAACTATTGGAGGTGCAAAATGGAAGCTAGTCCTGATAGAGGAAGCAAAGTAGGGGAGTATGGGGGAGGGTGTGTGGTTGGCTATAATAACTCCGTGGACATTCCTAAAATGAGGACAGTTTTGACCTGTGTCCTGTAATGAAAGGTGGGGGGAGGAGAGTGCATGTATTTAGGAAATGAGTAATATGACTGCACTGCTTTGTATGTGTGAGAAGGTGGCAGCAGCATCTGGCAGATGCTGGAATCTGGAGAGCTGGAAACATCGAGATGGGAGTTGCAGGAGTAAGGTCAGAGGATCTTGAGACTTTGAGGGCTAACTGTGTAGTGACTTGTAGAACAAACATGTGGCAAAAGGGAGTTTATAGCCAAGGATGGTTCCAGGGCTAGGAACTGTGGAAGCACCTGGGAGCTTTAAATAAATGAGAAGTGGGTTTTGAGGTTGGTCCATCTGTCCAAGAGGAACCCTTCTGTCCTCTGAGACATTGGGACATTCAGCTAAAGGGAGCTGAAACAAAGCTTCAGACTGACTTTGCCAAGGCAGGCAGAGGATAAACAGGTGTCAAGAGTCCTTAAACATACCGCTGAATATGATCCAAGTAAGTGTTAGAGAAGGTGAAGAGAACTCAGAGAGAAAAGGTAGATAAAGCAGAAAGATAAGAGTTGATCCTTGTGGAAATCTATAGATCTGAACACTTATCTTCAAGACTCTTAATGATTTAAGTCTGGTATGTCTTGAAAATTAACAGTCAACTGGGTTGTTCTGGCAAATGGAATGGTCTACTGCAAGGCAAAGCTTGTTTGAGCAAGAGAGCTTTCTCAAGAGCTGGTCCAAGGCTATGGAACTCCTGCAGGATCTGGGGTTCACTACTTTGTCCCAAATGCCAGGCACACTCTAGCTTGCCTTCACTAATAAAAGCACATAAATTACCATATGCAGCTTCCTCCTGGGGCAAGGAATGGACAATACCACATGTGTCAGGATTTTTCAACTGTGCTCATAATGCCTAGCATCTAAGTTGTCTCAGAGGGCTCTTGTTGCAGTGAAACCCGTGCTGAAATTTGTCAAGGGCATGGTTTGTAAGAGGTGGTTGGAGAGAAGAGGATTGCTAACACCTCTTTGGTGAAAGCAAAGATTACAAATAAGTAGTAAGTGAGAGAGGTTTTTTAAAGGAGAACAGATCTGAAAGATACCTGAATAAAAGAGCTGAGTGGCAGGAATATGGAGTGTTAGGGACAAATGTTGCAGAGGTGGCTTTCCTAAGAGATTGGATGATAGGAAGGTAGGGGGAAAGAAGGAGATAGATACTTCCCTGAACCATGGCTGCCGCAGCTTGGAAGGAAGTAAATTCCTCCCTGCTGGTTGTGGGAAGGCTTCAGCAAGGAGAGAGAGCTGTGAGAGTGAAGAGTACTAATGGTATGAAAGAGTGAGAATTACATGCACCTTTGGAAAAGATGGGAGGATCAGGAATTAGACCACTGTTTAGAAGGCATCACTGCCGATCATATCTGTGCATTCTAGATCTTCTGGTTTAGTAAACAGTGCATACCCCATCTCTGCTTTTTCTCAAGGCACTGACCTGTTTGACTTAGGGTCTGTTATAGCTGGCCTGCATGCAAAACAGAGAACTGCAAACTTTCACTGGAGTGAATTGGTTAAAGGCAGCTATCGAGCTATCCAAGCCGAGGAAACCCATGACCAAGATCACATCCTATTGGAGAATCTAGTGTGATCAGAAACACTTTAATTTCTAGATGGATGAGGTAGACTGCCTGCTATTTCTTTGAGACCACAAGTGTGCTAGGTGCCATGCAGATAGACAGGCTTTGCCCTAAAGAGTTTAATCTGACTAACATGCGAGGAAGAAGTAGAAAAGGGAGAGAAGGTGCTGTTGGAGGTAAGGATGTGAGTGACAAATGAGAAATTTTAGACATACATGAGTGGGGGTGGCTGGAGCAGCTAAGATTGGGATTAGCACCTCCAGGCACACACTGTCCACATCCTTGGTGTGTGTGAGGATGCTTCAACCATGCATTTGTTAGACAGAGCTAGTCTATGAACTCTCCATTTCATAGAATATCAGGGTTGGAAGAGACCTCAGGAGGTCATCTAGTCCAACCCCCTGCGCAGAGCAGGACCAACCCCATCCCAGCCAGGGCTTTGTCAAGCCGGGCCTTAAAAACCCCCCTAGGTAACCCATTCCAGTGCTTCGCCACTCTCCTAGTGAAATAGTTTTTCCTAATATCCAACCTAGACCTCCACCACTGCAACTTAAGATCATTGCTTACTGTCTTACTCTGACAGGTTGGATCCATGCTGTGTACACTCCCACTGACACTTTGGTTTTCGGGGGCAACTTCCTGCACAGCTTCAACATCCCCATGCAGCTACGGATCTACAACATTGAAGACCGCACACGGGTAAGGACCATTAGGAGGCCCTGAAGGCGACCTCTGAATCAGAGACTCTCCCTCAATGCAAGGGAAGAAATACAGATTACCAAGCTTCCAAAAGGATCTGTCTCCAGCTTACTGTGTCTAAGAAAATGAGAGGACTGACTGGTTTGGGATATGGGGTATTAACTTCTAGGGCACTGGTTCTAATCCAGCTCCAGGTTGGGGAGAACCAGGGGGAGCAGGGAATTGGGTACAGTGAATCTGAGTGGGGCTCTCCAAGCCCTCCTTCGTAGGAAAAGGAAGATTACTTGTCACTGGAGTTGCTCAAATGTGGTGGTTTTGCATTTGCATTTTCCTTCCTCTGCTGCTTTGGAGTCTTATGTTAAGTTTTGACCAGGCGGAAAGGGTTATTGAGGCCAAAGGCCTCTTGTGACCTTGAGTGAGAGTGCTTGGATCTGCAGGCTGATGCATCCCCACCAGTTAACTGCTGTGAATTGGGTTCAGGACTTGAATTGGGTTCAGGACTTGCCAGGCGTAGCACACAGCTCCTAACATGAAGCTGCAAAAGCACTACGCAGACTCTTATTGGCAATAGCCTTCCCTTCTCTTAAGCATCCTTCAGAACATGTTACTTAGTTAGATTTTAGCTTGAGGTCAAAGAGTGGTACTCACAGCTAAGGTGTTGTGTAGTGTGCTTGCCTTGCTACTATCCCCGCAACAATGCGGGAGGGTTTGTTCGATGTTAAATGTAGCACAGATCTGTGACCCTAAACAAGAATAAAATGTGAATGGCCTGAGAGTGAGCTATGCCTGCACTGCCTGTGGGCAGCTTCCGACCGTGAGACGAAATGTCGGGATGCTGGAAGCACTCCCTGTATATGCTGTTCCATGTACTTGCAATTCCCACCTCCCACAAGAGGCTCATTCTGGGACCAAGATAGCTGTGCTTGGAGTGCCATCACTGTGCTTTCCTATTGAGTGTAACTGATCTCTTCCCTTGGCTCTGTCTTGCCTCTTTCACCCCATGACAGGTCCCAAATAAGTTTCGCTACCCCTTCTACTATGAGATGTGTTGGTATGTGCTGGAACGCTACGTTTACTGCATCACCAGCCACTCCCACCTGACCAAGGACTTCCAGAAGGAATCACTCAACATGGGTAAGAGCAGCTGCTTGGCCCCCATCTCTTCCTTGTCATACTGGAGGAGTTTCTTCCACTTCCCTCACTGCCAATACAGCAGGGTGGGGTGGGCATTCAGAAGATTCACTTCCTTAAATTTCACACTTCCTATCTTTCCTGTGTTTAAGGAAATCCGTGGGGAGAGGGCAAACAGGATGGAGGAGGTATGGTTTTATCAATGAGTCAAAAGCAGCAGTTTGTCCTGGAGCTTTCCTTTACCCCATGAAGTGCTAGGCCCGCCATCTTTGCTCGAAAGGGCTGCAGATAATCTAGCCCAAGTTGTCACCGTGTAAGTGCCCAGTGTAGTGGCGTGCAGCTTCTAGTGAATGGGAAAGGGGCGATGCAGTCCCTGCTGCTGTGTTCAAGGGCCGGCTCCAGCTGATGATGGGAAAATATTTCCCGTGGCCTAGAACCTCATGGTGTGCTAGATTAAGTTGCTATGTCTGAGAGTTTTTATGTTGACGGTTGCAGGGACCTCTTGCAACATAGCTGGAACCAGGAATCCAATAAAGGGTGATGTATGAGGTCTTGCTCTCAAAAGGGATCCGAAAATCATTTGCAGGATGCCTCTCATCCCAGCTGTAGCATTTCCAGGGCTCAAATTTCTACCCAAAGGGCTCCAGCAAAGGCAAAGCCCTGTGGCTCCTCCTTCTCCTGCAGATTTCAGAGTATTTTCTTTAGAAGCTTAAGATGGTCAGTTCAGGGCAGCCTGCTGCTCTCAAACTCCTGCTCTTCTACAGCGTGACTCCATGTCCGTTTGATCAGCTTCCCCCAGCAGTGGAGTGTGGTGAAATAATGAACAGAGAGATGGCGTTAATGGGACAGCTATAGGACCAGCAGCATCTGCAGCCCTTCTCCTCTCTCAGCCTTGGTGGGGAGGGATGCTTTACATTTGGCAGTCATTGGAAATCAGGCTACTCTTCTGCCACTCCCGCACAGCGGTCACTCTAGATCAGCCCCACTGGTGTATCCATTCAGTGTCTTGCTCTGTCCAGCCGCTTGTTTTCCTGGCTTTACATGCCATTCTCTGGTGGGTGAGGGAGATCCCTTCTTGTCTCCTTCAGATGATTAGCCTGAAAACCCTCAATCTCTTGTAAGCAGTCTGCTTGGCAGGCCTGCGATTCTGCTTCTCTCACTCTCTACTCTTTCCCCTCACCCTCCTGGCAGATATGGAGTTGAGCTGCTTGGAGCCGGGGAACATGGATGAAGAGGACGATGCAGCAGGCAGGGAGCCCAGGCGTCCAGTCACCAGACGATCAATCCTCACAAGCCCTGTGGCTAATGGTGCCAACCTAGACTATGATGAACTAAGCAGAAGTTGCAGGAGCCTGCCAGGCCTCAAGAGAACTCTATCTATGGACTCCTCTGACTCCAGCCGGGGCTCCCACAATGGTCAGGCCTGGGATCCCCATGGCAGCAGTCCTTTCAAGTACGGGAAGGTGCATCTGACCCAGTTCGAACTGGAAGGTCTACGCTGCCTGGTGGACAAGCTGGAGTCACTGCCTCTGCACAAGAAATGTGTCCCCACGGGCATAGAGGATGAGGACGCCCTCATTGCTGACGTTAAGGTATGTAGGAGCTGAGAACCTCTGCTTCACGGAGTCCCATTCCCACTGCCTGACATTGTCTGTATACAAAAGCAAGGAATGCCAGGATGCTCCTGGCTTGCTGTGGGCAGCGCAAGAGAGGCTCAGGGAGGAATTCCCACTGCAGCTGACCAGCTTGTGCCTGAAACCATGAGGTCTGGCTACATGATCTAAGCTGGCACATAGTTATCAATGGTTATAAAACTACACCTTCCATTACTGAGTCCACTCTGTCTTGGTGACTTTCTGTGAGAGGTGCCCCAAAAGTGTGCTATACCCCCCAAAGGCTCATTTAGTTATAAATGTGCTACCCTCTAACTTGGTCCCCCCCTTTTCCAGTGGGGACTGATGGGCCTTACATTTTATCTCTGAAATATGAGTAAGTATTCAACCTACCAAATGATGTTTAGAGGGTCTCTGGGCCCAAAGGGGAAAACAGAACCCAACCTAATTTTGATTCCTTTAGGGGTGTAGAGATGCTAGTGTGACTAACAATCTCTACCAAGGCAGTTTTTTCTGGTGCCGTCATGGACACAAGTTCAGAAAATCAACTTAGGACCCATTTGGTCCATTTTCAGGTGCCACTGCAAGATTGTTCATGGCACAATGTATTCTCCATACTAGCCTTAATCCTCTGTTAGTTGTCAGCAGAACAATCTCTTCTGTTCCTTATTGCCCAGTACAGATGGACTCGGTTGTATTTTTGTTTGGTTGTTTGCCCAGGATATATGATCTCTTGCAGAATTCGCTAGGTGGGTTATTATATGCATGTTTCTCCTTTTCACCCTGTATCCCACCATGCTTTGCAATAGGCAGGCCTATGAAGATGGCCACCATGAGCCAGGTCTCTAACCCTTGCATTACTGAAGGAAGAAGGGAATTCCAGCCCACCCTTTTCCCAAAATATCAGCTTTGGATCCTAAAACCAAGGTTAGAAGGCTGGGTTTCTGTCCCACCCTTCCTCATTGTCCACTCCTACATTGTGCTCTCTGTCCCTTCTGAAGCAGATGAAGAGGCAAACTTAGCCTTACCTCTCCACAGGTGGCACTGCCAGCCTTCTAGCCAAGCTTTGCCCATACTCCTGCCATCAGCACAAGTAGACCAGATTCCCACCCATTCCTTCTGTACAAAATTTAGAAAAAACATGCCCCTTCCAGTTTGGGGAAGTGAGCCAAGACTGTGGTTTATGGTAGTTACGCGTGTGGAGAGGTGTGTCTGCATAGAGGAGTATACTGTTGGATGGTTTAACTTTTTTCTTTCGCTTTTGTGGCTTTGTCATGTATGTTGTCGCAACCTTAACCATACACAGTATAGTGTTGTATGATATAAGAATTGTGAAAGTGGTGTGTCTGCACTCTTAAGCTGAAAAAGGGATATTGCTGCGTATCCTTACCATCTGAATATTAGGTGTACTGCCTTTAGATCCCTTCGCAGCTTGCACCAATTGATGTCGTATCTTGTGAATTACATGGCACATCAGGCACATTCTAAACGTCAGTTAATGGATGCTCCAGAAGGAGTATAGGAACTTCTTGGCCACTTTCTCTAGGTTTTATAATCCACAAAACCTGGTGGATCATGCCTTGCAGATCAACAGAAAGGACTGTGGGTGAAAAGGAGTACAGACTGGCCAGAACATGCAATAGAACTCCTAAGCCAATTGCAAACTTCCACAGAGATCCTATCTCTTGTGAAAGAACCTCTTTGAGGCTTGCATATAAACTCAATCCATATTTTCAAGACTTTTTCTCCACAGCCATGAGAGCTAGAAACTTATTCAAATGAAAGCTTTGATTCTGGAGCAACTACTTGTCATCAAAAATATTAGTCAACAAACATCATGATGGAGGAAAAAACAGCTCAGGTGAATATTGTTAAATCAAAATAACCGACTAAGAAACTTTAAAGTCAGCTTTCCCTTAGATGCACTTAAAATCTACAAGGTGCTCATTTAAGATTAAAAGATGATTAACTTTTTACCAAAAGTTTGAGACATGAATAAAGTTAAAGGGACGATTTTAAACAAATTATAATTAAATCTCTTGATCATCTTGGTAAAATCCTCAACATTAAATCTTCACTCTCAGATTATGTGCTGACGAGAGACGCTCCATTACTTATGGAAAATGAAGGGGTTTTGCTTTATGTAACAAAATTGAACCAAACCTTATCTTTGGAGCTGCTGTCGATGCCTCCATAATTCAGTACATGGCATAAAGGATGAATGAGACTTAGATACTGTGTTTAATTGCAAATATCCCTGAAGATCTTCCCATCTCTCTGGTACCAGGACTGTGAGTCTTACCTGTTTGCTGTTGGTTGGTTCAGTAACTCCCATATTCATCATGGTTTGTATTTCTTCCTGCAGAACTGCAGCCATCTTTTCAGAAATACAATGATACTATTGCTGTATCTGAGTGGAGTCCTACAGTGGTGATATGTTCTTCTGACTGGTCTTTCTGCTAGTAGTGCTCTGTCTTCCCTTGCAGTTTTTTTGTTCTCTGAGGTGTGGCTCAAATGAGGTTCTTCCTGATGTAACCCTAGCCTGTCTAGATCTTACATCTTCTCCATCCTCCACCCTTGTCTGGCTCATTGCTCCACTCCCAAAGAGTTAAGATATATTCTCTCCACACTTGGCATTTGTCTGGGATAGCTGTCTGATAACTTAACAGCCTCGCTTTCTTCAAACTTGCATATTGTCCTTCCCACTCTGCAAGTAACTTATTCTGTTGCAACACTAAGGGTATGTCTTCACTACTGGCCAGTTCTGCGGGCTGCGATCGATCCAGCGGGGATCGATTTATTGTGTCTAGTCTAGACACAATAAATCGATCCCCGAGTGCTCTCCCATAGATGCCTGTACTCCAGCTCGGCAAGAGACGCAGGCAGAGTTGACGGGGGAGCGGCAGCAGTCGACTTAGATCTAAGTACGTCGACTTAGATCGATTTCCTCCCTCCCTCCTCCCCCCTGTCTCCCCCAGTGTAGACCAGGCCTAATAAATAAAACCCTCTGTCCTGGTATTAGTAGGTTTTGCTTCCTCATTACGCTGGAACTGGGGGCTTCCTTAAAATGTTCTTGTGCCAGCTTGCTCATTTGGAAGAGTCTGTCGTTCACCTGAAGCTCTTGACTTGCTTTACTTTCCAGGCTTAGCTACGGTTCCCAGGTTTCTATAAGAATGTATAGCAGTCCTCTCATCTGTCAGACATAATAGAACAAAGTAAAAGCTATAGATACCGGAGGTATTCGCACATGAGCAGTCACCTATCCCAAACTGCCCATGTAGCACTTCCAGATTCCCACTGCATCTTTTAAACCTTTCTCTAGGGCCGTCAACCAATGGATGCAGTTGAATCCCTTTTATTTCCAATTGTCTGTACAGTGGCTACGTAACCCTGGACATGACATTTCTGGTGTTTGTGGTGTGTCCTGGATAACAATTGAACAAATGCACTCACCACCTGCTGGTTTTTTAATATCTTCTTTGGGAAAGGTTTCTGGATATGTAGTCATTAACAACCACTAGATACTGGTTATCCAAATAACTGCATTCTAGGGGTCTTGCAGCATCCATCATATGTGGGGAAAGTGACACCTCCTACAACTGGAAATATCACAAGATGTGTAATCACCTTTTTTTCTTAGTGAAGGCAACTTTCTGGAATTTCAGGCCAGGCTTGAATCCATTCCTCTACTTGTTGATACAAATCAGGCCAATAAAATCTTAGTGCTATCCTGTCCTAGGTTTCCTCTTGTTGGTGCAGAGGGGTCCTGCCTATGGAATTGTGTGTCAAACCATTAGGACCATTCCTCTACAAGCTTTAGGGATTACTGGCTTCTTCCTTTTGAGGGCCATTCTGATACATACTTATCTGTGGTCCCCTACTTGGACATAGTTTATACCTTCACTGGTATACCCCTGACTTGTACACCACTTGGGAGTATAGAGGCTGAAGAGTGAGAGGGTTGTACCACATCCACCTTCATCTTTCTCTTAATCTCGCCTCATCATGCCCTACCCTCTTCTCCAAGGCTTTGTTTTTTAGCTTTTCCTGGCTCCTCAACAAACCTCTTGGTGTGATTCCAGGACTTTCCTTTCTTGTCCCGTGATTGAATCACTACGCAAGCTGTAATGGTTTCACTAAGAAGGCCTATGAGAACTGGAAAACCTTGTCCTCATACCCTATTGGAAGGGAGTGTTCCTACTTTAACCTAACCTGCATCATAAAACAGTGATGTGTACTGCTGCATAGATCCCTCGGTCCTCATACATACAACCTGAACGTGGCAGCTCGGTCCAGATCTCTTGCAAAGAACAAACTTCTCAGAACTCCCTTTATCCAGTAGCACTCTTACCTCCTGACTATCATGCAAAGCCTTGTGCAACACTTACTGGTGCATAGCTAATATCTGGTTCCTCTTGAGGTACCTAAGCTGGCAATTGTGGGTTTTTAACAGGGCAGCCATTAGTTTGTGCCTCATCTGGTCTCAATAATAGAGGCTCCTTCCCCTCCCTCCCCCTGCTTTATGGTCTTAAAACCTGCTTCTCACACACCCATTTTTTTCCAATCACCCTTGTCCCTCAGTCTTCCCACACCCAATGCTCCCCAAAGTCTTAGTGGGGACCTGGTTTCTTAGTGGTGTAGCTGTTCAGTGGGCCATCAGAGAAATCTGTTATATCAACTACCTGCTCATTGGGCTTATGAACAGTCTAATTCCAAGTCTTGACCTCTTAGTCATTGCAGTAGTAAATGTTTATATTCTGGTAGTGCCCGGAGGCCCAACTGGGATTGGGATCCCATTGACCTGGGTGCTGTAAAAACACAGACTCCCTATCCTGAAAGGTGAACAATCTGAAGTTCCCATATCCAAGATCTCCTCTCTGATCTGGCTGCCGCCAGTGTGTAGCTGAGCTAATTGTTCATGGCAGAGTCTAACTGCTTCCCAGAACTGCGCCATATGTCTCTTCACCAATCGATTTTCTGGTTTCAGAGTAGCAGTCGTGTTAGTCTGTATCTGCAAAAAGAACAGGAGTACTTGTGGCACCTTAGAGACTAACATTTATTTGAGCATAAGCTTTCGTAGGCTACAGCCCACTTCTTTGGATGCATCTGAAGAAGTGGGCTGTAGCCCACGAAAACTTATGCTCAGATCTATTTTCTGTTACCCCTTCAGTCACTAATTAAATCCTCCTTCATTGAGGGACAGGAATGCAGGGCATGTTTCACAGGAGGTGCATGTGATTGGTTGGTGAAGGACCCCATGTACTCCATGATTTGCAGACTTCTGCAGAATTGTGATCTAGCATCTCAGCTCTTTATTATTTGAAGCTTCTAACCTTTATGGGTGCAGAGATGTCTGCCTGAGTCTGCGGACAGCCTGCAACAGTAGCACTAAGATGGTCAGTTCACCATGGTGTTAATGCTGATGCCCAATATGGATGGCAGTTCAAACCACAGCCTTGTTAGCTACTGGATTATTTTAGTGGAAACATCCAGCTAATCTGTGCATCCCTGCCACATCCTTCCCAAACTGCTCCCCATGCCCCTTGGGTGCAAAAAAATCCAACTGTCCCCTGCTCACCTGCCAGACTTTTCGCTTTCCCTTCCAGCTTCTACAAGAGTGAAGGATCTGTGGTATGTAATACATTAAACTTTGGTAGCATAACACAATTTAAGAGACCTTAATTAGTACCATTTTCCTTGTATATTTCATACTTAAATAACATCCTCTATTTTTAGCTGAAGCTGTCCCACAATGTGCTATGTTGAGATTCACCAGTGATGGGAACGGGATGGGTGCACTGGGATATCTTGTGTAACTCAGGTAAACCCAGTATGGCTGTTTGACGTAGCCACTAGAGGGGGACCTATAAATTGGTTCGAGGCTGCAACTGCCTCCAAAAGTTAGTGGAGGTGGTCTCTTAGCTGAAGTAGTGGAGGTTCATGTTTGTAGATCCCGAAGTTCCCGGGTTCAATGCCTGCAGACTTGGTTTGTGTTCAGTAGAGTCTGCAATCGTCCCTGACCACCTCCTTTCTCATCCGAATAATCTCATTCCCCCCCCCCCCCCCCCCTGAGATGCTGTGCTCGTAAAACAGCCTGATTAAGACAATGGGAAGGTGGCTAGCCAGGGCGTGTAAGACGAGGACAAATACAGGACAGCCGCAGCGCACACAAGGGGTTAACGCTTTTCTGTTGCTCTCTAAAGTCTGCCACACTGCCGGAGCCCTCGGGGGTCTGGCCCTGGGTTCTCCGATTGCAGTGGTGAGGGGAGGGGACAGGGAAGGGGGGCCTCTTTGGACAGCCCTGTCTGCCAATCAGCGAGCCGCCAGCCGTTTGTCCCAGCCTCCTCTGACTCTGCAGCAGAACGGAGCTGCCCTCTGCGCGCTGTCTCGCTCGCTGGCTCTTTCTCTTCTGCCATCTTCCGCTGCAAAGCATTGCTGGGAGCCGCATGTGGGTGACGCAGCAGCATTGTCTGCAGGCACAGGAAGCTGCGGACGGGGTCTGGAAAGGAATGAGCTGGGTTCGGGGGGCGGCTCTTGGGAACATGTCTCCCGAAGAGCGGGGGGTTTGCTGATTTACACACTGTAAATCGGCAGGAGTGGAGCCAGGGAGAGCTCCGCAGCTCGCAGTGCAGGCAGCGAAACAAAGGGGCTCGGAAACTTCACTTCCCACAGCCTCGGCAGCTCCAGAGGGACGTGGCACACAAGGTCAGGCAGCTAGCAGAGCTTCCTTGGGGAGAATGGATGGGAATCCCCGGGTGGGGAGGCACTCAGCTGCCATCCACGTTTCCGCAGAACAATGCTGTTGGCACTGTTCTGTGAGATCCTGTCCTCTCAAAACAGCTCCCTGCTGGGGCTCGGGCTGTCCTCTCTCATCTGACTGGGGTTGGCTTGCTTACGTGGGGTCCTTGCACCTTTTTCGGGGGGTCATTCTGGGGTGGGAATCCCGTCGCCCGTTCCCTCTATGGGAGCATTTTCCGTTTGTGCTAGTGATCGTCGCAGCGGGGTGTTACCAGGCTGGGAGTTGGCGTTCTCCCTCCTGAGATGGGAGCAGAGGGGACACATTTAGGGTCCCCCACCCCAAACTGCCTTGTTTGGTTAGATGGTGGATCAGGGTGTGTCCCCTCCCACTCAAAGCAGGGTGTGCATGCCTGAACAGCCAGCCACCCCCTGGAGTGCCCAGGGCAGGGGGAGTGTGCATTTTCCCCCTCCCTGCTCTGATAGGCATTGAGGCGTGTGTCTAAATGCCCCCAGACCCTGACCTTTCCTTTCAGTGTGTGCTCATGGGAAGGCTGGCTGAGGGAGGAAAGTCTGGTTGTGGACTGTGCTGCTCTGGGAGTGGAGGCAGCCACTTCCGCCCGCCCGCAGTCTTCTCAGAAGGGCGGGGAGTAACGGAAAAGCAGCCCTCCCCGGCAGAGGCTTCCTTTGGGGGGACGTGCATCCCCTGGGGAGGGGCGGAGGTGAGCCCAGCCCATGCCCTGTTTCCTCTTGGCAGCAGGAAGCACTGCACTTGCCTGGCACATGGGAGTGCCAGCAGGAGGCTCCTGAAAACGTAGCCATAGCAACAGCCAAGTAAATAAAGCACATCTGCAAGGGCAATCTGGGTGGGTGGGGTGGAGAGCAGAGGCAGGAGGCTTGGCACTGGTAGCCCAAGAGCCCTCCTGGGGATGCAGGTGCCTGTTGCTAACACCTGGCTGTATTATGTTGTCCTTGAGTTAAAGGCAGGCGGGCCAGCCCTGGGAACATTCCCAGAAGCCGCGAAGCTCTGCCGCCTTTTGGAACTGTTAATTACTGTGAAATCCAAACTGGAAGGCAGAATAGGACGACGCTTCTAGCTACCTGGCACCCAGCACAGGGCTGTGCGGTTTCCCTGTGAGAATGACTGTTTCCTACACCAGAGCAGGGGGCTGGCTGTCCTGCACTCTGTCTGCTGCTTCGAGCATTTGAATTACAGGGAAGCATCATGCCCCAACTCAGCTCCTCGGGGAAACGGGCCGGGCTTCCTCTCCTCTACACTGTTTCAAAAGAACTAGTCCTCATACATGTGCACACTCCTCTCAGCATGGTCTGCCAGGGACTGCTGGGCTGAAATGGCTAGATAACTATCACTTGTGTAGCTCAGCTCTGCTAATGATGAACAGGTGTCTCTGCTGGGAGTGGCGCGAAGCAGCTGGGGGTGGAGTGGAGGACATCATTTCCCCAGTTACTGCAGCAGTGTGTGAAAGGAATGTTCTCTCCCTCGCATCTGGACAGATCCAGGCTGGCAGCAGTTTCTTGTTCCCTTGCTTACCTATCTGTGCTTCTGTCTCCTTCCGTTTCTCTTCCTGACTCTCCACTAGCTGCTGCTGGAAGAGCACGCAAACAGCGACCCCAAACTGGCACTTACAGGAGTCCCTATCATCCAGTGGCCCAAGAGAGACAAGGTAAGAGATGGGGCTGTACCATGGCCCAGCCAACTGCTGGTGGTTTGGGTTTCGTCTGGCCTCTCTCCTCCCTATTGCTTCTTCTGCAGAGAGATTCCAGTGGTGGAAGTGGAGAGCAGAGCCCTGGAGTCTAATTGCCCCATGACCCTCCACAGGGGAGAGGAGTCATGTTCCCAGCAGCCCTTCCCAGAGCCACTTAAATGCAGGAATGTGGATGGGAGGAGGCAGCAAGATGCAGGATTAGAGAAAGTGGTGCTGTCACATTCCCCACTTCAGGTGAAATGCAAAGTGCAGAAGTGAAAGATGAACATAAACCCAAGTGCGCTTCTGTGTACAAGTCGGCACCCACCAGCAAGCACCTCTAAGCCAGTGAACTTTCCATAAGTGGCTGTCTTGGAGCAGAGTTTGGGCCTCCCACAGATATGCCCTTTATCTACTGTCTGCTCTCTTAACAAGCCCACAGCAGGGCGAAGCAGGCAGCTTCCCCACGCTCATGAGGATCAGTCCCAGCTATGCTTCTGCCTTCCTGCGAAGGAATGCTTCCCAGAGGTGGCAGCTAGCTAGCGATCCAGAGTGACTGCTTCAGACTCTGCCCTCACATCCTATCCATGAATCTAAGTGTGTTGGTCTGAATACCAGTCATTCACATGCAAACGGGAGTCACCACTCTCCGCCAGTTCCATCCATAGTTTGCTATCCAGTCGTGGAGCTGAAGTGTGCCATGTGATTTATTTGTCCAATCACTTGCCACTAGTGGCGAATAGTCACAGGGAAAACTTAGTGAAAGGTCCCATAGGATGAATGTTTGCCTAACTTATTCGGCAAATATATAGGAATAAGCAGTGAGGCCTAGATTTTAAAAGGTACATGGGAGATAGATACCTAAATACTAAAAAAAAAAAAAATTGCCTGTACGTTCATAAGTCAGAATTTGTTCCCCAAAAGGGAGTGAGCATGCTGGATAATGGGCTCCCTCTAACAGAAATTATTGTGTTGGCAGTTGGCCAAGGAGTTTTTCTGCCTTCCTACCTCTTGACTTGGAGAAAGGCAGATACAATAAGCCCCCCACCCAGGCCCTTTGGCCAGGTGGGTCTGCAGTTTACCCCAGCTGGAGATTAGTTTATGCCCCATAGCTCTGTGAGGGTTAATAATAGTCTGTGCCTTTTGTTCTGGCTGCTCTCGCCATGGGTGTTGCTCTTAGAAATGTCAGAGTAGGATGTCTCTTGGAGGAGAATTTGGGAACTGTACTGCTCCAAGGGGCAGTGCGTCAATATTCAGGCCTGGACCAAAAAGCCTTCCTAGATGAAGAGACCGTTGACCGGTCCTAACAGGCTGAGCTTGGATCCCAGCTTCCCAGTGGTATAAAGCACTGGCAGTTGGAGAATTTGCTGCAATTGTGTGGAGAAGACTGTTGCGAAGGTGCTTAGCAGCTGGGCCAGTTATAAACAGTTTCAGATTTGGCATACTTTCCCAGCCGCTGTCCCTGGGTCAGAAACAAGTCTCACCAGGGGAAGGCTGGAAGGGAGCGAGCCACTGTCTAAGATCATAGTGAGATGTAGGGGCCCATTTGCAGCTCTGACTGGACTGGAAGAAGAGATTGGGGTATGGATTGGGAAAGAAGATAAGTGCTGCAAACAGTCACTTCCCTTCCTTGGCTCATGGTATGAAAGTGCTGACTTCCCACCCGACTCTGGGGTGTAGCAGCTAGTGGCTAGGGATCTAATCCTGCCTTCCCTTGGATACATCAATTCCCAGCTCTCTAAAATGGGGAAAATGCTGACTGGGCTGAGTCTCTGCAGTCCTTTGAGATCCAAATGAAAGGTGCAAGACCGGGGCTTGCTGAGATGCTCCTGCTGCCCGAACATGACAGAAAGCTGTGAGCATTGAACCTCCCAATCTTTGACCTCTCCTTTATGCTTCTATCGCCAGCTAAAGTTCCAGGCCCGACCGAAGGTGCGCCTGCCCACCATCCCCATCACCAAGCCTCACACCATGAAGCCAGCCCCACGCCTGGCGCCTGTAAGGCCCACAGTGTCTCCGATAGTGTCAGGAGCACGACGGAGGCGAGTGCGGTGCCGTAAATGCAAGGCCTGCATGCAAGGCGAGTGCGGCATGTGCCACTACTGCAGGGACATGAAGAAGTTTGGGGGGCCTGGTCGCATGAAGCAGTCCTGCGTCCTCCGGCAGTGCTTAGCGGTGAGTTCTGCAGCAAGTTACGTTGGGGAGGGAGCGATGGCTAGCCACTTGGGGCCAAGGTTGGAGGGGAATTTGTTTGAGCCTTCCACTCCAAATCTGAATTTGACAGAGCAGAATTTGGGGCAACCCAAGGGAGCTCCTGGAACTAGCCATCCCCCAAGCTTGAGGGCACTTCCTTTGGGGTGCCCGTCTCCCTGGTTTCACTCTTGGCTTCCTTTGTAGCCCAGGCTGCCTCACTCAGTCACGTGCGCGCTTTGCGGGGAGGTGGATCAGAATGAGGATTCGCAGGACTTTGAGAAGAAGCTCATGGAATGCTGCATCTGCAATGAGATAGTTCACCCTGGCTGCCTGCAGGTGAGGTGGGCCTAGGGACGTGGGTTTTGGGTCCACGCTCATGTGGGAGGTGGGGGCAAATGGCTGAAGGGTGGTGCCTAACCACTTGGTATGTCCCATCTGCAGATGGACGGGGAAGGGCTGCTGAATGATGAATTGCCCAATTGCTGGGAGTGTCCAAAGTGCTACCAGGGTGATGACTCGGAGAAGGGCCAGGTAAGAGGAGACCCACTCCCCTGGACAGCACCAGTGTGGGGAGAATGGGAGCACTTGGATTGCCCTCTAAACGCACACCCCACTCAGATCTTCTCAGATGGGGAGGTATGTGGGGAAGCGGGGAGCCCAGCTGGTTGTGGGATGCTACTCATTCTGGACACTGAGTTGCAGGGAGAATTGAGGAGGCTCTGAGGCCACCATGCCATGGAGCCAGGCATGTGTGCGTGTATGTGCATGGCCACATGGGGTCAACAGGAACTGACGCTCTAGAGGGCAGTGAGTGCCATGTCAGGCAGGTGGGCACTGGTGGAGCTGTGGCACCTCGGTGTGGCCAGGTGGCTTGCAGGCACTGGTGAAGCTGCGCGTTGCTAACTTCAGTGGAGCTGGTTCATAGCTCTTCCGTGTCCACCCCCCACGACGTTCACAGAGAGCCCGTCAGCAAGCAAACTCCAGCATCCTGCAGAAGAAACGACTCCTCAAAGGGCACTGGCGCCCAGACCCTGCCACCAAGCAGCGAGCAGACTATGTGCGGCGCCGGCTGGCCAAGTGGAGGCTGGCAGCGCTGCCTAGGCGGCAGAACTACAGTTACCAGCTCATACGTAGAACTGTGCCTGTTGCCCCAGAGAGCAGTGTCCCAGCAGAGCCGAGCAAGGTGGGGGACCCTCCTGCAGGGAGTGGGCCTGCAATTCGGGAGGAGATGAATGTGGCCAGCCTGGGTGCAGGGCTCAGCGGTGGGAGGGGGGCAGGTTTCCCATTGGCCTCAAGGACATAGCAAAGTCTTGTGGCTTAATCCTTCCACCACCACTCCCTTAGGCAAAGGACCTCAGTGGGTACTTAGCCATCCTGAAAGTCAGGCTGCTTGTTCAGGTGACCAGGTGCTGAGCTCTGATCACGTAACTCCTAAAAGCTGGTGCTGTTCCCAGCCAGCCTCCAAATCTCTGCCCCTCCCGTCAGTGTGACTCCCAAGAGTTTGACTGAGTCCTCTGTGCAGGTGGGTTTGCAAATGGTGGAGGGCCCAATGACCCCACCCTGGAAACCAGTTGTGGGTAAGGTCTGGTGAACTTGCCATGGCCTGGGTGCAAGGCTACTGTAAAGAAGATGCCCGCAGCCTGGATGGTTTGCTCGAGCCCCTCTGCCCTTTATGTTGTAACACCCTGCACTCCCTACCCTGGTTACTACAGGTCTGTGTTGGTAGAGCAGACTTGCCATATGGACAGTGCTGGGCAAACTCTCCTTAGCCCCTCCTCCACATACTGGGCACCTCTGGTGTGGACCCCGCTATTCAGTGCCCAGAGAAAGTGGTCTTGCCCGGGTGAGTGGGGCCCTGTATCAGCACAGTGGCGGTGTGTTTCCCCTGGGGTTTTGCCTGCTGTGCCATCGGCGGGTGCTGTCTGGGCCTGGCACTGTTGATAGGTGAGGTGTTAACTCCCCTCTCCTCTGGCTGCTTTGCAGAAACGGAAGATGGAGGAGAGCGATGAGGACACAGTGCAGGCCAAAGTCCTGCGACCCCTGCGGAGCTGCGAGGAGCCCCTGACACCCCCACCGCACTCGCCCACCTCCATGCTGCAGCTGATCCACGACCCGGCATCGCCGCGGAGTGTGGTGACGCGCTCGTCCCCCGGGGCCGGCCCCAGTGACCACCACAGCGCCAGCCGGGATGAGCGCTTCAAGCGGCGGCAGCTGCAGCGGCTCCAGGTCACGGAGCGCACCATGGTGCGGGAGAAGGAGAACAACCCCAGCGGCAAGAAGGAGCTGTCAGAGGTGGAGAAGGCCAAGCTGCATGGTTCCTACCTTACGGTCACGCTGCAGAGGCCCGCCAAAGACCTGCATGGCACCTCTATCGTGCCCAAGCTGCAGGCCATCACCGCCTCCTCCACTAATCTGCGGCACTCTCCCCGCGTGGTCGTGCGCCACTGCCCAGTCAGGACGCCCCAGCGGGCCGGGGAGGAGGAGGCAGACGAGGAGGAGGCAGCAGACGAGGAGGAGGAGGAGGAAAGCGCGGAGGAGGGCGGGGCGGCCCGGCTGAATGGCAGAGGCGGCCGAGCGCAGGACGGCGAGGAGAGCTGGATGCAGCGCGAGGTGTGGATGTCCGTCTTCCGCTACCTCAGCCGCAGAGAGCTCTGCGAGTGTATGCGGGTGTGCAAGACCTGGTACAAATGGTAAGTGGGGCATAGTGCCATCCCCGCCCTCATCAAAGGCAGTGGACCCCTGCCAGCTGGTCAGTACCAAATAGGAGATGATCAGAGCTGGGAGGGTTGTTTCAGGGTCAATTGCAGCCCCATTGCAGCTGGTATGTATTGGGGGCCCCGGGCAGAGGTGCCATGTCCCTCTGGCTCTTGGCTGAGGTATGTTGATGCTAGAAGCTTGTCGTGCTGCTATTTGTGCCATACCTGCTCTTCCAGTCTCAAGAAATAACCTTCTCTGCATGGCTCTGTTGGGCCGTGATCAGTGGGTTGTCCTTTCCATCAGAGAGCATTTCCTGAGTTCCAGTCCCTGTCTTCCATCCTTGCTAGTGCCCAAGGTGACTAATCCTGCACTTTCCTTACCTTTCCTGTGGTTGACAGTATCCTGTGTCCACCAGCCTTCTCCTGGTGGCTTTGCAGAGCTGTCTCCAGGCTGTACAAACTAACTCTCTATGGAGGACACTGTACAAGGACACTGAGGACTGGGGACTGTCTCTGGGCTCTGCACTGTTGCAGTGATGTCTCCCGTGGGGTCCTGAGTCTCTTACCCCCTCCAGTCCCCAGTCGTGATGGGCATGTGGTGATTACCTGTTCCACCCAGGGGCCTTTTTCTTTCACCTCACGCTACCTGGTGGCTCTCATCAAGCCAATGGAGTTACCTGTAGCTTGTGTGAGGAGAGCTGGCCCCTCAGGCAGAACATGCAGCCTCCTAGCTAGTGAAGTGGGAAGCAGGGACCCATCTTTCCCTAACCCCTCAGCCTTAGCAACTTCAGTGCCCATGAAGGCACAAGCACACTAGATCCTACAGGCCTGCAAGACCTGTTAGCTGCTGGCCCAGCATGGTTTCTCTTCCAGGCGTTCCCTGGTCCTTATTGTAACCAGCAGTGCTGAGATAACCGACTGCCCTGTTGCTGGTTCCCGGAGCAGCCTAACCCCTGTTCTGGGGCATGAACCGTATGACTGGCATCAGAAATGGCTCCTCCAGCACAAGCTGGAATGTGTCTAGAGACAGACTGGTGCTGAAGAGCCTGCAGTAGTCTGATTAGCACAGCGAGCTCCCCGGTCCTTTGGAGCATGTTACCACTGGAGCTCCTTCACTCCCTTGGCATCCAGCAGTCTGTATCGGGTGGGGCCGTGGGCTCTTCCTATCCAACCTGCGTGTCTCTGTGCATCAGGTGCTGCGACAAGAGATTGTGGACGAAGATTGATTTGAGCAGGTGCAAGTCCATCACTCCCCAGGCCCTGAGCGGCATCATCAAGAGGCAGCCGGTCAGCCTCGACCTTAGCTGGACCAATATCTCCAAAAAACAGCTCACCTGGCTTGTCAACAGGCTGCCAGGTCAGTGGGGCTTGTGCTTGGGAGGATGCGGGGGGGCTTGTCTCTTCAGCGTGTGGGTTGTAATGCTGAGGGCAAAGCAGAACTGCCCTTTGTCTGGTAGCCCCACCACCACTTTGAATAGCCAGCCAGCCCATGGGTGCCATAACCCCATGCCCCTTGTGGATGTCAGAGGTAACCTAGGATTGTTGCCATGTTCATGTATCTTCAGGGTATCTCATGGTACCACCCATTCCCAGGAGTCCTTTTGGATCTTCCTGAGTCACATGGAGAAGCCGGCTCTAGCAGTAAGTTCCCTGTGTCCTCCAGTCTCCCCATCATTGAAGAGGAGACCTCTTCAGTGCTGGGTGGGGAGACCTCCCCACGCCTATCCTGCCAGGATGAGGTGGGAATTCAGGTTCTGTGTACATCTCGTCCTGGCCGTCTCTCTCCCAGGGGTGGGCAAGAGGTGAAGTCATTAGAATGTGTTGGCGGGAGTGTGGACAAAGGATCCTGTTGGTCTCAGATCAGAAAGGAAGCTACAGGGGTGTCTTGGAGTTCAGGGCTCTCTTGACTCACTGGTTCCCCCTCTTCCTGGCAGGCCTGAAAGACCTCATCTTAGCAGGCTGTTCCTGGTCTGCAGTCTGTGCACTCAGTACCTCCAGCTGCCCCCTTCTCAGGACCCTCGATCTTCGGTGGGCAGTAGGAATCAAGGACCCTCAGATCCGGGACTTGCTCACACCTCCCACAGACAAACCCAGTATGTTGGTTCCTGGGTCATATGAGGGTGGACGGTGTGGTTGCGCAAGGAAGGCCTGTGTTCAGGTGGGATGGGGTTGTGGTTACCAAGAAGAATCTCCAGGGGGCAGTGTTCAGGGAATGTGGAGAGAGCTGTGGTTGCCATGGGATGGGGGTATTTCCTCAGGGATCCATATTTCTGGGAGTGAGATGGGGTCTGTAGTCTCCAGGTAGTGTTGCAGGGTGGTTGGGCTGCACTGACTTATTAGACCAACAAGGAGTCCGGTGGCACCTTAAAGACTAACAGATTTATTTGGGCATAAGCTTTTGTGGGTAAAATCCTCACTTCTTCAGATGCATCCCCTGATACTTGACTTATTAGAAGTTCATCTCTTGGTGCAGGTGATGAAGTGGGAGGTGCTGGCATGTAGCAGGCGGGAATACAGCTGGGGGTGGCCATCACATGGTTGTTTCCCACACACCTCTGCAGGTCAAGACAATCGCAGCAAACTCCGCAACATGACAGACTTCCGGCTAGCTGGTCTGGACATCACCGATGCCACGCTCCGGCTCATCATCCGCCATATGCCCCTGCTCTCACGACTCGACCTTAGTCACTGCAGCCACCTTACGGACCAGTCGGCCAACCTCCTAACGGCCGTGGGGTCTTCCACGCGCAACTCGCTCACTGAGATCAACATGGCAGGTGCCTGCAATCTCTGCACCCCTCCACTGGCACCTTGCGTGATTCCAGACTGGGCCACTGCTCCGCCTTCATTTACCCTAGCTTCGGAGGGGTTCCATGCTGCTGGGGGACAGTGGCGGGGTGGGGGTTAGTTTCCATGTTGGCTCAGTCGTGACCTTCAGCACAGTCCTGCTCCAGAGGGATGAGTGAACTGTGAGTCTTCGACAATACCCGGCAGCTAGGAATCTGCTCCCAAGGCCGAATGAAGGGGGTGGCCTCATGTGGCATTGTCTCCAGTGCCCCAGATGTTCCTCAGCATCTGCTGCAGGGTTATGCTCTGAAATCGGCACTCTTTCCTTTTAAACACATTAAGTCGATAGCCCTTATGGGCAGTAGGGCTGATCGGAACCCACAATTCCCATCCGGTGGGGAAACGCTCAGATGGATGAAAACCTTCATTCCACATGAGTGAGATCAAAACTGTTTCATAACTGAGACCCTCCGAGCCACCCAGACACCAGTCAGCCCTGTTTTCAGGCTCTCTGGCATACTGCCAGGACCCCCAGCTTGAGCCAGGGCTGTGCCGGGCTCCCAGTTCTGTGGCAGCTGACCTAGCGGGTGCAGGGAACCAGGTGAGATGGCTGGGAACCAGGCAGGCTTTCAGAGCACAACTGGAAGAGTGGATGAAGTGAACACATCCCAATGGAACATTTTGATTTTGTGAAATCAGTCTTTTCTGACAAACATTGTCTGACAATTTCCAGCCAGCTCTACATTCCAGACCCAAGGGTTCCCTTAGCTATCAGAACACACCATCTCCCTCTTGACAAGTGCAGGGTGAATGGTAGAGACCCAGTCCATGGCAGGCGGAAAAGGTTAAAATCTAGGGGCTGCTTAGACTGAGGTTGACATCAGATTAAATTCCATAGGGGGTGCTGGCTGGGGTATTCATAGGGCTGAGGGGCAGAAGCAGATGTTAGCCGGAGGAAGGGGGGAGGGGGTGTGCTGTGTTGACTGGGATATTTAGGGGGATATTGCTCTGGCTGGGATGTTTTCATATTCAGTATAAACCTCAATGTGTGTTTCCCTTCCTCTAATCTACCCCACGTTCCCAGCTGGCTGCCCCAGCTCCCTGCCAAACTTGTCCGAGCTTCCTGTGGGGTGTGCAGGGCCGTGCGTGGCATGTAGGGGGTACTGCGTGCTCTGCTGTAACCCCTTCCTCCTCTTCTGCTCAGGTTGCAATAAGCTGACGGACCAGTCCCTGCTGTACCTGCGGCGCATCTCCAACCTCACCCTGATCGACCTGCGAGGCTGCAAGCAGATTACCCGCAAGGCCTGCGAGCACTTCATCTCAGACCTGTCCATCAGCAGCCTCTACTGCTTGTCCGATGAGAAGCTGATCCAGAAAATCAGCTAGAGACCAACCCCAGGCAGACTGAGAAGGAAAGATCCCATCCCACCCCTCTCGGAGAGGCGCTCCTCCTCCCCAGCCCTGTCCTGCTGTGAGGCCAGCATCCTGCACTCCTCCATCACCCACCTCCACAGGCAGGGCAGTAGCCAGCCCCACTCCACTGGGTCTCCTCCTCCTCCTCTTCCTGGGATTTCGGCAGCGGAAGGGGTCCCGCCAGGCTGATCGATAGCTGAGGAGAAATGGGCCGTGGCCAGGGGAGCTTGTTCTGGAGCCTGGCTGCTCTTAGTCTGAGGTTGTGCAGAGGTGTCTTCGCAGGGAAATGTGCCCCGCTTTTCTCCCCGCCTTGGCACCCCAAAACAGATTTCACTTCCTACTCAGCAAGGGGAGCGCCCTGGAAAAGGGATTGGAGCTGGATGGTATGAAGCAAGCATGCCTGGTCTCTCCAGTACCACTGCCACAGATATGGCTGTTGGCCCTGTGGCTTGTCATACTTGGCACTCATGCCACATCTCTGCCCCTGAGCTTTTCCTCCTCTTAGCCTTGCCTCACCCAAGTGGCCAGGGTTTGCCTCCTGCGGCTTGTATGTAGAGGGCGAGAGTCCTATGGCAGTGGGTTCTCAAGGCTAGGTGTCTCCCTTGGTTAGCCAAGCTTCCACTCCAGAGCAGCACTAGACTGCTCACAGCACCATATATCCACACCCCCATGAGGATGAGTGTGTCCAGCCCTTCTGGAAGGGCTGGGGGTGGGTGTCTGCAGGGGCCAGGTCCATCAGAGCTCAGGGAGGACTCAGAAGGCATCCAGAGGGGTTTCTAGATCCTGCACAGGGTGGGCTACATGCTCTCCCCACCCCCTTGGGCAGGCTAGTATAATTGAGCACTCTTGGGATGCTGCGGCCAGAGGAGAGGATGCTTCTCCATCTTATCACCCAGTGTGTAGCTGTCAGCTCTTGAACTGGGAGATGTGGAAGGGGGTGTGAAAGTCCCCATCCCCCTACCCCTTTAGCTGCCACTTTTCCTTTGCAATGAATGGTCGGTCCAAAGAACCCTCTCTCTTGGGCAGCAGAGAGCTTTTTGCACTTTAAAAAGAAAGGTTGGAATCTTATTTTGGGTCATTTCCCCCCCTCCCCCAAGTGACTGGACGCTCTCTTGACTGTCTGAGCTTGTTGATGTTTAATGCACAGTTTGCACTCTGCTCTCTTTCCCCTCCTCCTACTGCCCCCCAAATCCCCTCCTTCTAAGCATACGGATAGCACAAAACCAGCCTGCCACGTGTTCCCCCCCAGCCCCTTTCCAGCCTTACGGGGGAGAAAGGAACTCTCTAAGCAGCAGGGAAAAGGGGGAGGGACGAGCGGTTGTGAAACCTCAAAGGAGAATCGACCAGATGCACCCTCACTGCTTCAAAAGCAATAAGGGAGGCAGAAGCAGCTGTCACCCCTCCAGCTCTCCCCATTGCCTGCTGGCTCCGAATTCTCTGGCACCAGTGACTTCTGCTGCTGCAGTGTTGGCTGGGGTGGGGGATGTCTTTGTTTAGATCCACTGAACCCCCAGTGGGGAGGCTCAGGTCCTGTGCTTCCCCTCCCCCCCCTCTGGCCTCCATATTGTGAGCCTGCTTGCTTGCTGACTGGAACGTGCAAGTGTGATGAATTCCGCAGTGCCTCGGTACATGGGAGTTTTGCTACAATGGATTGTTAGAGTTTTGAGGGGGGGGGGGGAAGCCCACACTTTGTTATCACTGACCTAGGAGTGGAAGCTTTCTCCCATTTTGTTTTTGGTTACTCCTGTGGAAAACAGAAGAATCAAACTACTTATTTTTGTTTGTTTTAAAGGAAGGCAGGGGAAGCTATAAACAGGATATATAAGTGCATCCGACCTGGGGGACACTCCGGCCCCGAGGATTTCTGGGCTGGCTTTTCAGTTTGAAAAACAAAAGCATCTTATCTACTGTCACATATGCATTCAGCGCTGAGCAACAGCGGATCAATGTGCCAGGGGTGTCCATGGTAGGCAGGAGGAGGAGTCGAGCTGATTGATGGGTGAAGGAAGTGGTCAGTCTTTAAGTTCGCTGTCCCACAGCCTTCTCAGACGCAGCCTTCCACTAAGTCTGTGCTTCAGAGACTTAAAAATAAATAAATAAATAAAGGTGTAATACTCGTTCCTGTATCTGGCCACCACCTTGGAGGGCAAGGGATGAAAATTCACAAAGGAAAGAAAAAAAAAATATAAAAAATCACTTAGTGATTTAAAAACAACCCTGCTCCCTAAATAAAACTCCCTGAAGAAAGTCACTATTGGTTTAAAGGGTTTTGGTTGTGTTTTTGTGTTTTGTTTTCCCCCAGAGAAATACTGTAAATATATATTTTTGTTGGCGATTTAGAGCCCATCTCCAACATTTGTGCTTTAAAATTAAATGTAAGCATTAAGGGTAAAAGAAAACAAGTCTTATGCTGTTTGGGTTGGGGGTTATTTGGGGGCAAAGGGAGGGGGAGCTAGTTGGAATTCTTTTTTTATTTTCTCTTCTAAGCATTCTCCAGTACTGGTTTTAGAGAGAATCTTTGCTCATAACCTATTACCACATGAACAGGAGAGACATTTGTGGGGGAGGGAGGGGAAGATACCAGCCTCTGAAGGGAAATATTTTGTTTCTTGGGGGTGGATTTTTGGAATAAAAGTTTAAAGAAAACACTGTCGGGTCTGCACGTTGTTTGTGTGGGAGTTGAACGTCCCGAGAGGGGGAGGTGAACTCAAGTCGATGGTACGACTCAGATTCCTAGTTTCACTGCCGTCATCTTGCCACCCCTCAGGTGACCAGAAGAGTATAACAGTCCTACCAGGCGATTTATTGTGCATATTTAGCTCTTCCTATTTCCGTTAATGGTGGTTTCCTTGTCAGACCCCTGCTAGTTCTCTGATTAGAGTCTTCAGAGCAGTATTTCTGTTGAAAAAATGATGGTCTAGAGATCCTGCCACTCTTCAGGCTCTTGTAAAAGATGAAGCACCCGTTATGCATGTTCTGTTGGATGTCATCTTTTGACTCATGTAGGCACCTCTAATGCCTTAAGTCCATTGGGAGGCTCAGTACACTGGGTCCTTTCACAGGCTCCTTCGTAGCTTTGGGTTTTACTGAAGAAAAGCCTTTCTGAAACTTGATGGGATTTTTAGCAGAGAAGCAAAAGCTTTTCACACCAGCTGCAGTCACTATATATAAACAGCCATTGAAGCAGGGAAGTGCTTTGAGAGGCTCAGGTGGAAGGAACGAGAGAACCAAATGCTAATGCTATCTGATTTAAAACCTCCATCACCTCCCAGGAGTCTGGGTTCACAAGCTGAAAGATCTCACTCCCGGTATGTGTCTTCACAGCAGGATGTGTCCCTGCCCTTTCCTTCTATATCTCCTTGTTATGCCTGCTTTGACCAACTCAATTTCTCTCCACTTCGCTTGCACCCTTCATGCTCTTTGTGCGCATTGGGTTCCCTAGGCGTTTGTAATTTAGGGGTTCCATCCTGTTCTCTGCCTGTGGCACACAATAGTGTAGTTTTCTGAAGGCTGTAATACTTTAGTCTAATTCTGGTTGTTGGGCTGGATGATATTTAGCCTGTGTTGTACAGGAGGTCAAACTATATGATATGGGTGGTGCATTCTGGTCTTTGTAGCTCTGCATGCAGAAGTTATTCTGGAATCAGGTAGGGTGCCTCAGCATATCCTGCACTGATTTCTGCTACCATGCAATATTGCAAACTCCATTTAAGTTCTCTGCTTCCACCCCGAGCATCGTTCAGAGGTACTGTTGCCCTCATTTCTCCATCTTATTGGAGAGGTGGGCTATTAGCTGATAATGTCCTGCTCAACTCTTTGCCTTTCCTAGCTGGTGTATTGCACCAACTTAGCATCATCTGCCTGTTGAATTTTTAATAGTATAATTAACCATTAACAACATACCAAGGGCTGTGGTGGATTCTCCATGACTGGTTATTTTTAAATCAAGATTGGAGGTTTTTCTCTGCTCTAGTTCAAACAGGAATTATTTTGGGGCAGTTCTCTGGGCTCTGTTATACAGGAGGCGTCGGCAACCTTTCAGAAGTGGTGTGCTGAGTCTTAATTTATTCGCTCTAATTTAAGGTTTCGTGTGCCAGTAATACATTTTAACGTTTTTACAAGGTCTCTTTCTATAAGTCTATAATATATAACTAAACTATTGTTGTATGTAAAGTAAATAAGGTTTTTAAAATGTTTAAGAAGCTTCATTTAAAATTAAATTAAAATGCAGAGCCCCCCCAGACCGGTGGCCAGGACCTGGGCAGTGTGCGTGCTACTGAAAATCAGCTCGCGTGCCGTCTTCGGCACGCGTGCCATAGGTTGCCTACCCCTGGACTAGATGATAACAATGGTCCCTTCTGCCCTTAAGATCTGTGACTGGACTTAAACCAGGCCTAACTGTGTGGCCATACAATCATGCTAATACCCAAGTATTTTGAAAGACTTTCAAATAATGACCTTGGAACAAAAAGTTGGAGTGTGCTGATGAGACACAGTTGGGAGGCATTGTCAATACAACAAGACTGGAATATTATACAGGAAGAAGTGGATGATCTTGAGGACTGGAGTAATAGAAATGGGATGAAATGTAATAGTACAAAGTTCAAAATAATGCACTTAGGCACTAATAAAATTGCTATAAGCTCAGGACTTCAGTTGGAAATGGCTGAAGGAGAAAGGCCTAGGTGTATACTTGATTGCAGGATGACTACGAGCCAACTGTATGATGTGGCTGTGAAAAAGGAAAATGTGATTGTAGGATGAATCAGGAGAGGTATTTCCAGTAGAGAGAAGGAAGTATTAATACCACTTTAGGAGGCAGGGGTAAGACCGCTCTGGAATACTGCACCCAGATGTGGTCATCCAGATTCAAGACCGATGAATTCAAACTGGACCAGGCGCAGAGAAGGGCTGCTAGCATGATTAGGGGTGTGGCTTACAAGAGGAGACTGAAGAGCTTGGCTATTTCGCCTGACAAAACAAAGGCAGGGGGAGGGGGATCTGATTGCTCTCTCTGAATACATCAGGGTTGTAAACACACAAGTGAGGGAGAAGAGCTGTTGAAGCTAATGGCACAAAAACAAATAAGGATAAACTGGCCATGAACAAAGTTAGGCTGGAAATTAGTAGCTTTGTAACCATCAGAGCAGTGAGATTCTGGGATGGCCTCCCAGTAGCGGGGGTTGGGAAGAGGGGAACAACTTGACTCATTTTTAAAATGGAGCTTGATCGGTTTATGAATTATATGGATTATATGACAGGGCTGCCTGTGATTGCATGGAACCAGAATTGATGACCTGGGATGGCTCTTCCACTCCTATGTCCTACGCTTAACTGAAACCCAACCTTTCCCATCTGCTCCTTTCATCCAGTCACTTTGAGGTTTGGATAGAAAAAGCAAACAAGTAACTGACTCAATGTCTGACTGCTGCTGCTTGGTTCCGTGAGCTCTTCACAGATTTATTTCCTTCCTCTTAACATCTATTTCATTCTAGCTTTCTGGCTAAGATCATGTCTGAACTTTCCTTCCAACCCTTTGTCTCCCCATGCTCCTGACATCCTGAAAAACAAGCTTTTTTTGCATTGAAATCTTTCTTGCCCGGGCTTAGCCAGAGCTAATTTGAAAGCTAGCCTGAAATCTCACGGCCCATTGCACCCATCTGTATGTTAAGACTGACTTGTCTAATAGCACAGTGGACCAAAACATGTTAGTGATGGCTACAGGCCTAGACTCCCTCTTAAGGTGGAGGGTGGAAACAATGAGGGATTGAAAAATGAGAATTCACCAACCCATCCCATTCACTTTAGGATCATTTATTGGGGTGGCACTTACAAGCCCCAGTCATGGACCAGGACCCAGGGCGCTAGGTGCTGTACTAACAGAACAAACAGATGGTCCTTGCCCCAGTGTCTACAGTCTAAATCATCACTCGTACCAATGTACAGGGGATGATTTTAGTCATCTTCCCCCCTCCCCCCGTTTTAATATCTGTTTTTAATGTCAGTTCTCGATAGTGAATATCTAGCTGTATGTGCTTTTCCAGACATAGCTTTTGCCTTGGGGAGCCCTTGGCCAGAAGCCTCTTCTCTTCGGAAGCAGCCAGTTCCCTGTTCTGAATGCCAAATCAAGCGCAGACTGGTTGTATGACAGTAGTGCCTGGAAGGGCCCCGTTGCATGATGCGCTGCAGATACACACTGCAACAGTCCCTCCCCAAAGAGCTCAGTTGGAATAGGCAAAGCCAAGAGAGGAGAAAGCAGGCCCAGCGATGGCAAGTGACAAAGGAATGCTTTCTAAAGTCAATGGGATTTAGAGTATGAGGTGTCTAAATCACCTTGGAAAAGGAGACGGGATCCTCAGTCACTTGCCACTTCTGAAAACATTGCCTTTGGTCAGTGTCATCCACTAGGGCAGTATGCAGTGCCAATCCACGGGGTCATCTGCTCTCTCAGTAACTTGAACTCGGCGTCTTGTTCCTTATTCTTTTGCAGGGCAAGTTGTCGTCTGTGCCTCGATCATGGTGACTCTTCGTATTCCCCTGCCACCTGGTGTGGGCTCCAGATCACCCCCCTTAGAATCAAGTGTGCTAAATGCAAACTCTCATTGACTATCCGACTGCTGACTGCAACCTGGGAATAGAAGCTGGGGAGTAAAAGACCTATTGGGAATTCCATGAAGCTATCTGAATGACAGAAATGGAGCTGTCCTTCCTGGCCCTGTGCAAACCAGTGGGGAAATAGGATTCTCAGCCTGTCAGGAGTATAGAGACATCTTGCTAGAAACACAGATAGGAAGATGTGCATCAATTTGAAGAGAGGAGACACCTGTAAACAACTCAGTGGGCACTAGCCACCTCTCCACTGAAAGTGGATCCACTTCATGAAACTGCCATCGCTCAGACCTTTTCCTGCAGAGACATTTGCTATACCAATGGGGGTAGCCCTTTTTCCACCCCATAGGTAAGGTATAGGTATAAGGAAATTGATCAGAGTGAAATTGACAGGGTTCCTGCATGGGAGCTGCTCTTTCCAAAAATGGCCAGGTGAGGGCAGTGTAACCCTGGCAATGAGAAAAGGGGCTGGGTGCATAGATCCCTTTTGAGAACTGTCACAACTCCACTCACTGATGAATGGGGGAACTTCTTCCACCTAGCTAACAGCAGATGAGGCGTTAAACCCAGGGGCTGCCAGACAGGAACAGGCCATCCCTGCTGGGCTTCCGGCTTCTGCTAGTGTCATGATGGCACACGGTGCAGCGCAATTTCAGGCCATTGGAGACTAACCTATGGGGTTGCCAGTTTCCTCTTGGATGCCATCTCCCCACCCCTCCTACGTGGTCCCTTTGGAGGAGTGAGGGCTCTTCCCTGTCCCCCGGCAGCTCTGCCACAGCACCTCGTGCTTCTGCTTTTCCCTGCTCAAAGTGACTATCTCAGAAACCCAGGCCGTGTTCCTCCTCCCTGCTCCCTGCCATGTCTTGCTGCCCGTACCCTTTCATGTGGTCTATGCCCTGCAGGAGCTGCTCCCCTGGTATCCTTCACTCATGCAACCTCCTCAGCTTCACATTCTGCCAGGCTCTAGCCCTGGTTCCTCCTTTTGATCCCTCCCCCTGCAGAGCGGGGAAGGGCGGGGAGGGAGAGTTTTTTTCCTTTCACTTTCTCTGCCCTGCAAAGTCAAAGCTGCCTTTAATTTCTCCTCCACCTTCCCTAATTTGCCCCACAACCCAGTTCCTGACATGTTCCTTTCCCCTACCCCCATTCCTGGGGTCTCTGTCTGCCACAGGATTCTCCTATCACCTACCTTCTGGCTGAGATTTCGCCAAGTGACTCTTCTGGGTGCCCTTTTAAAGAAGCCTGATTTGTGGGTGTTCAGCTGGGGGGCTTGAAATTAATTCCGGTCCCTATAAAGTGTGTCAAGTAGGTCACCCCAAGCCACCTTCCAACCTTTGGCTATCAACCCGACTCTAGCAAAGGGGTCTTGGCAGGCCCAGCAGGAGATGTCACGACCTGCCGTTCTATCCACAGCACACTGCTCTTTCCTTTGCTCCTTGCTTTGCCTTTAATGGAGCTGAGCCATTTAAGCTCAGATCTTTGTAGGAATTTAGGCTGCTAACTTCCGCTGAAATGAATAGGAGTTAAGTGCCTAAATACCTTTAAGAAGCTGGGACCTGGAGACCTCACCAACTTCTGGAGACCCTTTGAAACGTGCACTGACCTCAGAACAAAGAGTGAAGGACTCCAAAGGCAGATGAGGTCATTCAATGTGCTGCCCAGCTGTCCCCTGCCACTCAGGAGTTGTGCCTCAAAAAGTGGCACAGGTGAGATGGCCATATCAGACAGACGATTATGAAGAGCGAAAGCCCCATCCTAGAAGTGACCTAAAGAACCAAAATGGCCAAAATCTCTGGATGCCAGAAAGCAACATGTCTGGTACAGAGGGTTCCCAGTGGGACTGGACAGCCCAAATTCCCAGATGACTGAGCAATGCTGCAGCTTAAAAAGCAACCTGGAGACAACTGCAACAACGATGATGATGGTGAAATTGCGCTGGAGTCAAACCCGAGTTATTGGGGTCATTACAGGAGTAACTGGGTGACTGTCTCTGACCTGTGCTCTGCAGGGTGTCACACTGAAAGATCTAATGGTCCCTTCTGGCCTTGGACTCTGAGACTAGGCGAGGAAATGTTCGAAGGGTGACAGGATTCCTTGAGGGCACTGAGTCCTCTGGGTAGAGGTAATCTGGACCTGGTGGAAGCCTTAAAACTGAACAGGCTCTTAGCACCTTGGGAATCCCTCTCACCTGAGAGTTAGAACTTGGCTTCAGGAGAAAATTGCAGACTTTTAACATACGGTGTCAATTTAAACCAGGGCTAATCCCTGCCAGGAGAGGCTTTCCCTTTGGCTTAACCAGGCTCCAATCAGTTTAAGTCAATAAGGAACCAGTTTAAACTAATCTCCAATAAGCCACTCTTTAAAAAAGAACCGCTTTCCCCTAAAAGCTCCTGGTGACATCCGGCATGCCCTGAGCATGGGCCTTCCTTCAGCTCCAGTGGCAGGCATAGCCCCTCCAGCTAGGCTCATGCCCAGTTTGTGTCGGGTTAGATACATCGCCTGTCCTTCTCAATGGAAACATCCTCACGTAGAGTTTTGTTTCCTCGGCGCTGGACAAAATGCTACTATTGGCGGCAGGGTTGGCAAAAATAATCCCACGTTGATAAGCCACGTCGTCACACGTATTTGTGTTTATCATTCTGATCTACACCATGCAAAGGCACAGGCACCTGCCAGTGGGTCTTTGTGGGAATCTTTACTTTTCCTTTCCAAACGACACTGTTCCTCCAGCCTGCCAAGAGTTGAAGCATACAAATGAGGTGGGGCGGGGGGGGGTTGGTGCAGCACTTAACATAGTGGGATCCTGCTCCATTGCTGGGTCTCCTAGGTGCTACCACAATGCAGATAACATGCTTAACTTTAAACCAATGGGGTTCCAATGTCCTTAAAGTTAAGCACGTGCTTAAATGCCTTGTTGGATTGGGGTCATAAGGGTTGAGGTGGGTTAGTTCAGGAGAAAATCGCCCGCCGTTGCTTCTAAGGAAAGTCAGAGACCTCTGGCTGTGCTGGGCATACAACATACATAGTTGCCCTTAGATGGAGGATTGGAGTCCAGCCATCAGGCTTTGAGATCCTGCCCCAGGTCATCAGCCTGGTCCATGCATCATCCTAGTAAATGCTCGGCACCCATCAGACTCTTGAGGGTGCAACCTTATTGCCTTTCAGGGAATTGCACCATCTCTAAAACAGATCTTCTGCCCGGGGCTGTTATCCACCACCCTGAGGGCTGTGGACGGGTGCACGTTTGCCCGCCAAGCTCTGGATCTTGCAGCAGACACACGACGCAGAGATGTGGTGTCTGGCATTATGCTGCACCGCTCGAAGCCGCCTGCTGTACCCAGGGTGTGGGCCAGTTGGCCCATCTCCCATCGGTGAAGGTTTGCATGGGGGCAGAGCTAATGATGTTCTGAAGAAGGTAGAAGAGGGTAGGGCCTGGGGAATTGGCCCCATTGAAGTCCAAGGCAAAACTCCCAGTGATTTTAGTAACAGTTACCCAGGTCCACTGCCTGCTCTCCAGCCAGAGGAGAAGGAACCGATCCTGGCAATCTTCTTGGTTCCACAAACAAAACCCTCATTCTGGCTCCTTTGCACCTTGAGCCAGCCCCTTCCAGCCTTGTTTGCTGCACTAACTGTAGAGGAGACAGAGAGCAGGGGGAGATACTCTGGCCTCCTGGTTCTCCTGCTGGCCCATCCTTGGATCTGATGGGTTGTCCAGGAGCCCCGTCCCACTCTGCAATCCCTGTCCTTCCTCTCCCTTTTGGAAGCTCTCTGGTCTGTTTCCTTGACGTGTGGGACGTCCACAGACCATCGAGTTCAGTATGGAGACCTGATCCAGATGCGTCCCATGCCCCCTCGCCTGCCGCTTCTTGGGGAACCCTCCCCTCACCCTGCTCAGAACAGACCTGGGTTCCTCATTCAGGGTGAGTGCTGAAGAGGAGATGCCAGCAGCATGGAGGGGAAAGCTGCTCCTGAGAGAGACGCCTTTCTCTCATCAGGTGCCATTTGCACCTCCCCAGATTTTCAAGGCATGCCAGACACCATCTCACAGGGCTCCTGCCCCCAGAGCAGTAACTTCCGGTGGAGCCAGTGTGTGTCCTTGAGCAAACCCCTAAACTTGCAAAGTTCCACATTCTGATTTTGGATTCCTCACCCTAAAAGACACAGATTTTTGCTTGCACTCACTCACCCAAAGCACCCTTCTTTCCATCCACCAGTGATCCCAGCCCACAGCGGTGTCTCTGCAGCACCATGTGTCTTCCACAGGTGCCTAGTAGCGGTGACAGCATCCTACCGCTGCCAGGGAACGCATGGGTGCCATACATAGATAAACTTGTTCAGCACCATCCTCCAGAAATGGGCTCCATCTGCACCAGCTCCCTCATCTGCCATTGCAAACCCCGGGGCTTGTATGGGGGAGGTGAGGCTGTGTATGCAAAGGGCTAAGGAGGAGCATGGTCTTCAGGAGGGTCCTTGTCTGATAGCATTGGGAGATCAGCAGGGGGTGGAGGGGAATGACTCTGCTGCCCCCACCTGCCGAAATGCCTTAGATTCAGCCTCGAAGGGACATTAGCCAATGCACTGGCATCACTTAGCAGCCTGACTTTGACCAGGACTTAAGCTTCTGGGTCACTTAAGCCAAGATCCTCAAAGGTATTTAGGCACCTAACTCCCATTGATGGGAAATCAGCCAGAGATGGGCACCTAAACACCTTTTGAGGCTCTGGGCTTTGTGCTTTGTCCAGTGCTCCCCAGAGCCCTGTTCTGCTTTCACCCCAATGTCAGGACCTTCCTGGGGTTCCTGCTGTCTCCGGACCTCCAGCATTCAGCAGAAAGAACCAAGGTGGTTGGGGAACCTCTTAACACCTCAGCTCTGATGGCTCGGTGGCAGGGGGGGCCCTCAAAATGTATCTGACGCTCACTGGGGCTGCAATCTCACACGTGTGTCTGTGCAGAAAGGCCACTGTCTGAAAGAAGAAATGCAGCACAGTTGGTGGCAAAGGACTTCTTTCCCTGAAACACCTGGGGGCCTGAACTCTGAAATTGGGCAGCACCCTCCCTTCTTACTGTCCTGATCTAGGGAATCCCATTCCACCTTTAAAGGGAGACTTTTATTGAAACAGGTAATGACACAAACAGGCTTTCCCCCCAGCTCACATCCCAGCTTTGTCTCTCTTCTTTATCAGACACCACACCGGGCCCGGGTTTCTCCACAGCACCTGGAGACCTCTAGTGGCTAGATCATATACTGCAAGTAACTATAGTACACCTAATATTTGGGAACCGCTTCTTTAGCATGCAGCCACAGATTTTTCTGCTGCTTGGCACAGCACAGAGAATTGCACCTGTGCTCTGTGGGGATCTGGACTGATGCGCTGAGACCCCTGAGTCTGGCAGTCTCCTGTGCAGAAGTCTGGGGATTTCCCCAGAAACTGCATGGAGGTTTGAAAAAGTGGATGCTTTAATAGAATTAAATGAAAGTGACCCATGCTTTCAGCCCCGTGTCCTACTTTTCCCACATTACCCATCCCATCCGTGCTGTTGGCCTGTGTTTCGTTTGATCTTGGTTCTAGGTAATTTGATGCTGGCCCTGAACTTCCAGTGTGCTGTCCATGCATCACTGCACCACAGAGGTGACTGGGATGACGGTTGGACTTGATAGTGTCCCAAAGTCCCTCTCCACCCAACGTGGCTAAGATTCTCCGGCCCATGCTGTGCAGGAGGGCAGGCTGGGGAGAACAATGGTCTCTACTGGCCTGGCAGAGGCTGCTCTAGCTACAAGCAGACTGGGGGTAGCAAGGGACAAGGCTGGGAGGGGGCAGTCGCCAGCTGGGACTCCAAGGAAGTGGCCCCCAGCCAGGCTGCTGGGAAGAATTTTCCACCCCCCACGACCACCACCATTAGCAGGGGTAGGATCATGGCCGGGGCTGTGCCTGGTGCCACCGTAACTGCTGCCTGGGCTTTGGCCACAAGCACAGTGGCCCATCTGTCCCCATGTAGGCACCCACTGCACACTTTGCTGGCCGGGCAGTTCCCTGCCCTGGCCACCACTACATCAATTACACCATGTGGCCAAGGAGCCCGGCAGCGAGAGCTCATCCATGGGCAGGGTTTTCTGGGGGCCAGGCAGGGGGTGTGGGCTCAGGATGTGAGGGGGGGGGAGCCAGGTGTGAGCTGAAAGTGTAAAGCATGCGGGGGGTGGGTGGGGGTGGGTGGGGGAGGGCAGGCTGGGATGAATTGGGAGTGCAACGTGTGGGAGACCGGGTGCAGGGAGGGTGCAACGTGTGGGAGACTGGGCGGGTGGGGGCTAAAGGTGTGGGGTGGTTAGACTAGGGCTATGGAGTGGGGGGTCAGGAAGGGGGCTTGGGCATTCACAGTGCAGGGGGATGGGATGGTGGTGTCGAGGGCTGAGTGGGAGTTGCATGGGGCTGGGCTGGGAGGTGCAGTGTGTGTGTGGAGGTCTGGGCTAGGGATGCAGAGTGTGGGGGGTAGGCTGGACTGGGGGTACAGAATGCAGGGGCTGGGGTGAAGGTGTGAGGGGAACTGGGATTGGGGCTGGGCAGGGGGTACTGAATGCAGCGGGGCTGGGCTGGGTGTGCAGGGTGCTGTGGGGGGGCGGGGACAGGCCAGGCCAGCGGACCCATGGGTGGGGGCTGGGCTCAGGGAGTGGGGGGATGAGATGCCCAGACCCTCCCATCCAGTGGGTAGTAGCCCATTGCCCCCATGCGAGGGGGATCAGCACCCCCAGCCCAGGTGGTTTTGTGGTGGGGGAGCCACGCTGCCTGTTAACCAGGACCCTGTGGTCTGGGAGCTACCCCTGCATTCCCATCCTGCAGGGTCCATCTCTGGGACCTGTGGCCCCTGCAGCCCCTGCAGCCCCAGGCTGGAGCCTGCCACATCAGCCTCCAACCCAGTTGCATAGAGTTCCAGGGTGGAGGTGGCAGCAGGGGGACGCGCTGGGTGTCTGCCATGAATGCCAAAGGGGGCAGCAGGCTGAAGTTTTACCAAGAGTGGCAGATTGTTTTGAGCAGCCCGGGTGGCCTGGATCTATAGACCGTTGTGGAGGGGGAGAGCTGGAATTTGGGTGTCTGGACGGGGAAATGGGGGGGGACTGTCAGATTTAGAGAGGTGGATTTTGGCTCCTGCCCCTCAACTCTTGCATTTCCCCAAGGCCATGCTCAGGCAGGAGGCTCAAGCGGCAGCAGGGTGGCAGGCTGTGCTGCAGTGCCCCCCGTGGCACACAACTGCCCCAGCGCCAGGGCCGGCTTTAGGCCAATTCAACCAATTCCCCTGAATCGGGCCCCACCCCTAAGAGGGCCCCGCGCTCAAGCCCCGGTACCAGGGTGGCCCAGCTTCCCCAGGGGGCAATTTAAAGGGCCTGGGGCTCCCAGCAGGGGCTGGAGCCCCAGGCCCTTTAAATTGCCACCAGAGCCCCACTGCTGGAGCCCTGGGTTAGGGCTGCGGGGCTCTGGGGGCTATTTAAAAAGTCTGGGGCTCCCATTGCTTCTACTGCCCCGGCCCTTTAAATAGCTGCAGGAGCCCCGCCGCTTCCCCAGGGCTCCCGCGTCTATTTAAAGGGCCGGGGCAGTAGAAGCAGGGGAGCCCCGGGCCCTTTAAATAGCCCCCAGAGCCCTGAGGTAGCGGGGGGCTCCAGGGGCTATTTAAAGGGCCGGGGCTCCAGCTGCCTCTGCCGCCCTGGTCCTTTAAATAGCCGCCGGAGCCCCACCGCTTCCTCAGGGCTCCCTCGGCTATTTACAGGGCCGGGGCGGTGGAAGCAGGGGAGCCCTGGGACCTTTAAATAGCCCCCGAGCCCCAGGCTGCTGCTGCAACCCCGGTGGGGGAGGGAGGAGGAGGGGGCACTTACCGTACAGGGTGGGCTGTACCCACACCAGCCCCGCATCACCTGCCCTGCCCGCTGCCAGCCCATCTCCAGCCAGCCTCGCACCTCCTGCCCTGTCTCCAGTCCCACACCCCCTGCCCTGCCCGCAGCCAGCCCCGCACCCACTGCCCGCACCAGCCAGGCACCCCCTGACCTGCCTGCACCAGCCCCGCCCCCCCTGCCCTGCCGCTGCCTGCAGCCAGCCCTGCACCCCCTGCCCACAGCCAACCCCTGCCGCACCCCCCTGTGGCCCTGCCTGAAGCCAGCCAGCCCCACACACACCCCTGCCCGCACCAGCCCTGCACCCCCTGCCCTGCCTGTAGCCAGCCCCGCACCCCTGCCCTGTCTCCAGCCAACCCCTGCCGCACCCCCCTGCCTGAAGCCAGCCAGTCCTGCACTCCTCTGTCTCCAGCCCTGCCAACCCATGCCGCATCCCCCTGCGGCCCTGCCTGAAGCCAGCCAGCCCATCCCACGCACCCCTGTCTCCACCCAGACCCGCACCCCTTGCCCTGCCTGCAGCCAGACCCTACCTCCAGTCAGCCCCTGCCCTGCCTACAGCCAGCCCTATGTCCAGTGGTGCCCTGCATTTCCCCGGGCAGTAACCCTGCACACCTGCTTCAATGAGGGGGGCAGGGAGCAGCTGGGACCCACACATGTGCACACCACACCCCCAGGGAGTGGTGGGGACCCACACATGTGAAACAGAGCTCATTTCTAGTTCAGGCCCATCTTTTTAAAAAAGAACTTTAGGTAGGGTTAACATACATCCGTATTTTCCTAGACATGTCAGGCTTTTTGGTTCTTAAATCGCCATCCGGGAGGAATTTTTAAAATTTAAAAATTCCTCCCGGGAAAATATGGACGTATGGTAACCCTATTGGTACAAAAAATACATACTGTGGCACATCCCTTAAATCAGAACTTTTTATAGGGAACCGGTTGCTAAGAAATGAAAGTCTTTTTTTTAACATGTTTTTTTTTTTTTAAGTCATCCCTGCCGGGGCCTCGCCGAAAATGTTCGAATTGGGCCCCGCACTTCCTAAAGCCGGCCCTGCCCAGCGCATAAAATTCCTGAGGGTAATTGGTGGTAAAGTCACAGCCGTGGGCCGGCACGAGAGCTCTCCTGGCATTGCTCATTTGCCTTCGAGATCTGTCTCCCACGCCTAGTTCCCAAGCCTGTCCCACTTCCAGTGGCAACATCCTCTAAGGAAGATCATATCACCTGTTAGCCAGCCAGCTGCCAGAGTTCCTTTTCTTATGTCTAGCCAGCAGGTATCACCCAGGATCTGAGCTCACAGCGCTCTAGGAGTTTTTATCAACCCTTCTCCTATGGGCGTCGGATTCTCCATTCATGAAACCAACAGCCAAAAGGAGGCCTAGGCTGTTGATGAAAAGATCCTTTAAACAAAGCCATCGCTTCTCCTCCCAGTCCCATTTACAATGAATAAAACTTGCAGCGTCTGCAGAAATCCAATTGAGCATTTCACCTCACCTGTGATTTGTTTCCTTTTTTATTTTTCTCTCAGCTGGGGCTGGAGCCTAGAAATGTGTCTTAGTCAACATCGATCCCATGATCTTGGTGCAGCAGTGCCTGGATTGAAACACAGCAGGAGAAAGTCTGAGCTAGCTGTTTTAAGAGGACAATTTTCACTGGAAGCTTTTAGCAGCAGCTTCCTCACCATCTTCACTTGTACAAGCTTCTGCAAATTGTTTGAATGCTGTGGGGGCGGGGCTAACGCAGAGTTGGCTGCATCCCTTTAAAATTGACTATCCTAATTAGTCCCATGTTGTTCAACCTTTTGCAATGAGCCTTTGGAGGGCGAGGGATAAAAGTGGTAGATTCTTCTTTTGCACTTCCGAGAGCAGTAGATTTGAGGGGTTTTCATTGTTTCCTAATGCTCCCTTTTGATTCAGTGAGATTCAGTCTGCATGGCATCTTGCCTAGATGCCCCACAATGCTTAAGGCTGTGGGCGCTGCACCGAAGAGCTCTCTTATCAGCATTTTCACTGTAAGGTTTCTAACTTCATCCTCTTCCAGCTGAAGGGCTAATGGCTTAAGAAACCTGCAGCACCCTCCACATCTGATCTGGGAGTAGAACGCACAGCTGGTGATTGGAGGTGGCTCCTGGGAGACTGCAGAAAAGGTGGCAGAAAGGAAGGCGCTTCTGTTCCTGAGGTGGCAGTCACGTGTGGCAAAAACGTTCAGGACCCAGTTGATCATTGCTCCCATCCTTGTGGCACTGCAGACACCAGGGCAAATGCTACTGAACGAGAGCAGGCAAAGCTGAGCCAGCCTTTTAACGCTTCAGGAAATATGCAGTCTACGGGGAAAATGCACCGATCCCCTCTTGGCCGCCAGTCTGACTCCAGCTCAGCCCACGGGTGATCAGGGGTAGCTGCCCAACACACCCAAGCTTCCATCGCCAGCAGCAACTTGCCAAAGCCAAGAAGGGAACCCTCTGTTTTTGCCAGGAGAGTGCATGGCACCTGTACAAGTGGAGACTCAGTTTGAAAATAAAAGCCCTCACAGTCTTACACGGAGAGTCAGAGCTGGTTTAAAAAATGTGGGTGTCACAGGCAGCTGGATTCCACTGGGTAGCTGGATCAACTACTCCCACCAGTCACGAGCTGGTCCTGACTTTTACAAGGGCTGAGCCATGTGACACTCCAGGAGAGACAGAAAACCCCAATGGAAGAGGAAACTGAGGGAGGTAGCCCCACACTTGGCCGGCAAAACCTGTTTTGGGTTTTGATTTTGATTTTTTTACTTTGGATAATTTTGACAAACTAAAAAATAAAAATCAATTAGGAAATACTGCCCCTGGGCCTTGTGGGAGTTATAGTTTGAGTGCCTTGTGCTCCCATTTTTCTCTGAGCTAGACTGCCTGGTTGGACTACATCTCCCATGATGCACCACAGTCCTGTCTGATTGGAGAGGGGAGGCAGTGCATCATGGGAGTCCTTAGCCATGGTGCATCCTGGGAGATGTTGTTTGCCTAGGGATCCCAGCCCATAGAGGAAAATGAGGACATGAGAAAACCGAACTACACCTCCCATGAGGCATCTCAGTGGCCCTTCAAAATCAAAATATTTCCTTTTTCAGGCACTGGGCTTTTGGATGAAAATGCTGCTTTCCACAGAAAATTTAGATGACACATTTCACTAAAAACTTTGTTTACTTAAAAATTCAATTTGCCACAGAAAAACATTTTTGATGGAAAACTTTCAACCAGCCCCAGTGAGATCCTCCCATTTGACACAAACCTCTATGCTCGGCAGCGTGAGATTTTTGTTCAAGCTGCAAAATGGAGGATGACACAGCATTGCTAATTCTTGCAATATCTGGTGTTTTCCCTACCACCCCAGCTCCGGGACTCATGGGATTTACCTGACAACCCCAGCTTTGTTCAAATGAAAGTTTCTGGAGTGGGGTGGAAACTCCCTGTGACTGGGGGTGCTGAGGGGTAGCAGGGAGAATGAGGGGGGCTACAGAGACTGAAGCGTGGGTCGGTGGAGGGGCAGCTGGCTCCAGGCTGGGAAGGGGCATCCAGTAGTTCCTGCTGCAGTTCCCATGGCAATTCTTCAGCGGCTGGCGCCCAGTGGGTCAATACCCCCTGCCCCCTACTCAGTTGCTAAAGCCTTGTCCTGTCCTGCACCTTGGCAACTGGTGCACATGTTTCTTCTTAGAGTGATTGCTCATGTGTATTCCACAGTAGGTGTGCGTGCTCGCCACGTGCACTGGTGCCGGACGTTTTTCCCTTAGCAGTACCCATAATGGGGGAGCACCGCTGCGACCCCTGGAGTGGCGCCTCTATATCACGCCATAAAGGGGGCTGCGTGCTCCCCCCACCCTCAGTTCCTTCTTGCCGCCAGTGAAGGTAGTCGGAACTTTTGCTCCAGCATTGCTGCAGCGTCTTCCTTAGTAGTACGATCTTCGACCGTTACTAGTTTCTACAGTTAGTAGCCTGACTCGGGGCATGCCCCGAGCCCCAGGCTTCAAGTCGTGCGACTCCTGTCGCAATTCCATGGCCAGAAGCGATCCACACTCCGAGTGTCTTCACTGTCTGGGCGAGGCTCACATAAGTGAGCGCTGCAAAATCTGTAAATCCTTCAAGCCCCGGACTAAGCGCGAACGTGAGATCTGACTCCGGGCCCTGCTTATGGAGTCGGCACTGGCCCCGGCACTGGCGCGCCGAACCGACCCGGTGCTGGGCACCGCGTCTTCGGTGCGGAGTGATGCCCCATCCACCAGTCGGCACTGCTCCCCTGTTAAGAAACAAGGCAAGATCCAGCGGCGCTGAGATAAGGACAGGGGTGAGGCCGGACCCGAGTTGGGCAGCCCACGATCCCCCTCGGGACCCAGACCTCCGACTCGTGTGGAGCGGAGTAGTCCGGCCCCGTCAGCGCGTGCCTCCCCAACGATGCGGATTCCGTCTACGCCTGAGGCATCGACGTCCTGCCGGTACCGAGCGGGCCGCCCGAGTCAGGGCCCCGGTCCCGTGGGAAGCCTCCGCTGGGCGCCCACCAGCCATCACCGGCCAGGTCGGAGTTAGAGGTCTCTGCTCAATCCGCGGGCCTTCCCGAAGCCCGCGACAGACCTCCACTCGTTGTCGGGGTCGCCTGGGAGCGAGTCGCTGGAGTCCTCCTCGGCCCACAGGAGCCGCAGACGCCGAGACAGGAAGTGTCGACGCTCCTCGTCCAGCCAAAGTGATAGCAGGTCTCGACGCCATCGGCACCACCGACCATACCACGGTGCGCGCCTTGCTCGGGGTGTATCCGGACAGTCACCAGCACCGAGGCATCATAGCCGCGGCCATCGACGGGACACCAGAGATAGCACCTCTGACGTATACGTTTCATCGTCATCGAGGTCTAAATCCCGGGGCCAGACCCAACGTGGACGGGACCGGTCGAGCCGTTCCTATGGCACCGTGCACTCCTCGGCCACCTCTGCCGTCCTTCCCCGGGCTGCACCGTCCCCCAGGAACATGTAACCCTGGTAGGACCACAGACGACTCAGTGGCAAGGGGCGCCATGGCAAAGACAGTGGTGCCAGTGGGCACCGTGGCCCCAGGCGCCCGCACTGCTGGGGCCCCGCTCCATGGCTGGGGCATCCCAAGCCCACTCGGCGTCCCAGCCTCGGCACCGGGACCAGTCCTTGGGGGCTGCGCCACCAGTACCACACCCGAACCAGGACGCAAAGTGTGACATTCCGGCACCGACCGATGCCCTAGGGGCCGTCCTGGTCGCCCCGTCGGCACCGGATGAGTCCATAGTGGCACCGCCCCCTTCTTCTCAGGAGAACTTCAAGGCGCACCAGGAGCTCCTCCAGCGGGTAGCCACCAACCTCCAGCTCCAGGCGGAGGAGATGGAGGAGCCGTCGGCTACAATTTGTTTAATGTCCTCTCCTCCTCGACACCGGGCCGTGTGGCATTACCGCTTCACCAAGGGGTAGCCAACATTTCCATCGGCCTATGGCTAAACCCGTCCTCTCTGCCGCCCATTTCCAAAAAGGCAGAACAGAAATACTTTGTGCCAACAAAGGGGCATGAGTACCTTTACACTCATCCTACCCCGAACTCATTGGTGGTGGAGTCCATCAACCACCGTGAATGACATGGCCAGCCCGCACCAACACCCAAGGACAAGGAGGCCAGGAGACTGGACACTTTTGGGGAAAAAAGTTTATTCCTCTGCCAGTTTCCAGCTCAGGGTGGCAAACCATCAAGCACTCCTGAGCAGGTATGACTTTAACTTGTGGGGCTCCTTGCCAAAATTCGAGCCCTCCCTCCAAGAGCAGGACAGGAAGGAGTTCATGGCTCTAGTTGACGAGGGTGCGGCGGCAGCGAAAGCAGCTCTCCAGGCTGCCTCGGATGCAGCTGACACGGCGGCTCGTTCGATGGCCACAGCTATCTCCATGCGACGGGCATTGTGGCTTTCCCTGTTGGGGCTGTCAGTTGAATCCCAGTCCTCAAGGCGTTATTTGCAGACCAGACAGACACTCGTCTGCATGGGATGAAGGACTCCCGCACCACCCTGCAGACACTCGGTCTGTATGTCCTGCCGGCCAAGGACAAGCCCAGACCGCAGCCCTTGGTTCCCCCTCCACGGGGCAGATACGAGCCCCTGCCCAAGAGGCCTAGGGACCAGAGGCGCAGATCACAGCGTCAATTGCACTCAGCCCCAGGCCCCGGACCCTCGAAGGGCAAGAGGCGTTTTTGACTGTTTGCAGGGGGGCCACCCAGCCTGTTGCCAGGGAACCCCCCCACAGTTAAAAAAGTTGGTTTTTGGCAACTGTTTATCTGCCTTCAGAGTACATTGGTCCCGTATAACGTCGGACCGGTGGGTCTTCAGTACCATCTCCGAGGGGTACAGGCTGCAGTTCGATTCAACCCCACCGCACCTGCCTCCGCCCCAGGAGACCCGGAGCACGCCTTTCTGTTAAGTCAGGAGGTGACTCGCCTCCTCCACCCTAGGTGGAGAGGGTACCTCAGGAATTCCAGGGCAAAGGGTTTTATTCCCGGTATTTCCTGATCCCGAAGGTGAAAGGTGGGCTCAGACCCATCCTCGACCTGCGGAATCTCAACCAGTTTCTGGTTCGCTGAAAATTCCGTATGGTGTCCCTGGCCTCTATTGTCCCGTCCCTGGACCTGGGAGATTGGTTCGCAGCCCTGGACCTCCAGGATGCGTACTTCCATATCCACATTTTCGAGGGCTACAGGCGCTTCCTCTGCTTCCTGGTGGGGACAGACCACTACCAGTTTACGGTCCTCCCCTTTGGCCTTTCCACGGCCCCCAGGGTTTTCACTAAGTGCATGGCGGTAGTGGCAGCCCACCTAAGGAGAAACGGGCTGCAAATCTTCCCCTACCTGGACAACTGGCTGCTCAAGGGCAAGTCTCAATCCCAGATGCAGACGCAGATGGAATTCCTGCTAGATACATGCACGAGTCTAGGCCTAGTAGTAAATGAGGAAAAGTCCACGTTAGTTCCGGTTCAGCGCATACACTTCGTCGGGGCGCTGTTAGACTCGATGGTGGCCATGGCCTCCCTCCCCCGAGACAGGTTTGAGACGCTCAAAGGTTTCATTGCCTCGGTCACGGCCTTCCCTGTGACGACGGCACGAGCGTCCCTTCAAATCCTAGGCCATATGGCAGCTTGCACCTCCGTGGTGCGACACGCCAGGCTCAGGATGAGGCAGCTCCAACTCTGGCTGGCCTCCCGTTATTCCCAGGCCAGGGATGGCCTGGACAAGGTCGTCACATTGCCACCCAACGTACTGGCCGACCTGCAATGATGGTCCCTCCTGAGCAACATGCTTCAAGGTATCCCCTTCCGAGAGCCCCCTCCCTCACTAGATCTGGTATCGGACACCTCGGACCTGGGATGGGGAGCCCATGTGGGGAACTTCAAAACCCAGGGCAGATGGTCGCCCCCGGAATTGTCCCTGCACATAAATGTCAGGGAACTCAGGGCGGTACGCCTGGTGTGCGTGGCCTTCCGCCAGCACCTAGGAGGGAAGGTGGTCAGAGTCCTCACGGACAATACGACTGCAATGTATTATATCAACAGGCAAGGGGGAACACGTTCCGTGGCCTTGTGCCAGGAAGCCCAGCTCCTGTGGGAGTTCTGTATAGTCCACGACATCCTTCTGAGGGCCTTTCACCTGCCCGGCAAGCGCAATACGCTCGCGGATCACCTAAGCAGGTTTTTCTCCCAACAACACGAGTGGTCCCTACACAGGGAGGTGTCCAGGCGGCTCTTCCTTCAGTGGGGCACTCCCCAGGTAGATCTGTTCGCCACTGCCCAGAATCGCCTATGCCCACGATTCTGCTCCAGGGCGGGAGAGGGTGAAGGGGCGATATCGGACGCGTTCCTAATCCCATGATTGGGCTGCCTGTTCTACGCCTTCCCACCCTTTCCCCTGATAGGCAAAGTCCTACAGAAGGTGAAGGCGGACGGGACTCGGATTATCCTCATAGCCCCGGATTGGGCCCGTCAGCATTGGTACGGGACCCTCCTGCAGCTTTCAGTGGCCCCCGCACAGGCTGCCGCTTCGACCAGACCTCCTCTCCCAGGAGGGAGGATGTCTCCTCCATCCCAACCTGGCTGCGCTCCACTTGACAGCATGGCTGCTCCGTGGTTAAATGAGGAAGAGGGGAGGTGTTCCGAGGATGTTAGACAGGTCCTGCTTGAGAGCAGGAGACCGTCCACACGTCGTACCTACCTGGCCAAATGGTATCGGTTCTCCATGTGGGCAAGGGAGAGGGGTTCCTCCCTCTCCTCCGCATCTCTCCAGCTCATCCTCAACTACTTCCTGTCCCTTAGGTCCCAGGGGCTGGCGCCCTCCTCGGTCATGGTGCACCTGGCAGCCATTTCGGCCTTCCACCCCCCGGAGCAGGGCCACTCGGTGTTTTCACACCGCATGACGTCCCGGTTCCTAAAAGGGCTGGATCGGGCTTTCCCTTATGCTAGACCCCCAGTCCTGCTCTGGGACCTGAACCTAGTGCTCTCCTGCCTCACAGGGCCCCCTTTCGAGCCCTTGGCCATGTGTTCTTGGTCCCACTTGTCGTGGAAAGTGGCGTTCCTGGTGGCTATCACCTCAGCCCGCCAGGTCTCAGAGCTTAGGGCCCTGACCTCCGAGCTCCCGTATACGGTCTTCCATAGGGATAAGGTCCAGCTCCGCCAGCACCTGGCTTTCCTGCCGAAGGTAGTCTCGGCTTTTCACATGGATCAGGACATTTTCCTCCCAGTCCTCTGTCCTAAGCCCCATTCCTCCAATGAGGAACGACGCCTGCACATGCTAGATGTGCACACAGCGCTGGCCTTTTACCTAGACAGAACCAAGCCATTCCGGAAATCCCCTCAGATTTTCATTGCTTCGGCTGAGCGCATGAGGGGGCGACCGGTTTCCACCCAGCGGATCTCCTGCTGGATCACCTCGTGCATTCGCACGTGTTACAGCCTGGCAGGGGTTCCTCCGCCTAATATAGTGAAGGCTCATTCGACGAGAGCTCAGGCCTCGTCAGCAGCCTACGTGGCTCATGTCCTCATTCAGGACACCTGCAGGGCTGCTACATGGTCCTCTGTCCACACCTTTTCATCGCACTATGTGATCGTCTCCCAAATGCAGGATGACGCCGGGTTTGGTAGGGCGGTTCTCCGCCCGGATAACCCTTAAACTCCTACCCATCTCCATCAGGTATAGCTTGGAGTCACCTACTGTGGAATACGCATGAGCAATCACTCGAAGAAGAAAGGACAGTTACCTGTTCCGTAACTGGCGTTCTTCGAGATGTGTTGCTCAGGTGTATTCCACATCCCGCCTTCCTTCCCCTCTGTCGGAGTTGTTTGGCAAGAAGGAACTGAGGGTGGGGGGAGCGTACAGCCCCCTTTATGGCGCGATATAGAGGCGCCACTCCAGGGGTCGCAGCGGTGCTCCCCCACTACGGGTACTGCTAAGGGAAAAACTTCCGGCACTGGTGCAAGTGGCGAGCACGCACACCTACTGTGGAATACACCTGAGCAACACATCTCGAAGAAAGCCAGTTATGGAACAGGTAACTGTCCTTTCCTGCATCTCCCCCAGGCCGGATGCCTCCGCCTGATCTTATGCACTGGGGGGAGGGGGGCAGCAGCTGCTCCAGCAGCCCCTCCTCCAGCTCCCACTCTCATCTCTGCCCCCTTGTGAGTGTGTGGAACATAGATGGGTCCTACTTTGCTCTCACCCTGGTGAGATGTTGTGGGGGTGGAAACATAGATTTCCCCTGCCCAATATTTCCATCGTGGGGGCACTAACCCTGACACACACACCCCGCACCCCTGTCCCTGGTTCTGCCACCCCTGAAAGTTTCTGACCAGCTGGCTGTGTAGAAAAGCTGGAAAATGTGACCCAAGTGTAGCCTAGCTAGCAGGCAAATTAGAATCCAGGTTTTGTTGTTTTAACGATCATGGTTTTACAAAGGCTGACTCATGAGTTTTGAACACTTGTGGTTAACATCATGGATGATGTTAAAACGCTTATCTTTACAAAGCAGAGCTACTAAGGGCTTGTCTACACCTAAAATGTTGCAACTGCGTCACTGCAGTGTTTCAGTAACGATGCTATCTACCTTGATGGGAGGGGTCCTCTGGTCAGCAGTGGTACTTCACACCCCCCGGAGACAGGAGCTAGGTCAACAGGACAATTCTCCTGTCGACCTAGTGCTGTCTATACCAGGGGCTAGGTTGATTTAACTGCGTCATGTAGGGGTGTGAATTTTGCACACCCGAGTGACATAGTTATACCGATCTAACTTCCTAATGCTGACCAGGCCTGATGTCAGAAAGGGACATGGTGATCACCTAGTCTGACCTCTTGCATAACATAGGCCAGAGAACTTCCTGGAAGCAATTCCTGTTTGAACTAGAGCAGAAAAAAACATTCCGTCTTGATTTAAAAAATGCTGGTGATGGACAATCCACCACAGCCCTCCATAAATTCTTCCAATGGTTCATTACCCTCACTGTTAAACATTTACACCTTACTTTCCAGTCTGGATTTGTCTAGCTTCAATTCCTAGATAGTGTAGGCAAAGGCACCAGTGGTCTCCTTGAACACTTTTTAGCCCAATGTTTAGTACACCCTCTCCAGGATATGGGAGATACAGGTTAAATTGCTGCTTCTTCCTGATGTGGAGAAGGGCTCTGCACTTCGGTTGCCCACCTGGCGGCAGCAGCATGCCCTAACCAGGGGGCTGTGCGCTAGTCTGACTGATGTCTTTGGACAGAAGTGTCACCATTCTGACAAGTGATGGGATGCTTTTCATCATGCACCCTGTTTGTTCTTTGCAGCTTAGCCTGTGCAACTAGGCTGGTCAATTTCATTATTTTCCTAGTCAATTTCACTTCGGGCTGCTCCTGCTCTTAAACACATGCCATGGAGAGGTGAAATCAAAGCCAGGAATTTTAATTACTTTTTTTAAAGGACAAAACTTAGTATTAACAAACACAGTCCAAATCTTTTGTCTCGCCTACCTGAGAGCCTCTGTTTGAACTGTGATCAGTTTATATAATCTACACATTTTAATTCAATGGCCAGACACATTTTGTATGTGAGAAGAAAATTGATAGGGTTTAAAAGCTTGATATTTCCAAATAGAAGGTTGACCGGCTGTGCCTTTATCCTTAGATTGTAGCAATTTGGGGGTAGATTCCAGCTTTCCATTTCACATGTGTACAATGCCTAGAACTATTTATTTGTTTCTATCATAGTGGTGGCAGCTGTATATATTACAGATTCATAGATTTTTAAAGCCAGAAAAGACCACTGAGATCATCTAGTTTCACGTCCTGTATAATCCAGGCCAGAGCACTTCCCCCACTGCTTCCTGCATCAATACCAGAACTGGTGTTTGAGCTAGATCTTTTGGAAAAACACCCAATCTCGGTTTAAAGACCCCAAGCGATGGAGGAATCTACCCTGTCCCTGGGTGAGTTGCTCTGGCCTCTCAAACAGAGCAAACAGAGCACCTCCTACAAGACAGGGCCAACAAAGAAAATAACAGAACACCACTAGCTGTCACCTTCAGCCCCCAACTAAAACCTCTCCAGCGCATCATCAGAGATCTACAACCTATCCTGAAAGATGATCCTTTACTCTCACAGATCTTGGGAGACAGACCTGTCCTCGCTTACAGACAACCCCCCAACCTAAAGCAAATACTCACCAGCAACCACACATCACTGAACAAAAACACTGACCCAGGAACCTATTCTTGTAACAAAGCCCGATGCCAACTCTGTCCACATATCTATTCAAGTGACATCATCATAGGGCCTAATCACATCAGCCATACCATCAGGGGCTCGTTCACCTGCACATCTACCAATGTGATATATGCCATCATGTGCCAGCAATGCCCCTCTGCCATGTACATTGGCCAAACCGGACAGTCTCTACGCAAAAGAATTAATGGACACAAATCTGACATCAGGAATCATAATACTCAAAAACCAGTGGGAGAACACTTTAACCTGTCCGGCCATTCTATGACAGACCTGCGGGTGGCTATCTTAAAACAGAAAAACTTCAAAAACAGACTCCAAAGAGAGACTGCTGAGCTGGAATTGATATGCAAACTAGACACAATCAACTCAGGATTAAATAAAGACTGGGAATGGCTGAGCCATTACAAACATTGAATCTATCTCCCCTTGTAAGTATTTTCGCACTTGCTTCTTATCAAACTGTCTGTACTGAGCTATCTTGATTATCACTTCAAAAGTTTTTTTTCTCTTACTTAATTGGCCTCTCAGAGTTGGTAAGACAACTCCCACCTGTTCATGCTCTCTGTATGTGTGTATATATATCTCCTCAATATATGTTTCACTCTATATGCATCTGAAGAAGTGGGTTGTAGCCCACGAAAGCTTATGCTCTAATAAATTTGTTAGTCTCTAAGGTGCCACAAGTACTCCTGTTCTTTTTGCGGATACAGACTAACACGGCTGGTACTCTGAAACCTGTCAAACAGAGCAGTTATTCTGGGCACTGTACATTCACACAATGACTCTCACTCCCTGCCCCAATGTGCTTACAATCTCGGGGTATGAGCTGAGATAACAAGGGCACGTGCCCAAGAAAGGGGGCTCATGGGCTGACAGACTTGATCAGTGTAGTAAGCCGCTCAGCTGCTCCCTAGACAATTTTTTTTTTTTTTTTTGCAGGCATCACAGCCAAGGGGGTCTCAAAGGAGGACAAAGTATAAGGGCTTTGCAGGTTTTTATGGGGCACACCTCCCCAAAAGGGACGGGTCCCTGTTCCTTTCTTGGGGGCCTTTAGATGCTACTGTAAGCTCCCTCCTACTATCCCGCAGGTGTGCAGGCCGATTGGCTGGCAGGTGCATGCAGGGGGCCAGATAGGCACTTCAGTTGTGCATGGGTGACACTTGACACACGCATGCTGGAACCTTGCTTCTGCCAACCTGCCCCCATTGCACGCACTGCGATCACACGAGCCTAAAATGCAGTGTGTGTGTGTGTGGGGGGGGGGGGGGGCGAAGGGCTAACACAAAACCTCCAGAGGGCAGCGTTCAATCTTTTGCCTCCCTTTGCTTCCCTTTTTCAGGGCACTGTTGCTTTAAGCTGCAGCCGGAGAGAGACCCAAGCTAGCCTGTGCTGTAGCCAGTGTGGCGGCCAGGAGGAAGCATTGCGGAACCAGTCGATCCTGCCTCTCTCTCTTTTCATGACCTAGTGACCTGATACTTTATCAGATTGTTATTTTTTGCGGTGGCTTTGGCACAGGTTTTTTTTCTTCCCCTACAACGCTCGTGCCCCTCTCCTGGCACTCCCCTCGGCTGGCCCTGCCCGCTGCTTGCACCAGCAGATCCACACACAGACACACAACTCAGAAAACAGAAGCAGTTGTCAAGGGGGTGGGAGACAAGCAAACCCTTAGCCGCATTCACTGCAAGGCAGGCCCGCCTCTCCTGCAAACACGCACAGCGCCTCAGAGAGGAAGGGGAGCCGCTAGCAGAGGAGGTGAAGCCGATCAGAAATAAGGAAGAAGTGGAAGGGGCTGTCGCTGCAAGGCATCATGTGGATCTGTTGGTGAAAGGGGTGGGGGAACAACACCCCCCTCTTTTTTCCCACCCCAACCCCCCCCGGCATCTAGAGGGGCAGAGAGGGGGCTCGGTCGGCAGCTGAGGCCGGAGACTCAAAAAATTAATAATCTCTTAAGGTATTTAAAAAAAAGGAAAGGAGAAGAGAGAAGATTGCCTGGCAAGATGGCCGACCTGGAAGCGGTGCTAGCGGATGTGAGCTACTTGATGGCTATGGAGAAAAGCAAATCCACCCCTGCAGCCCGGGCCAGCAAGAAGATCCTGTTACCTGAGCCCAGGTGAGCTGGGGGCAGGTGTGGGGCAGCCGGCTGGGCCTTGCTGGCCCTTTGGTTGGAAATGGACCTACCCCTCCCCCCCCCCCCCCAACACACACACACACAGCTCCCTGCAAGGTGTCTTGACCTGAGCAGAGTGGGCACCCCAGGTTGGGCATGGGGGGCAGCGAAGTGGCATGGTTCTGAGAGTCTGTGTTGGGGGGGAGCTGTATGTTACTGGGGAAGGCTGGCACACTCTGCCCTGTCCAGGTTGTGTCTTCCTGATTGTTTCCCCCCTGGAGCCTGGATAGTTTCCCATTATTCTATTTTCTTCCAGGCTCCTGTGTCTTGCTTTCCAACACCAGGGAGATGGGAGAGGAGGGTCTTGAGTTGACCCTTTCCACCCCCTTTAAAACCCAGAGACCCTTCCCCACACCACCCCCTCCTCCTTTGTATCTGTCAGTTCCCAGCACCAGGGTTGTGATCTCCCTGCGCTTGGGAGGCTCTGAAGAAAACATGATCCTGGCAAAACCTGCCATGGACTGATCTGCACAGCTGGCTACATGCGGGCATGCATCAAACACAATGGTGCAGCAGGGCTGCACTAGCGCCTATCTAATGGTTGTGAGACACACGCAGCAGGGTTCGAGATGCAATCTGTGCTAAGGATCATCTGTGCCCAGCACCCTACTTCCAACCCCATGCGCAATATCCATGCTATTTAACGAGCTAGTGGCACTTAACAAGTGCCCGGGGATCAGGGCAGCCTGTGGCGCAACAGACATGTACGATAGCATGTGTGGCACCTTCTTTTGGCCTTCGCCAATGATGGGCATCAACCTGGCTTCGGGGAATGGGGCAGAGAAAGTCATCGAAATGCAGCTGGCTCTGGGTTGGGAGGGGAGAGCTGCAGAGTGAAGAGCCCAGGGCCGACCCCCTCTCCTATTGGGCTGCTTTCCTGTTCTCATGGGCTGTAGATAGCACAACCCCCTGCCCCAGCACAAAACTCGACCCATGGACGCTCCCATCTCCACCAGTCCCTACTCTTCAACCCCATCCCTTCCAGCAAAGAGCCCAGCCTTACGCTGCCCCGGCCGGGGCTGCAGGGCGAGGGAGAGGGGAGCTCAGAGTCAGGGCTCCTCGCTGAGCACAGCGCAATGACAGTCAAGGCCCAGGCTGGGCGGGGGGTGACTTGGCCAGAAGTGACACCTGGGAGCAGAGGGGAAGCCGGGGCAGCAAGGGGCCTGTCTGTGTGGTGGGCAGGGGCCTGGTACTGCCTGGCAGTCACACAGGCCTAGGCTACTGGCATGGAGCTGTGGGTTTCCACCCTCGTGAGCGCATGTGTGAGAGCATCCATCCCCTGCCTGCTGAACTCCCTCTGCTCCCGTGGCCTGGGGGGAGCAGGCCCTAGGGCCAGCCAAGCTCCAGTCCCCTGTCTCCAGCTTCTCCAAAGGGGGCAGGTGCCCATGGGGATGGTAGGGAGACCCTTTTGAGCTAGGAGTCCCTAGAAGCACCGGAGGCTGCCTGGACTCCAGATTTCTCTGTGCTGGGCTCATGGGGGGCCGTGGCTGGATGGGGCCCATGGGGGGCAATGGCTGGGTGGGGCCCCCTGCCCTGCTCCCCGGAGCCAGGCCTGTCTGACCCCAGACCTCTACTTAACTGCAGATTCCCCCACCCCAACTACGCTGCCCCACGTCACTGTGTGGGAGCAGGGTAGGCCTTCTGGGGACTGGGCATGTGTGCTGGGGTGCATTGGGGGCAGGGAGGGGCCAGGCCTGTGTCCTGGGGTGCAATGGGATGGGGAGGGGCCAGGTCTGTGTGCTGGGGGGGCATGGGGAGCAGAGGCGTTTTCCGTAGCTGTGATAAGATGTCTGGGATGGTAGCCTAGGGCCCCCCCGTCCTGGAGAGGGGTTACAGCTGGGCCTTACCCAGATGCCCCCTCTGGGGATGGCTGTGGACAGAGACTGCCGCTGAGTCTTGGCACCGCAGGGAGCTGGCTCCCTGCACTCCTCTACCCCTACTATTGGGGGCTCCCTGTACTGCCCTACCCCTACACGGGATGGCCATCGCAGTGCTGCGTAGTGCCCTTACTGTGGGGGATGGACCTGGGGAGGTGTTGGGGGCTGACCATCTTTGTGCACGAGGGAGCTTTAAGGGGTGGGGTGGGGAATGGATCTCTAGGGGAGATGTAGTCGAGGGGGGGCGTATCTCCTATGTGGAGGTGACCTTGGGTTTGTAAAGTGGATGGGGGGCTGGGTGAATGGGGGGTGGATTAGGGGCTAGGGGCCCCCTCCCTCTGATCCCCACAGTGCCCTCCTCTGTGTTTTCCCCGGGAGCCTCTGGTGGCTCACACCTGGTCCAGCCCACCCCTTCTTCCCCCACATCCCACCAGCCAGGCCTGTGGGAAAGTCACTACCAGCTGCTGCCTCGGGCCTGGACCCTGAGGGGATGGTGCAGAGAGCCAGGGACTAGCAGGGGCATGAGGGGCAGGGCCTGCTGCAGGGAAGGGCCATTATGGGGCCCCACCATGCCGAACCAGCTGTGACCCCATGGGACCAGGAACTTGGTTGAGAGGGATGTGCTGCCTCACATCCGATCTGGCTGTGGGGTGGAGAAGGGGGTGCAGGGGCTTCTGTGTGACCCCCCCCCACACACACACATCTGCACATGCCCGGTCACCCTACCCTGCTCCCCCACCCCCGCTCCCCCACCCCCTTTGGGTTCGGGCTCACACTGGCCACAGAGGTGCTGGGCGGGGCAGGGGGGAGGGTCGAGCCTCCTGCCCCCGAGGCACTCCTCCCCCTCCGTAGGGCCCAGCCAGAGGGGTTCCTCTTTTTTGCCTGCCCCTCCGGATTGATTTGGAGAGGCTAGAGACTAAAATCCTGGAGCCAGAGCCAATCAGGGAAACAGAACCTTGCGCCATGCTGGCATTGCTCATAGCAGCCACGGGCATGCAGCAGTGCACTGCCTGGTGTGTCTGGGCGGGAAGCCCAGGGCGAGGGTAGCAGGGGGCTGTAGGCTGGGATTGAGGGACATTGACAGAAATCAGGGAGGAGCCCAGAGCTGGGATAGCAGAGGAGCTGCGAGGAGGGATGGAGGGGCAGTGGCAGAGCTGCGGGGGGAGGCCAGGGCTGGGCTAGCCCAGGCCTCTGGGTTGGGACCCTCCCTGTCGTGCCAAGGCTGAGGCCCTCCTCCATCATCGAGGGAACCTCTGCCCCCGGCCCAGCCTTGGGGAAGGTTCCTCCCATCTTCCCATTGGCCTACAGGACAGAGGAGAGTTTTTGGTTCCAGGTTTTGGTGAATTCTTCCAAGACCCTGAGACCTGGGAGGCTGGAAAGATGAGGGGCCGAGTCCCCCTGGATGTCCAGTAAGGGGGCGAGGCCAGAGGGCAGCAGTGCAGTTGATTGGGGCTGATCAGTGTTGGGGCCAGGTTTCCATTCTCTTTGGTGTCATCAAGAGCAGCCTCAGAGCTGCTCCAGTACGCCACAGGGCCTTGACACCAGCTCTGGCCACACCCTCAAAAACCCAGCAGAGAGACACGCCACCCACCAACCCACGCCACCCCAGGCCAAAGGAGCCCTTGGCTGCCCCAGCACGAAAGGCCTGACCAGGGCAAGCATCTGGTCTTAGTTCTTTGGGCCATGGTCTGTTAAAGGGTCAGAGTGCTGCTGCCCTTGGCAGGGCCAGGGGAGGATGGCACCTTCATGAGCAGGGCTTCACGTCTCAGCAGGGTCTTCAGAAAGGCCTGTAGCCATACAGGCATGTCCAGAGCAGGGGCCCATCTACCCTGGTATACCGTCTCCAACAATGCTCACGTCTGGCTGCTTCATGGGGAGGTGCAAGGAGCCTCCTAGTGGGCAGTTCTGGACCAGAGCTTTCACTTTTATCCCCCTTCCAGTAGCCAACTGCAGCCAGGGCCCTGCTGTGCCAGGTGCTGCACGGACATTTGGTGAGAGAGCCCCTGCTCTGAAGCATTCAGTCTGCATAGACCTGGCAGACCATGCCAGGGTAGTCATCCCCGCTGTACCAATGGGGAATTCAGGCACCAAGAGACGACGGTCGCACGGAGTGTCTGCCACGGAGCCAGGAATAGAATCCCAGCCCACTCTACTCTAATCACTAGACCCCACTCCCCTTCCAGAGCTGGGAGAAAACCCAAGAGTCCTGGCTCTGAACCCCCCCAGCTCTAATGACTGGACCCCACACCCCTCCCAGAGAACCCAGGAGTCCTGCCCAGCTCAAGTTCTTCTCTTTGCCCTGAGCACTGTCAGGCCCTGTTTGTGCAGATCCCAGAGGAGGATGTTGCAAACTCCCACCCCTCCCTGTGGGTGGGAATGGAGGCAGCAGCTTCTCTCCATCTCCCCATTATCCACCAGACTTGACTTTCCTGCTGGTCTGAGATGTTCCTTGTGCCACAAGGCCTGGTGTCTTCCTGCTCAGGTCTGCCGGGTGCCAGCTGCTGTCTTGCAATGGTGTTCATGTCCCTTGGGAAGCTGCCCATGGATATGCTGGGCAGGTGGAATGTTCCCTAGGGTGAGATTTTGGCGGCCTGGTCAAGCATCGTAGAAGATCGCAGTGGGCTTGTTTAAACAAACAAACAAGGAAATTTTCACCCAAAAAACTTGGTGAAGCTGCAGCTGAATGGAGGGAAGGGTCTTAAAGGGAGCTGAAATTTAACAAACTAATAAATATTGAAAAGTCAAAGAAGGTTCGGTTCAGGGGAAAAAGCATATATTAAAATCCCCAACATGGGAAAGCCTAGGGCTCCGGCGAGGAGATGCCTGTTCCGACACCCCCAGGCATGTAGATCCAGAATCCAAATGGGCCCAGGTGGTTTCTACTGGGGGAGGGAACAAGAGTGAGGGGTGGGTATCCCGATTAATCCCTTGTGTGCTGTGTGTCTTGCAGCATCCGCAGCGTCATGCAGAAATACCTGGAGGATCGGGGCGAAGTGACTTTGGAAAAGTTTTTTTCTCAGAAGGTGGGGGGGGGGGGGGGGGGGGGGGGGGGGTGAAGTGCTGCAGGGGATGCACAGACACACCCATGCACATCCCCCTCCCCCCAGGCCCTTGGTGTAACTGTGTCTGGGAGGGTTGGGATTGAGGGACAACAGCAGGATTGTGGGAGGGAGCCCAGCGCTGGTCTAACAGGGGGCTGCGGATCGGGATTGAAGGGCACCACTAGAGCTGTGTTTCAGAGTAGCAGCCGTGTTAGTCTGTATCCGCAAAAAGAACAGGAGTACTTGTGGCACCTTAGAGACTAACATTTATTTGAGCATAAGCTTTCGTGGGCTACATCCGAAGAAGTGGGCTGTAGCCCACGAAAGCTTATGCTCAAATAAATTTGTTAGTCTCTAAGGTGCCACAAGTACTCCTGTTCTTTTTACTAGAGCTGTGGGGGCTCTGTGCTCACACCTGTCCCCAGGGCTGGCCGTGCTCCTCGCTGCACAGCTCCAGCTCTGGGGGAGGCAAGAGACTGGCTGTGAACACGGGTGGAGGGTGCTGAAGCGCAAGAGGAAATTCTCCTTCCTCTTTGTGTGGCTTGGGCAGTTCCTATCCCCCGCCCCCTCTCCACCCCCCCCAGGCCCAGGCCCAGGCCCAGATCCCTCTCCCTGGTCTCTGGCTGGGGCAGGGGGCATGGACTGGAAAGGGGGGGGCACTTGGTGAGATTTTCCAGTTGGGGGGAGAATCCCAGGGTGGGGGTTGGAGGGAAGGGTCAGGTGGTGACCCCAATCAGGTGGTGAGCTGGGAGAAGGGTGGGTTTGGGATCGGGGGGTGGGTTTGTTGGGTGGGTAGAGCTGTGTGGCAGGGGTGGGGGTTGGGGGTGTCATGTTTTGGTGGGGGATGGGAGGAGGCTGGGGTTCCCCAGTGGGTTTGGGTTTGGAGTTGGTGTTGGGGGCTGGGGTGGGGTTGGGTGGGGGTTAGGAATCCGGAATCGTCCTGGTCAGTTGGGGCTTCCTGGGAGTGGAGGGTACCTGGTGGGTTGGGATCTTTGGGGTGGTGGTGTCAGGATTGGGAGCGGGGAGGAGTCCCCGGTGGGCTGGGTTTGGGAAGGGGATTGGAGTCAGGGGCTGGGGTCTCTGGTGGATGGGGATCCATGGGGGAAAGTCAGAAATGGGGATTGCCGGGGGCTTGGAGATAGGGGCCAGGATCCACCAGTCAGACAGCGGTTTCTAAGCGGCTGGGGGTCCCCAGTGGTTTTTTCCCCGGGCCCCCTGGCTGGCGTGGTGGGACACTTCCCCTTTCTGCCATTGGTAGCTAACAGCCTCCAGCAGGAAGCCCCTGTCACTTCCTTCCCCGCCCACGCTGGCGTTTGTGGTTTCCGCGCCAGTACGCCCCGCGCTCCCCTGCCTCCTCCCCTGTGCTCCCCTGCCTGCTTCGCACTGCCTGGCCTCTTGCCCAACTAACCCTGTGAACTACAGCCTACCCAACGGGGTGGGAGCTGGCAGCACCTGGAGCCGTTTAACCGCAGGGCCCCCAGGGCTTGGATGGAGCCACCCAGAGAGCCTTGTGGCCCAGCCTGGCTCTGGGGAGAGGCCTGCTGCTACTGTCCCATTGTGGGGAATCAGCCCTCTCTGGCGGTGACCACACTAGGGGTGCTGGGCAGAAAATAGCCCACTGTTGCTACCACTGGTATAGACGGGAGCTGGATCTGAGGGAGTCAGGAGGGATTGCATGACTCGGGTGCAGGGAATGGGACATGGGGCCTTTGCCCTCTAGAGGGCACTGGCTACTATCCAGCCCCAGGATGGGGGGCTGGCTGGCTCCGGAGGTTGGGGGGCTGGCTGGCTCCGGAGGTTAGGGGCCGGGTTAAGGGCTCTGCGGCCCTGACTCTCTCCTTGTTTCCCAGGGTACCTGCTGTTCCGGGATTTCTGCCTGAATCAGGTGGAGGAGGCCAAGCCGCTCGTGGAGTTCTATGAAGAGGTGAGGCCTTGTGGGGGCTGACACACCGGGGTTTCCCTATCCCCACCCAGCAGGGAGGGGGAAGGGTAAATTCCCACCCTGTGGGGTGTTAGGGTGGCTGCTGAAAGGCTCCCCTGCCCTCTGGGGTGTTGGGGGCTCCCAGCCATGGCTTTGCAGCCTGCCCCACAGTGACACTGTGCCCCCTGCCTCCCAGATTAAGAAATATGAGAAGCTGGACTCGGAGGAGGATCGAGCTGCCAAGAGCCGCCAGATTTTTGACCAGTACATCATGAAGGAGCTGCTGTCCTGCTCCCATGTGAGTGCGCCACCCCGGGGGGGACCCAGAAACCACCATAGACCTTGCCGGAGGGGACACACCCCCAAAACCATCACAGACCCTGCCCAGGGGGACCCCAGAAATCTCCAGAAGGGACCCCGAAGACCTTCAGAAACTCTGCCTCACAGGTGACCCTGAAGCAGTCACAGACCCTGCCCTGGATGGGGACCCTACACTGCTCCCCCAGCCCTCCCATCCTGGCCTGAGAGTTGGATTTCTCCTTGTTCATACAGTCCAGGGTCTCCCCTGGTGCCCCAGCCCTGCCCTGTGAGCTACCACGGGATGGGGGTGGGGATAACCCAGCCCCCGGACCTGCCCTGACCACCCGAGAGGGGTTGTGAGGGCCACACAGACTTTCATTTCTCCACTGCTTTCCCCACAGCCCTTCTCCAAGAGCGCCACAGAGCATGTGCAGAGCCGGCTCAGCAAGAAGCAGGTGCCACCAGACCTATTCCAGGTGTGTGTCCCCACCCCCATCTCCCTACCAACCCCACAGGGACAGTCCCACAGCCCCTGAGGTGCCAGGCCAGCCCCACGGGCCCCTCTAGCCCCAGGGCCCCCTTTGGTGCCGAGCCAGCCCTATAGGCCCCTCTAGGGTAGCGCTGCACCAATCAGTCCCATGGGTCCACCTAGCGCAATATTTCCTCCCCAGCTACACCAGATCAGAGCAATGAGCCCCTCTAGCCTGGTCTCCTGCCCCTTCCTGGTGCTGTGTGGGAGGGGGTTGCTGTCAGGGATGGGTAAGGTGGGTGGGGCTGCCCTGTCGGCCAGGGGAGGGAGAGATACTAAGAAGCTCTGATGCAGGGGAGAGCAGGGGGGTTGACAGGCCCCAAGAGAAGGGTGTCCCATCTCACTTCCCCTGGGGGAGGAGGCCCCAGTACAGGTAGGAGAGGGGAAAGGAATTTCCTGACATGGCCCATCCCACTGGGGGTGGGTGGGGTTCCCCGCTGGTTCCTTTCTTCCCCGCGCTGACCCTCATGTCTCCCCAGCCGTACATTGAGGAGATCTGCCAGAACCTGCATGGGGCCATCTTCCAGAAATTCATCGAGAGGTGAGAGGAGCCACCTGCCGTGGGGGCTGGCTGTGGGCCTGGAGGTTCTCTTTCTGCAGGGACCATGGCAGGCGGGGAATGGGGAGGTCTCTGCACAGGGCTGAGGGAGTCTCTCTGGTTGGGGGGATGAGCAACCTCTCTCTGCAAGGGTCTCTCTGGGAGGAGGTATGGGGTGTCTCTCTGCAGGACTATGGGGGTCTTTCTGGGTGAGAGGGATGGGTGGTCTTGCTGCAGGGCTATGCAGGGGCGGTCTCTGCAGGCTGGGGTGATGGGGTCTCTGCAGGCCCATGGGTGGGTTTCTCTGTGGGGGCCTCTGTAGTTTTTTCACCTCTTTCTGTTTTGTTATAGTGACAAATTCACCCGCTTCTGCCAGTGGAAGAATGTGGAGCTGAACATCCATGTGAGTGTCTCCCAGGGCATAAGAACATAAGAACGGCCACACTGGGTCAGACCAATGGTCCATCTAGCCCATTATGATGTCTGCAGACAGTGGCCAGTGCTAGGTGCTTCAGAGAGAATGAACAGAACAGGGCAATTATCCAGTGAGCCATCCTCTGTCATCCAGTCCCAGCTTCTGGCAAACAGAGGTTTAGGGACATCCAGAGCAGGGGGTCTTGACTAATAACCACTGATGGACCTATACTATTGGCTGTCACAACATCCCCTGGCAAAGAGTTCCACAGGCTGACTGTGCGTTGTGTGAAGCACTTCCTTATGTTTTTTTAAACCTGCTGCCTAGTAATTTCACTGGGTGACCACTGGTTCTTGTGTTATATGAAGGGGTAAATAACGCTTCCTTATTCACTTTTTCCACACCAGTCATGATTTAATAGGCCACCAGCATATCCCCCCTTAGTCGTCTCTTTTCTAAGTTGAACAGTCCCAGTCATTTTAATCTATCCTCATATGGAAGCTGTTCCCGACCTCTCATCATTTTTGTTGCCCTTCTTTGAACTTTTTCCAGTTCTAACTTATAATTTTTGGGTTGGGGTGACCAGAACTGCACTCAGTATTCAAAGTGTGGGTACACCATGCATTTATAGAGTGGCAGGTTCTATCTGGGGGGGGCCTGGCCTGAGCAAGGGAGGGGGCTGTAGTCCATCTTGGGGGGCTTGGCCTGGGAGGATTGGCGATTTGTATTTGGGAGGTAGACTTGTCTGGAACTGCATCCCATTTCCATGTGCCCCTTGCCCAGCACAGTGACCCCCACTGCCCCTACCCCACCGCCCAGCTCCCTATGGAGCCCCCGGGTCCCAACCTAACCCCACTGCTACCGAATCATCCCACCCCCTGGGGCTATGCTCGTTGTGGGGGAGTTTGTGGGGGGCAGTAGCTGTGGGGCAGGGGCCTTAAACACATAGGGGAGGGAGGTGTCCCAGGGTGAAGGGATAAGTTTGGGGGGGGTGCCACCCTTAAGACTATTCCCCAGTGCCCTCCTTTAACATCACCCCACCCTGGGATCTGTCCCACACCCTCCTATTCTCTGCCTGGCCCTGGGGGCAAGGGGTCTCCTCAGCCCTGCCACATTGCAAGCTGGGGCTCCCTGGCTCGTATTGTGCGAGCCCCAAAATTCAGATGCAGGTTGAGATCCAAGCCACCACTCCTCCTCCAGGGCTTAGGGGGAGCACAGGGTGCAGGGGAGGTTTCCCCTCAATTCTACAATGAAAGTGCTTGCATCGGTGGGAATGGCCAGGGAACAGGTGCTATTGTTCCGATGAATGGTTTCATTGTGCTGGGTGCTCTGCATACATGCACACATAGAGAAAAGCTGGGCCTGCCCCCCCCCCCGCAAATATACAATCCAGACATAGGACAGACTATTCTCCCTGCTTTGTATCTGGGGAAACCGAGGCACAAATGGGGTGGCGGAAGGGAGAGTGACTTGCTCCACATCACCCAGGGAGTCAGTGGCAGAGCTGGGAACTGAATCCAGGAGTTCTGAGTCTGAGGCCTTAATGCCAAGCCCAGCCTCTCGCTCCCTGCCTAGGCATGGGGTGCTCTGAGAGCCCACGCTGCATTGTGCAATGTTCCATGAGTTTGCGGCAGTACAATACAATTAATGTCTGGATTCCTCCCCACCCTCACCCACTCTCCCCCTGCCGTGGGCCCAGCTGACCATGAACGACTTCAGCGTGCACCGGATCATCGGCCGCGGTGGCTTTGGAGAGGTGTATGGTTGCCGGAAAGCGGACACGGGCAAAATGTAATTAGCCAACACCAGGGGTGGGGCCCCCGGGGAGATGAACTGCGCAGGATATCTGCTGGGATTCCCCTGGGGGTGGGGTATTATAGTCAGGATGTGGAAGGATATCTGCTAGGAATCTGGGGGGACAGGCGGAGGGGTGGTAGTATACTCGGGAGGTGGAAGGATATCTGCTGGGATTGTCTAGGCATTGGGGTGGGGGATATTATAGCCAGGAGGCGGAGGGATATCTGCTGGGAATCTGGGGAGTGTGTGTGTATTATAGCCTGGAGACAGAGGGATATCTGGTGGGGAGGGGTATTATAGCCAGGGGGTGGAGGAATATCTGTTGGGTTTTGCGGGGGGAATATCTGCTGAGATGGGGGGGGGGGCTGGAGCTGAGGGGGCTGGAGCTGTGAGAGTGAGGGAGGGTTGTTGTGGTCCCGGGGCAAGGGAGGATACCAGTGGTGCTGGTGTTGCCCTGGCCATGACAGGTGGAGGGATACCTTCAATGAGAAGGAGGGTACTGTGGAAGTAGGAGAGATGAAAGGATACTTGTCATTACTGAGGTTGCCATGACCATGGGGGAGACAGGGTTTTTTGCGGGGGGGGGGGGGGGGGGCCCGGGGCCACGGGGGGGGGGGGGATAGGGGGATTTGCTGTGGGAGGTGGAGGGATACCAGGGGCAACAGGCATGGAGATTCGCCATGGGAGGCAGAAGGATACCGGGGTGAGGGAATTGCTGTGGGAGGCAGGGGCGGAGGGATGAGGAGTGTGGAGATTTGCCTTGGGGATAGCAGCAGGGATTATTTTCTCTCTCTTGGGGCAGGTACGCCATGAAATGTCTGGACAAGAAGCGCATTAAGATGAAGCAGGGGGAGACGCTGGCCCTAAATGAGCGCATCATGCTGTCTCTCGTCAGCACCGGGGTGAGAACAGCTCTCCACACGCCAGGCACCGCAGCTATGGGGCCTGCCTGACCAGGCCAGCCTCGCCACAGGGCATACATGGGGTGGGGGTGTGTCAGAACAGGGCAAGCCCAATCTAAGGTAAAGAGGGGGCCTAGGTCTGGGGACAGCAGTGGAGGCGGTTAGCACAGGGGAGGGCAGGAGTGAGTGTGCTCAGAGCAAGGGGGGTGCAGGTGAGCGGTCGGGAGCACATGGGGGGGGACAGGGAGTTTGAGGGGGCAACACGTTAGGGATGGTAGCACACATAGGATTGAGGGGTGGGGCAGCGTGGAGGTTGGTGGGGGGCAGCATGCAGGGGAGCATGCAGTGGGGCGGGGGCAGCACGTGGGGCAGTGTGGTGGGAGGGGGAATCTATGGGAGGGCAGTGCAAGGGGGAATATAGGGGGCAGCATGTAGGGAGAAGTGTGGGGCAGGGATGGAGCATGTGGGGGGGGGTGGATCATGTTGGGGGGAGGGGAGCCTGTGGTGGTGCAGTTTGTGGGGTTCCCTCTTTCGGTGGGTGATCCATCTCGCCCTCTCGCCCCAGGACTGCCCCTTCATCGTGTGTATGTCCTACGCCTTCCATACCCCTGACAAACTCAGCTTCATCCTGGACCTGATGAATGGTGAGAACCCCCTGCTATCCTTGGGGAACCCCCCAGCCTCCACACTGCCCCCCCTTACAATTAATAATACACCCGGTCTCAAGCTACGCGCCACTGTCCGGTGCTGCACACGCTTAGTGAGAGAGTGCATGCCCAAAGAGCTTGCTGTCCACACAGACAGAGAGCGGGAGGGGAACCAGGGCACGGAGCGTAGATGTGATTTGCCGAAGGAGTCTGTGGTAGGGCTGGGGATTGAACCCAGGAGTTATAGTTCCCAGCCTGGTGTTCTAGCCACTAGGCAATACTGCCACCCCCTGCATGGCCCACGCTGTCTTTCCTGTGGGGCAGGGCCTTGTGTTGACCAGGATGTCGGCTGTCTCATGCAGGGGGCGACTTGCATTACCACCTGTCTCAGCACGGGGTCTTTTCTGAGGCCGAGATGCGCTTCTACGCTGCCGAGATCATCCTGGGCCTGGAGCACATGCACAACCGCTTCGTGGTGTACCGGGACCTCAAGGTAGCCCCACCCCCTCCCACCACGGAGGGGTGTCTCCCACCCTCCCACACCAGGACCTCAAGGTAATCCCATCCCCTCCTGGAGCCCTGCCCCATCCCACCATGGGTGTCCCCTCCTCCCACACTGGGATCTCAAGGTAACCCCTCCTCCTCCCACCTTGGTTGTCCATCCTCCCACACCAGAACCTCAGTGTCACGCTGACTGGAGTGGTTCATGACCTCAGGGCAGAGACCCATGGGGGTGGGGGTGTTCTATAATTACGTTTCACCAACCCCGTAAACAACTGTGAACTCCTAAAGCACTATACCAGTCTTACCATGGAGTCACAGCCAGTCCCCTTGGGCATGCCAGTCTATGTTGCCTCCAGGTCAGCTGGACTTAGTGATGGTTCGTTGTTATACACCAAAGCTCACAAAATATTCAGGTTGCTTCTAGTCCCGAGAGATCAGACACTTCCCCCAAGTCAATCTGTACCTCAGATCTCACACCAAAGACAATGCCTGTAGCCAGTCCTATAGTAAACGAACTAAGGATTTATTAACTAGGAAAAAGAAATGAGTGAGTTACTTACAGATTAGAGCAGGCAAACATGTATACACCAATGAGTGTCAGCTTTTGGAACCATAGACTGCAAGAGATGTAGTAATCTGTGAGCTCTGAATGTCTTTTAGGGCTAAACCAGGTTGACCCTGGGGATCTCTGCTTCTGTTTCCTGGCTCCAGTCCTGTGAGAGGCCAAACAGCAAAGAGATCAAAAATTTTCATGTCTGCTATCTTTATTTTCTTCTTCCAGAATTCAAGCTGATGGGATGAGCCTTTTGCACATAGCTTGTGCAGGGGCAAGTAGCAGTCTTTGTATTGTGATGTCCCACAGTGAACCATTTAGTTTTGATAGCCCTTCCTGATGGGCAAGAGGTAATGCCTTTCATAGCGATTTAGCATTTTCCACTAGGCAAAGTTTTGTTCTTGTCTGGTGAGTTACATAGTTCAGAGCAAAAATTTTATAGCTCTACAGCACACACTTAAGTTTCACCTGACAACGTGGGATACAGACATTATAAGCAGGATTAATACATGTAGCAATGTACAAGCATTTCATGAAGTCTAAATATATTGTTATAAGCCCGACACCTGTCTGACCCATACTGACACACAGGTGAGCTGGACAGGTTTCCAGCAATGAATATGTCTGTGTTTGGCTGAGGCCTAAAGCCTTGGCGAGAGCCAGCACCTGGTTTGCCAGCATCACACCCTTCTCCTCCCACCACTGGTATCTCCCATCCTGCCACACCTGGACCTTAAGGTAAACCCGCTCCGTCGTCCCACCCCTTCCACCACGGGGGTTCTCCCATGCTAGGGCCTCAGGGTAACCCTGCCTGCTCCCTCATGGGGTTTCCATCTGCTCAGCCCCCACGGGGGGTGGTGCTTGGAGATCTCAGGGTGAGAGCAGAGCCCCCATTCCAGGACCCCACCTCCATGGTTGGTGAAGTTAAGGGGAGAAGGGCAGGAGTGAGGGACTGGCTTTGCCCAGCTCCCACCCGCTGGCTTCCCTCCCATTCACAGAGCATTTCAGATGCTGCATTTCCCCTCCATCCCCAACCTGGGTCTCCCTGTCCCATCACCCTGGCTCATGGGGCTGCTCTCCTCTCTCTGCAGCCAGCAAACATCCTGCTGGACGAGTTCGGTCACGTCAGGATCTCGGACCTGGGACTGGCCTGTGATTTCTCCAAGAAGAAGCCTCATGCCAGTGTGTAAGTGTCCAGGAGCTCCCTTCACAGTCAGTGCCCCCTGCTCGCTCCCTACAGTGCCCCAGGCTGGGAGAGGCTGGGGCTGGAGTAGCCGGGAGCTCCCTTCACAGCCAGCGCTCCTGCCCTGCCCCCTGCAGCACTCCCTGCTGGGAGAGGCTGGGTTTGTAGTGGTTCTGTGATGGCTCTTTGGCGCCCCCTGCAGGGAGAGTGTGGCACTTCAGCTCCTGGGCTGGGCCATCGCTCTGTTGTACTCGGACCCCCTTCTCTGCCTATCTCTCTCCCCCCACATGCTCCCACAGTGGCACGCATGGGTACATGGCGCCGGAGGTGCTGCAGAAGGGTGTGGCATATGACAGCAGTGCTGACTGGTTCTCCCTGGGCTGCATGCTCTTCAAGCTGCTGCGGGGGTGAGTAAGCAAGCGATCTTGGGGGATGGAGGGGGTGCATGTGGGACAGAGGCACCCGTGGGGCAGGGATATGGCATGGGCAGCGTGTGACCACCCTCTCCCCTCCCATCGCAGGCACAGCCCCTTCCGGCAGCACAAGACCAAGGACAAACATGAGATCGACCGCATGACCCTGACCATGGTGAGTGGGGGAGCTCTGGCGGGGGGATCAGGTGCAGACAGGATCTCTGCCCTCCTCAGGGCTGCACGGAGAGGGGCCTCGACCCATCTGCACAAGCCAGTGCCCTGTCGCTCCAGGCCAGGAACAGCCCTGCTCTTCAGCTCTGAGCCCATTGTACCTGCCGCCCGTCCCTCTGGTCCTCAGCCAGGGCCCTGCCTAGCCCAACCATACACACCCCACTCCATGGACCCGAGCCTGGCCCCGCCCTTCAGCCCCTGAGCAGAGTGGAGCTCCAGTGTGGCTGTGTGGATGAGACTGCCCCCTGCTGGCTGGGATTGTGTGTGTGTACACAACTGCCCCCTGCTGGCTGGGTTTGGAACTGCAGTGTGCCTCCAGCCCCAGGAAGGGTCTGTCCAGCTCCCAGGGCTGGGAATTGGCCCCGCCCCATAAAATAATCCTCTCCCCTCCCCCACAGCCTGTAGAGTTGCCCGACTCCTTCTCGCCTCAGCTGCGCTCCCTGCTGGAAGGGCTGCTCCAGAGAGACGTCAACCGGAGGCTGGGCTGCATGGGGCATGGGTGAGTCCGTGACTGGGGAGCAGGGGGGCTTTGCCACATCCTGGGGACCCAGCAAGCATGTGGCAGGAGCCAGCCCAGGAAGGATGGATGCATTGGGCTACCGTCCCCCAACTGGAAGAGACCCATCCCTCAGCCTGAGTGGCGCTGTTTGCATAGGACCTACAGAAATAGTCACTGTGTTGTTAGAACAGGTAGCTCCGGAGCTCCCCCTGCTGGCATGGCAGCCCCATCTCTCTCTGCCTCTACCGCCATGCTCCAGTCCTTCCCCTGCTAGAATTGGACCCCTTGGCTCCAGCATAGGTTGTGGCATCCTTTGCCCCTCATGTGGGGGGGCCAGAGGGACCCTCAGGCCAGCTCTGCTGACCCACCTCGCCCCTGGTCTTCCTCCCCAGGGCACAAGAGGTGAAGGAGGATCCCTTCTTCCAGAGCCTGGACTGGCAGATGGTTTTCCTGCAGAAGGTAAGTGGGGTGGGTAGGGAGAGCGGCTGGGGAAGGAGAGGGACAGGGGCATGTGGCGGGTGCTGCTGTCCTGTCCCCCCAGATTCTCTAACGCCTCTCCTGATCCCGCAGTACCCACCGCCCCTGATCCCGCCACGTGGGGAGGTGAACGCGGCTGACGCCTTCGACATTGGATCTTTCGATGAAGAGGACACAAAAGGGATCAAGGTACCGGAGGGACCTCATGGGGGTTAGCACAGCTCCCCCGCTGGAAAGGGCAGGGCTGAGCCATGCAGGCTACTCTCCCTCTCTGGTGCAGGCTCCCATCCCCTCTCCCAGCACAAGCTCAGACCTGCTGCGGCTGGGGGAGAGGCACCTCTCACCCCACAGCCCAGATGCTGCTGCGGGGAGAGAGAGCTGAGGGGAGTCATCTGTAGCCACTGGGCAGCCTGCACTCCAAACCCCTCATCCCTGGCCCCACCCTAGAGCCTGCACTCCAACTCTCTGCCCCAGCCCTGGTCCCTCATCCCCAGCCCCACCCCAGAGCCCTCTCCTCCCCTCCCTCGCACCCCAATCCTCTGCCCCAGCCCCACCACATGAATTTTGTTATGTGCACCAATATTCATTCTGCACATGCATGGGAAAAATTAGAGGGGGAACATTGCTTCCCACCTGGCCCTTTACTCTCTCTGGAGCCGCAGTTCCCTATTGTGGAGGGAGAGGAGGTCCCTTCACCTTCCCACCAGCCCCCCGCCCCCCCCCCCACCACCCAGCCCTTCCCCCAGAGAGCTTGATGCCGGGAGAGGGTGTGGGGGATACCCAGCCACCTGGGTTGGGGGAGCCCCCAGCTGCCCGCCCACCCGCCGTCTTTCTGTCGTCCCCAGCTGTTGGACAGCGACCAAGAGCTGTACCGCAACTTCCCGCTCACCATCTCAGAGCGCTGGCAGCAGGAGGTGACGGAGACTGTCTTTGATGCTGTCAATGCTGAGACCGACAAGCTGGAGACCCGCAAGAAGGCCAAGAACAAGCAGCTGGGCCACGAGGAGGGTGAGTGGGGGAGCCCCCTCCCCACGGTGCCCCCTGCTGGGAGATGCATGCCGTGGCCGGCCCCCGCTCCCCACGGTGCCCCCTGCTGGGAGATGCATGCCGCGGCCGGCCCCCGCTTCCCATGGTGCCCCCTGCTGGGAGATGCCTACTATGGCCAGCTCCTGCTCCCCACGGTGCCCCTGCTGGGAGATCCATCCTCCACCAGGGCCTACCTTGCTCCCTACAGTGTCCCCTGCTGGTAGGGTGACCAGACAGCAAGTGTGAAAAATCGGGACGGGGGTGAGGGGTAATAGGAGCCTATATAAGAAAAAGCCCCCAAAATCGGGACTGTCCCTATAAAATCGGGACATCTGGTCACCCTACCTGCTGGGAGCTTTCCCACATGGCCAGCCCCACTCACCATCGCTCCCCACCTTCTCTACAGCCAACCCCCCTCCCTATAGTGTGCCCCATTGGGGGAGGCTGAGGCTGGAGTAGCTGGAAGTACCCCCACAGCCAGCATTCCTGCCCCGCTCCCTACAGCGCCCCCTGCAGGCACTTCCCTGTGTGTTGACGGCTGGCTGGTGCTGCGATCTGACTCTCTCTCTGTCTCTCCCCGGCACAGACTACGCCTTGGGCAAGGACTGCATCATGCACGGCTACATGTCCAAGATGGGCAACCCCTTCCTGACGCCATGGCAGCGGCGATACTTCTACCTGTTCCCCAACCGGCTGGAGTGGCGAGGGGAGGGCGAATCCCCGGTAGGGAGCTGAGGGCAAGGCCTGGGGTCCTGGGGAGGGGGGTTCTTGGTAGTGGTGGGGGGAGCCATGGTCTCTCTCTGAACCCCTGGCGCTCTGTCCCCTGCAGCAATCCCTGCTCACCATGGAGGAGATCCTATCTGTGGAGGACACTCAGATTAAGGAGCGCAAATGCATCCTCCTCAAGACCCGGGAGCACAGGCAGCTCATCCTGCAGTGTGATGTGAGTGCGCCCCCTCCCCCGCCACTGGCACCCTCTACTGGGCCAGGGCTACACCATGTCTCTGTTCCCCGCCCCCCATCCCGGTTGTCCACTCCCTAGGGCTGCTCCTTCCCCGTCCTGAGCTCCCATGGTTAATAATGCATCCTGTCCGTGAGCCCAGACCCCTCCGTGGTGCTCCCGTGGCTAACCCCGCCCCCCCGCCTGTGACCCCTGACCCCCCCCCGGTGCTTCTGTGGCTGACCCCTGACCCCTCTGTGTTGCTCCTGTGGCTAACCCCGCCCCCTGGCCATGACCTCTGATCCCTCCGTGGTGCTCCCATGGCTAACCCCACCCCCCGTCCTGTCACCCGGCAGAGCGACCCTGAGCTGGTGCAGTGGAAGAAGGAGCTGCGCGACGCCTACCACGAGGCCCAGCAGCTGCTGCAGCGGGTGCCCAAGATGAAGAACAAGCCGCGCTCGCCCATAGTGGAGCTCAGCAAGGTGCCACTGCTGCAGCGCTCCAGTGCCAACGGCCTCTGACCCCCATGCCCCCCTTCTCCCCCGGCTTTAATTTATTGGGTTGGGTTTTACTCGCACCCCCAGCGGAACCGTAACTGTTAATTTGCTGATCCTTGTGACTCCCGCCCTGCCCCCTGCTGGAGGGGGTGGGGCATGTGGAGGGGGTGGGGCAGACTCCCCCCTCCCCTGATTTGGGGATGGATCCTGCCTTCTGGATCCATTTCTCCTCTCCTTCCCATCTCAGCTCATGGGGCAGGGGCCATGCTGGCCTTGCCCCCAGCAGGATGGGGGATGCAGGGATCACAGGGAGGAACTTCCTCTTTGGCACTTAACTTCCTGCTTTCTCTCTCCATTATCAAATCGCTGCTGGTGCTGGAGAGCTTGGGCGGGGCATGGCCCAGATCCCTGGCACGCTAGAGGGCTCTGCCAGCAGGGGCGTTATGGCCCAGGGCATGCCCTTCCCAGCCTGTAGAATGCAGTGAGCATTGGGGAATGGGGGACAGACTTGCCTCCAGTCCCTTCTCCATGGGTTCCCAGCTCTTACTGGAAGGGATTCCAGCCCCAGCAATGCTGTCCCATGGCTGAGGACCCACGGTGCCATCCGAGAGCCTTGGGGCTCAGGATTGGCCAAGGGCCCAAAGGGGTGGGGGTTAGGTGTGGAAGGAGCTTAACTGCCTGGCAGGATCAGGCTGGAGGGCCACCGACTCCAAGAGGAAGAGTCACATTAGGAATGAACAATGAATTATCTGATGGAGGCAAACACCCATGCCTCCACACCCCAGCAGCCTCTGCCCACGCCGACAGCCCTCAGCCCTGGGCTCTTGCCCCCACTGTGCCAGTGCCCCTCAGTCCTGACCCCACAGCCCCACCCTCCCCGCTATTGCATTGCTGGGTTGCCCGTCCCCCAGGGTATTTATAATAAATTGTGCCAAATAGCAAGGTGCCAGTCCCTCACCTGGCAACTCGTTTCACCCATGAGCGATGCCAAACCCAGGTCTGTGCAGGTGGAAGTGCCCCCATTGGGCCACATCTCTGCCCTCCCAGGGAGACGGGCGCTTTGCTGGGCCCTAGCCTTGGGGGCGCCTGGGCCTCGTGCCAAAGGAGAAGGAAGAGTTGCCTGATGCCAGTGCTGTCAGGCTGGCTGGGGTGGGGGCCGAGCTTTGTGTGTGTGTGGGGGGGGGGGTGTTTGCCCCGCAAGCCGGGGGGCCAGTGCCAACACCAAGTGCTGTGTGTCTGAGTGCTGCCTCTGCTGCCCTCTCCCATTCATAGCCCCCTGTATTATCGCTCCAGCCAGACACCCCACTCCTCTCCCCTCCCCCATTCAGTGTTATAACCCAACCCCCACACAGGGTCAGGAGGCTCTTGGGGTGACTTAACCCTGGGTTCCTTTCCACCCCCTCCATGGCGGGGTAGGAGAGAGGGCAGGGTATGGGGGGAGCATTTGGCAAGGGGAGTGGGGGAAGGGTCTCCCTTCCCCTGTTCCCCCACATCTCCATGGTCTCCCAGCCCTGAACCGCATGCGAACCTGGCTGTGCTGCATGCGCCCCCCCCCCCCCCCCCATGTGTTGAGTTCTGCCCGTTCTGCCAATGGCTCTTTTTTTCCCCCTTGGGGGGCGATTTTCTTGGGGGGGGGGTTGCCTCTCCCCCCTCGCAGTGTCTGTAAATATTGGTTTCTGGTCCGTCTCTTCTCGGGGTTATTAATTTTTTGGCCGATTTTTGAATGTGATTTTAACAAGTGGAGAGGAAAAAAAGATAACTGAGTTTTTATAATAAAAAAGTGAAAAAATGGAGCTCTGCCTGTGGCGGCCAGCCTGCGGGACGGGCTGGGCTGGGGCAACTCAGAGCCGGGGACCCCACCCCTTCTGGCAGCCTCCTAGACAGGGGTCACTGAGGATCCTGCTCCATGGAGGTGGTACACAATGGGGGGCTCAGCTGGGAGATCCTGGGCCTTGGGGGGCAGGAAGGGTTGTGGAGGGCTCAGTTGGGGGATCCTGGGCCATGGGGTTGTATGTGGAGGGGGGTACATGCTAGGGGATCTAGTGCTTTCAATGCTGAGTCGCAGCTCCCCCAGCTCTGCCAATGCATCCCTTCCCCCCATCAGTTTCGGTTCCCCCCTGCTGGGCCTTGGGGGTGTATCAAACCCCCCCCCCCCCCCCCCCCCCCAGGCAGCTGTTTCTGGGCTACAGGAGCAACCCCTTGCCCACCTAATCTCCTGGTCTGAGAAAAAGGTCCTCGGGCCCAGCAAAGAGCCCCGTGTTTCTGCTGGGTAGGCTCAAAGCCAGTGGGTCCCAGGGGCAGCCCCTCTGTGCCCACCTCCCCCAGCATCCCAGAGCCAGCTCCACCCTGGTTTCCAAACCACCCAGTGGCTAATGAGCTGGCAGCAAACTGTTGCCATGGCCCATGCCTGGCTGGAATGGGAACTGCAGGGCTGTGTCTCTCCCTGTTTTCCCCATGCTCCAGGCCTGTGTTCGCTTCAGAAGCTGCTGGGCCCTTGTCCTGCCACCATTCCCTCCCCAGGGATTCGCTTCAAGGCAAACAATGGCTCCAAGATGCTGAATGGGGGAAAGGAGGTTCCAGCTGAGAGATGGATTTAACCAGCTGTAATAGAACAAGGCAACAGCCAGGCAGTGTTAGTCCCTTCTCCGGCTCAGGCAGCCGGCAGCACCTGCCCCAGAGCAAAGCAGACAGGCAGGGCTGGCTCTGAATGCTTGGGGGGGTGGGGGGGGGGGGCGGCAGTGGAGGTGCTGTGCTGAAGGGAGCAGGGTGGGGATTCAGTAGAGGGCATTTTGTCCCCTTGCAGTCAGTACTGACCCCAATGTACCTGCAGGGTGCTGTGCTGTGGGGGTGGGGTCTTTCTCATGCCTAGCCAATCTGTGCCTTGTGCCCCTTGTGGTGGGTAAAGATCCCTGGCATGTTTGGGGAGAAGCAAGTTCATCATCCTGGCTTCCTGGCCAGCTTGACTGACTCCAGCCTGCCTCCCTGCATTCCTTCGTTGGCATTCCATCACTGCCTTTCCTAACCTCTCATTATCCCTGCAGAAGGTAGTGCCCTGTACCCTGCGGGGGGGGGGGGGCACCTCCCCAGATCCAGACGCCTTCCTGCCAAACCAGCTCTGCCTGCAAACAGGAAGCACAGATGGCAGCAGTGCTTGCATCACAGCAGCCGACCCAGCCTCCCTGAGATCCTCCAAGCTGGCCTGAAGCAGCCAGGGTGCCCAGGGTAGCCAAGTCCTGGGACTGCAGCAAATGCAGGACCCCGAATGGGGAGATGCCTCAGCAAGCCCTCAGGCTGAGGTGTTGTATGGGTGGGAAGCAAACAGAGCAAAAGGTGACCATTCCTGCTAGCCAGTCTCTTGTGATGGGTGTTGCTCTGGTCTTTTAAACAGCCACTATGGCACACCCCAGAGGTGACTGCATCTCATTGTTCGGTAATGCTTATATATATGGCTGCTGCATCCCACCCCAGAGGTGGCTGCATCTCAGTGCTTGATAATATTTACATCTGCTGCTGCTGCATCTCAGTGTTGGGTATTATTTATATATATGGCTGCATCTTAGTGCCTGGTTTTAGTTATATATATAGCTACTGCATCCCACCCCAGAGATGGATGCATCACAGAGCCCGGTGTTACTTATGTAGAGAGCTGCTGCATCCCACCCCAGTAGTCGCAGCATCTCAGTGCTGGTTGACACATATATGCTGCAGCTGCATCCCACCCCAGAGGCACCTGCATCTCAGCACCAGGTGAAGGATCCCAGTGTAAACAGCTGCTGTGCCATGCCCCAGAAGAAGCTGCATCTTAGTGCTGCTGGCTTAAGCAATTCCACCCTCCTGCTATGTAGCTGGTTAAAGCACTTTTTGGTCAGCCAGGATGAACAGTGTTGCAAAAAGGGGATGAGCCAATTTGAGGCTGATTTCACTGGAAACTACATTCCACCTCTAGCCCCCCGCCCTCCCAAAATACCCTTTGGCCTAGGGGAAGATGCACTAGACTGGGATCCAGGAGCTCAAATCTTGCCTCTTCCACTAACCTGTGTTAACCATTTCCGTAACCCTAAGCAAGTCCCTGCCCCAGGGAGGCAGGTCTTAGCTCTCCCCCCGCCCGGGGTTCCTGTGAGTTTTCACAAGTGACCATGTAATTAGAGCCTGTAGCACAATGCACCCACGCAAAGGGGCAGCGGTAAGGCTGCAGGTATTTATTTGCATGGTAGTAGCACAGGAGCCCAGCAGTGGACCAGGATCCCTGTTGTGCTAAGTGCTGTACACACAGAACACAGTCCCTGCCTCAAGGAGCTGCCAGTCACAGGGTACAGTGTCACAGCCTGGGGAGGTGGCAGACCTATGCTAGCCCTAACCTAGCCGGGGCAGGGAAGAAAAGCCATGAGGATATGATGGCATGGGCTAGCTACCCCAATACCAGCCTGTTCGGGAAACTGACTACAGGCTGCAGGTGCCAAGAGTCTTGGCATGGCCAAGCCTCCATGCATCTGAAGAAGTGGGTTTTTACCCATGAAAACTTATGCCCAAATCAATCTGTTAGTCTTTAAGCTGCTTGTTTTTGTGGATACAGACTAACACGGCTACCCTTCTGATAAGAGTTCTGGCATTGCTAATCCTGCCCACATGGCAATTGCACCTTCACTTTGGAGTGTAGACGCACACTGTGTGCTTCCGCACTACAATAAGGCCCTATTATCACGGTCTTATCACGGGGGGCAGCAGAGCTCAGGTGACCTGGGGGGCAGGCAGGGCTAAGATGCCACAAGGGGGACAGTTAAGATGCAGGGGAGACAGGTGGCCCATAGAGGGAAGCAGTTAAAATGCAGGAAGTGGGCAGAGTTAAGGTAGCCTCAAGGGAAGGGAACAAGGCTCAGATGCCCCAAAGGAGGGCAGTTAAGATGCAGGGGGCTGGGCTAAAATGCCCCAAGGAGGACAGTTAATCTGTGGCTGGGCATGGCTGAGATGCCCCAAGAGGAAGTAGTTAGGGTGCAGCGGGGCAGGGCTGAGATGCCCCAAGGGGAAGTAGTTAGGGTGCAGCGGGGCAGGGTTGAGACGCCCCCGAGGGGCAGTTAAGCTGGGGGGCAGGCGCGGAGCGGCGCCCCAGGCCGCTGCATGGCTCGGGCGGAGCTGGGGGGGCGCCAGGGCCCAGCGAGGCCGCCCGGCGCGCTCCGCCCAGCGCCGCGCTCCGCCCCGCCCCGCCGCCCCCGGCCGCTGCAGCGATTCCGGGCCAGGCCCCGCGCCTGGAGCCGCCAGCGCCGCGCAGGGTAGCCGCAGCCTCGGCCGGGCCGGGGACATGGTGACGGGATGGCCCGGGCCGGAGACGCCTTCCCGCTGCACCTGCTGGCCTGGCACAACCGGCACCAGGCGCTGGAGAGCGAGCTGCGCACGGGGCAGGTGCGGGACCCCCCGGGATTTTTCCCACCTCGCCGGGCATCCCCGAAACCTCCCCCACCCCGCCGGGCTCCCGCGAGACCCTCCCTTGGACCCCCCACTCCCCCGCGCTTGTATCCCTGGCACCTTCCGGGACCCCAGCGGCACCCCGGACCCTCCCGGGGAACCCCTCACTCTGCTGGGCACCTGGACCCCCCGGGATCTCCCCGCCGGGCACCCCCAAAATCCCCCCTGCTCCCCTACCCCCCCCCGCCACCCCCCCCCCCCCTCGGCCCCCCCGGGCCCCCCCCCTCCCGGCTTTGCCTGGCACCCTCAGAACCCTCCCCGGGATTTACCCCACCCCGCTGGGCACTCTTGGGACTCTGGGACCCTTCGCCCCTCTGGGCACCTCTGGAACGCTTCAAGGCACCCCGGACCTTCCACCCTGCTGGGCACCCCGGGACCTCCCGGGACACCCCCCCCACACACACATTCTACTGGGCATTCCCAGGACCCCCCCACACACAGGCCATGGAAATCCCCTAAATTCCCAGAACCCCTCACCCCAGCACCCACTACCCTGCCAGGCATCCCTGGGCAACACACTGTGGGCACCCCCACCCTGCTGGGCGACTCCCTAACCCTCCAGCACCCCCCCCAAACCCTGGGACCCCTTAACATTTTCCACCCCACTAGGCACCGGCCATCCCTTACCTCCTAGCATTCTCCACCCCACTAGGCACTCCCCACTCCACTGACCCCGTCCCACCAGACACCCTGCCAATCTGCTGGGTACCGGTCACCTGGCAACTCCTATACCCCCGGGACTCCCCAGAATCCCCACTCCACTGGGCATCCCTACTCTGCTGCAGCCACCCCAGGACCCCCTGGGGAACCCCATCCATCAGGCACACTTAGGACTCTACACTGTGGGGACCCTCCTAACCTCCACCCTGGGACCCCCTAGGGCACCCCACCCCCATGGGTAGCCCCACCACAGGGACCCACTAACCCCTCCCCTGGGACCTACCCCACCCCATCAGGAATCCCCAGTGTAGGTACCCCATAACCCACCTGGGATATCCCACTCTGGCACTCCCCCACTGAGCATCCCCTCCTAACTCCTATTCCTACACCAGGTATCCCCCACTCCTGAACCTCAATCCAGCATCTCACTAACCCTGCATCACCACTCTCCAGGTGTCTCCTAACCCCACATCCCCTCCACTGGGTACCCCCTAAACCCTGGTACCCGCTAATCCCCATTCCTCTACTCCAGATCCCTATTCTCCATTACTCCACTCTGGTACCCCCACCCCACCCCGATACCCTCTCTACTCACCCCTCTGAGTAGCCTCCATCCCTTCATCTGGTATCCCACACCAGGACCCCTATCCTCCATCCTTTCCACTCTGGTACCCTCATTAGGTACCCCCAAACCCCTTCCTTCTGGTACCCCCCAGTACCTGCACCAGGTACCCTCTTAATCCCACTCCTCCATCCAGTATCCCCTACCCCCAGCATCGCCCCACTATGTACCCTGACCCTGGTATCCCCATCCTCCATTCCTCCACCTGACACATCTACCCAGCATCCACCCCACCAGGTGCCCCCCCCCCCCCGTCCCCCCCGTTCCCCCTTCCCCCCCCCCCCCCCCCCCCCCCCCCCCGCCTCACCCCAGCATCACTCCAAATGGCACCAGGTGCTGGAGAGCAAGCTGCACTCGGGCAGCCCCCAGCCCTTATTTCCCAATCAGCTCCCCCCTGCCCCGATCCCTCTCACCAGGTCCCCACATTCCCCAGCCGGTACCAGGCTCTGGAGTGTGATCTGCTCACAGGGCAGGTGTGGGATCGACCCCATTCCATAGCCCTCCCAGCCCCTTATCTCTCCTCCCCAACCAGCACTAGGCTCTGGAGAGTGATCTCAGGGCATAAACCCACATCCCCTGCCCTCAGCGCCCCCCATGATCCCATATCTGCCTGCAGCCCACTACAACCACAGTCAGGAGCTTGACAACAAGTTGAGAGGGGCCATAGGGGAAGTGGGCAGGACAAGGCACCCCCACGTCCCCTCGCTGCCATGGGAGGGGCACCTTTGCATGAGTGAGGCTGAGGAGCTGGGCAGGAGAGTCCCCTTGGGGGGGAAGGGGGCAGGCAGAATGGGACCCAGGAGTCCGGGATGGTAGTGCGGGATGTTCACCCATAGAGGCCCAACAGCTTCCAGCCCCGGCAGAGAGGCCAGAGCCCAGGATGGGGAATGGGACCCAGGCCTCCAGGACGGCAGTGGTACAGCTGGGGCCCTAGTTTAGCCCACTGGGGCATGGGGGGTGTACAGCTGTTAACCCCGCAGTTCCCGTTCAGCACGATATCGAGTTGATCGACCCACGGGGCCGCACGCCTCTGGAGCTGGCTGTGTCACTGGGCAACCTCGAGTCGGCCCGGGTGCTGCTGCGGCACAACGCCAACGTGGGCAGGGAGAATGCCAATGGCTGGACAGGTACTGGCGGGGGGAGCACACGGAGCTGGGGGAGGGCAGGACCGGGGGGCAGTTATGGGGAGTTGGGCAGCTCTGGTGCCAGCCCCGCTGATGCACAGCTCCTGCCCTATGGCACGGAATTTCTCCCCCACTAGTTCCTGGAGGTCTCAGCCTCCCCTCTGCCATGCTCCAGGGGGCTGGTGCCCGTGGACCCAGGATTCACACCTGGACTTCGCCAGCAGAGGGTCCTGTATCGTGCCATTGGATACCTGGCTTTGCATGCCCAGGGCAACGGGTTGGTGCTGGCCTTGCCCGGGGTGTGTGCAGGGGAGGGAGCTGGCTTGGGTGCCAGTGTGCAGCGGGGACAGGCAGTGCCCTATGCCTGATGGCTCTGTGTTGCTCCCTCTCTGCCCCTCCCCCAGTCCTGCAGGAGGCCGTCAGCACCGGGGACCCTGAGATGGTGCAGCTGGTGCTCCAATACCGCGACTACCAGCGTGCCACCAACCGCCTGGCTGGCATCCCCGAGCTGCTCAACAAACTGCGCAAGGTCAGTGTGTGTGTGTGCCCCCAGCCAGCCTTGCTGTCAGGTACAGACCCCCCCACACTCCCCCACCCCCTGGATCCCAGCCCCCTGGCACCCCCCCCCTGGGATACAGATTCCCCCCTGCCCTGGGGTACAGACCCCCCAGGACCCCAGCCCTCTGGCACCCCCGCCCTGGGGTACAGACACTCCCTGCCAGGACCCCAGCCCCCTGTCACCCCCGCCCTGGGGTACAGACCCCCTGGGACCTCAGCCCCCTGCGCCAGCCTTGCCCTGGGATACAGACACCTGCCCCCGGGACTCCAGCCCCCTGCCAGCCTTGCTCTGGGGTACAGATACCCCACCCCAGGACCCCAGAACCCTGGCACCCCCACCCTGGGGTACAGACCCTCTGGGACCTTAGCCCCCCGCCCCCCTTGCCCTGGGGGACTAGCCCCCCCCCAGGACCCCAGTCCCCTGGCATCCTTGCCCTGGAGTACAGACACCCCCCTGGGGCCCCAGCCCCCTGGCATTCCCACCCTGGGCTACAGACACCCCCCTGGGGCCCCCACCCTGAGGTGCAGATGAACCCCCCACCGGGACCCCAGCCCTCTGGCACCTCCGCCCTGCTGGCCCCTAGGTGCCCCCTGAGAGCTAAGCCCTGGGCGCCCGCAGTGCGATGGATCCTCCTGCTGCCACTCTGGGGATCCATTGTGGATGCATCTGGGATCCCCCAGGATCTCGGACATGAGCACACCTAGGATCTCACCCAGCTCTGGGGATTCCCAGCTTGAGATTTGTCCCCCAGGATCTCTCACTTCCCCCGGGATCCTGTTCTTACCCCCCACCTCCAATCAGGGCAGGGATCTCCCCTCCTCCCCAGGTCCGGATCTCTCTTCCCCTGCCCCTCCTGGATCTGATCACTGCAGGGAATCCCACCCACCCTTCTGATCCCCCCCCCCTCCACCACCCCTCCAGGGAATCCCCCATGATCTCCCCGACCCCAATCTCTGCAGGGATTCCCCCCCGCCCCGCAGACCCTGATCTCCCCCCACCCCGATCTCTGCCGGGAATGCCTGATCTCATTGCTTTGCTGTCCTCTCTCTTCCAGGCCCCTGATTTCTACGTGGAGATGAAGTGGGAATTCACCAGCTGGGGTGAGTCCGTCCCTGGGTGCTCCCGAAGGGGGGTTTGCAGGAGGATACCCCCAATCTCCTTCCCCAGTGCCAGAGACCAGGGATATGCGGCTACATGGAGGGGAGAGACTAGAGACACATGGTGGTTGTCCCCACCCCGCCCCTACCCTGCCCCTGATCTGCCAGCAGTTGGTGCCTCCCTTTCTTGGAGTTGGGCCCTGGGGTAGGGGTTCGGGGGGAATGGGAGCGCTGCCTGGCGGTGTTAAGCCCAGCACCATAATGGAGCCCCTGGTGGCTGGGAGGAGGAACTGCAGACATCTGGACACACCCTCCCCAGCGGGGTGCAGGGCTGGGCTGACAGCGTGCAGGTGGGGCAGCTGCCCACACTGCCATGCCCTCCCCTGCTCACTCTCTGTCCCTCCCCCACAGTGCCCCTGGTCTCCAAAGTGTGCCCGAGTGATGTGTACCGGGTGTGGAAGCGCGGCGAGAGCCTGCGGGTCGACACCACCCTGCTGGGCTTCGAGCACATGACCTGGCAGCGTGGGCGGCGCAGCTATATCTTCAAGGGGGAAGGTCAGAGATGCCCCCAGCCTCTCCAGGCCCCACCCCATTCCTGTGCCTCCGGGGGAATTGGGGTCTCCTCCCCCCATGGTGTTCCTCCCCTGTTCTTCCGTGGGAATTTGCTCCTGCCCTATGCCCCCAGGGGAATTGGGCTCTATTTCCCCTCGATGCCCTGTGCAGGATGCACCTCCCCGATCTGGCTGAGTAGTAGAGGTGGGCCCCTTTCCACTCCCCGACATGAGGGGCTCCCAGAGATGGGGCTGAGACCCCAGCTGGCCCAGCCCTCGGGAGGGGAATGGGGTCACTGCCAATGGGAGTTGGTGCTCCATTGGGATATGGCTGCTGTAAAGGGCCAGGGAAGCAGTCCGCCTGCACCTAGAGTCTCACGGGATCCTGGAGGGAGGCTGAGGTGACATCACCACGGAACCTCCAGCCTGGCCACAGGTGGGGTGGGGTGGGGTGGGGCTGTGGCACTGATGTGTCCCCTCTCCCCCTGGCCAGAGGAGGGTGCCGTGGTGATGGAGGTGGATCACGACAAGCAGGTGGTCTACACGGAGACGCTGTCGCTTGCCCTTCACGAGCCGGAGCTGATGCTGGCTGCCATGCAGCCCACCGAGGAGCATGTGGCCAGCCGGCTGACCTCGCCCGTTGTCTCCACCCACCTCGACACCAAGAACATCGCCTTCGAGCGGTGAGCTGTTGGGGGGGGGGGCACACGTGGGGGGCATTCATGCAGACTGACCACATGGGGGCAGGCCTCTGAGAGGGGAGCAGGTGTGGGAGGCTGGGTGCACGAGGACAGCCATGAGGGAGGCAGGAGAGTACGTGACTGGGGAGGGAGGGCAGGGAAGGAGGAGCATGCGACGAGTGCACAAGTGGCGGGTGAGGTGGCTGTGCACGAGATGCCCTTGTGCTAGAGGCAGTGGACAGTGGGGAGAGGGGATGGGCACGACTGACATTTGTGTGGTCGCAAATGGTGAGCGGTGTGGGGGATCCATGTGTGTGATGGGCCCTTGTACAACCGTGTGCGCTAGTGAGCATGGGGTTGGGGGGTGGTCTGCGTGTGCGACGGGCCCTTAAACGACCATGCGTACTAGTGAGATAAGCGGAGGATCCTCATACAACTGCACGTGCTAGTGAGAGGGACAGAGGAATCCGCGTGTGCAAGAGGGATTCATGTGACCACATATGCTAGTGAGTGCGGTGGGTGATCTGCGTGTGTGACGGGCACAACCATGTCCACTAGTGAGTGGGGTGGGCCAGGAGTCTGCATGTGCGATGGGCCCTCGTATGGCTGCGTGTCTTAATGAGGGGGCAGGGGGTTCGTATATATAATAGTCCTTCATATGATTGTGTGTGTGCTAGTGAGCGGGCCAGGGGATCTGCGTGTGTGATGGACACAATAGTGTGTGCTTGTGAGTGGGGCAAGGGGGTCTTCATGTACAACGGCCCCTCGTACGACCGTGTGTGCTAGTGAGAGGGGCAGGGGGTCCACGTGTGCGACGAGATTTCATATAACCACATGTGCTAGTGAGCGGGGTGGGTGATCTGCGTGTGTGACGGGCACAACCGTGTGCACTAGTGAGTGGGGTGGGGCAGGGGTCCACATGTGTGATGGGCTCTCGTACGACCGTGTGTTCTAGTGAACGGGGCAGGGGGGTCCGCATGTGCGACTGGCCCTCGTATGCAATGGGCCCTCATATGGCTGCATGTGCGAATGAGAGGGGTAGGGGGTCCGTATATGCAACAGGCCTTCATGTGACCACATGTGTTAGTGAGCGGGGCGAGGGATCTGTGTGTGTGACAGGCACAACTGTGTGTGTTAGTGAGTGGGTCCGTGGGTCCTCGTATGGCTGCGTGTCTTAATGAGTGGGCAGGGGAGCCGTATAGGCATTAAGTCTTCATATGATTGTGTGTGCGCTAGTGAGCGGGGCAGGGGATCTGCGTGTGTGACAGAACACACTTGTGTGTGCTAGTGAGTGGGGCGGGGGGTCTGCATGTGTGATGGGCCCTCGTGTACTAGTGAGCAGGGTGGGGGGGGAGGCGCAAGTGACAGGCCCTTGTACAACCGCTCATGCTAGTGAGCAGGGTTGGGGGGTGACCAGGCCTTTCCTTGGGCATCTTGTCCTTCAGCACCATGCCCGCCCTTGGGGTTGATGATCAGAGCTAGGGCTGGGGGGTGCGCGTGCCTGTAGAGTGACCAGATGTCCCAATTTTAGGAGCCTATATAAGGAAAAGACCCCATTACTCCCCACCCCCGTCCCGATTTTTCACACTTGCTGTCTGGTCACCCTACCTGCCTGCAGCTCTTGTGCAACAGCTCTACTCACAGCTGGGCACTGAAAGGAGGCTCCAGGGAGGAACAGAGCCGGGCTTGAGCAGCTCTTGACTGGAAGGAGCCTGGGGGAGCCGCAGCCAGGCATTGGGGCATATGGGGGAGGGGAGGGGTCTGTCTAGGGCGGAAGTGGGGGAACGCAGCATCTGACCCGGCCATTCCTGTCTTGGCAGGAACAAGTCTGGGATCTGGGGCTGGCGCTCGGAGAAGATGGAAGTGATCAGTGGCTATGAAGCCAAGGTAATGCCCTGTTCCCCACCCTGGGGGTGCAGGGGATGGGAACCTTAACTGGGAGGGGAAGACTGGGACAGGATGGGACCCAGACCTCTGGGATGGCAGTGTGAAGTTCTTGCCTGTAGGGGCCCCACAGTTTCCCGAGGGAGGAGAGATCAGGATGGGGAATGGGACCCAGGCATCTAGGAGCAGGAGGAGATGCTCACCTCTACGGGCCTCATACGACTGCATGTACTAGAGACACCAAGCCAGCAAATGGGACCCAGGTGTCCAGAATGGCAGCACAAGGTGCTCACTCCTTGGGGGTGCAGCTCGTGTGTGGGGGAGGGGGGGCTGGGAAAGCTGATTCACATCCCATGTCCTGGCAGGTTTACAGCGCCAGCAACGTGGAGCTCATCACTAAAACAAGAACCGAGCACCTATCGGACCAGGACAAGTCCCGCACCAAAGGTAACACGCTGGCCCTAGCCAACCAATCAGAACATCCAGTCTGCAATGGCCCACCCCTTCCCCTCTGACACACCCACCCTGCATATCCAATCACAGTGCCAGCCCCACACATATGCACAGCATAGGGTTGCCAACTTAGTAATATTCAAAAACTGGACACTCCTGCAGGAGTGTCGGAACCTCCCCTGCCCCACCTCTTCCTCTGAGGCCCCGCCCCCACGCACTCCTTTTCCCCCCTCTTCATCCCTGTTGCTTGCTGCTTTTCCCTCCCCACCCTCCGGCCCGGTCAGAAGGGACTTGCCTGCGGAGCCAGGGCTAGGAACTACAGCTGCCTGATGAAGGCAGGAGGCGGCCTGGCTGAGTAGGGGCTGGAGCAGGTGATGACCTAGTGCCTCCCGACCTCCCACATCCAAAGTAACCGGACATTGGGCGTCCGCTCAGTAGATCTGACTGGACACTGTCAGGTCCCCTCTTCAATCGGACTTTCCAGTCGAAAACCGGACACTTTGCCACCCTAGTACAGCACCCCTTCCCCTGCGACTGTCCAGCCTGGCCCCAGCCCTCTGTTCAGACTGCCCCGTCCCCCTCTGATATACCCACTCTGGACATTCAGTCACAGCACCCCAACCCTCCCCCTCTGACATGCCCACCCACAGTGCCCCCGTACTTCCCCTTGTAACAGACCCGCCGCAGCTTTCCAATCACAGCACCTGCCTACAAGGGCCTGGCCCCACCCCCTGGCCCTTCAGTCACAGCACGGTACCCATCCCTCCCCTCCAGTCACAACCCCATTGACAACAGCCCGCCTCTCCACCTGTCCATCATGTCTCAAGCCCCGCCCCCTGAGCACTCGTTTAAGCTGCCCACTGATGCTGAGTGTTCTGTATCCACACCACATCAGACCTGATGGGGGGGAACTGGCCCTACCAGAGTAGCCTCCCCCAGGGCACAGAATGAGTGTGGTAGCTGTTTCCTCGGGGAGTGGGGAGGTGGTGGTGGTGGGGATTCATACACTCCAGGGGATCTTTGAGTCTAACCTACTCTCCCCCCTCCCCCTGTAGGCTCCAAGACGCCCTTCCAATCCTTCCTGGGGATCGCCCAGCAGCATGCCTCCCACAATGGGGTGAGTGACAGGCCCCCTCCTGCTCTGGGGACTCGAGACGCACACCTGGTGTGGTGGGGGTCAGGGCAGAAGCGTCAAGTTCCCAGCCATGATGGTAGAATCTGGGGATGGGGCTGTTTGAGGGTGAGGGGTGGGGGGAATACAGCAAGCGAGGGGGAATTTGGCACAAGGGGCACAGCCAGAGAGCATGTGAATGGGGGATCTGACTCCCGTTCCCCATGCCTGCCCCCTCCAGGCCCCCGTGCTGCAGTCCGCCACTCTCACCAACCCCACGGCCATCACCCCCGAGGAGTACTTCGACCCCAGCTTCAACCTGGAGGCCCGCAACATTGGCCGCCCTATTGAGATGTCCAACAAGGTGCAGAGGTGAGGTGGGGGTGGGGGTCTGGGATGGCAGCAGAGGGGCAGAATGTGCTAGAGGAGCATGAAGAGTCGCTCTGCACTTTCAGCCAGTGATACTGTATGGTGTGGAAAATCCACCCTAATTCTAGCTCCCCTCTGCCAGAGAATGGCACCCAGGTGTCTGGGATGGCAGGGCAGTGTGTTCACCCCTAGAAGTTCCTGCAGCTCCCAGCCCCCAGAGTGAGGGAGAGACCAGGACAGGGAATGGGACCCAGGCATCCGGGACAGCAGTGTAGAGTGCTCGCCCCTAACGGGCGCCAGCCTGGTCCCTTGCTTTGCATAGCCAGTGCCGTGCAGGAAGAGGGGCTGGGGCAGCTGGCTGTGATGCTCTCCCGGCCGTGACAGGTTCAAGGCCACGCTGTGGCTGTGCGAGGATCACCCCCTGTCGCTGGTGGAGCAGGTAACGCCCATCATCGACCTCATGGCCATCAGCAACGCTCACTTCGCCAAGCTGCGTGATTTCATCACCCTCAAGCTGCCGCCCGGCTTCCCCGTCAAAATTGGTGAGTGGGGCAGAGCTGAGGGGGGGTGGCCTGGCTGGATTTGGAGCGTGATAGAGGTGGGCAGGGGACGGGTGGAGGGGAAGGAATGGCTGGGATCTGGGGAGTCTGAGGGGCACAGAGGTGGCTGGAGATGTGGTGGGAATTGCGGGGTTGGGGGAAATGAGGGCCAATTGTGGGGGTATGAGGGTTGGCAGGAGTCACCCAGAGTGGGGGGGAGTTGGATTGGGGGCAGGGGAGTCGGGAAGTGTGGCAAGGATCATGGAGAAGGGTGGCTGGGATGATGGGCAAGGAGTGGCAAGGATCATGACAGGGAGGGGTGGCTGGGGGCTGTGGGGAGCTGGGCTGGGGTGGCTGAGGGCTGGAGAGGATGGGGAAGCTGGCAGGAGGGGTGGTTATGGGGCAGGGGAGGGGCAGCAGGGATCATGGGGGGAGGGGGGCTGGGGGCCAGGAAGGATGGGGGAGCTGGGGAGTGGGGTCTGAGGGGCAGAGGAGGTGTGGCTGGGATCATGATGGGGAGGGGTGGCTGGGGGCTGTGGGGAGCTGGGCTGGGGTGGCTGATGGGTGAGGGGCATGCCTGGGGGCTGTACCATCTGTTGCTCCCAGTGTCTCACGCTCTCATGTTCACACACATACACACACACACACACACCAGAGATCCCCCTCTTCCATGTGCTCAATGCACGAATCACCTTCAGCAACCTGTGTGGGTGTGATGAGTCGCTGAGCTCCGTGCGAGTCTGCGGCCCTGCCCCCAGCTCCTCCCCAGGGGATGCCAGAGAGCCAGCTGCAGGGGCAGAGGCGCCCCCCAACCCCAAAGGTAGGGGAGCCTGCAAGGGGGGGGGGCTGGGCACACCAGGCATCCCACTGCAAACCCCACAGTGACCCCTATTGACCCCAGTCTCCATGGGGTCGAGGGCCAAGGCAGTGTGTGTGGGGGGTGGGTGTCTCTCTGGGCGGGGCAGACTCCTACAGGTGGAGCAGTGTGTCTGTGATCCTAGTGGGGTATGGGCCCCCCCACACTCACCCCATCCCCCTCTCCCCAGTGTTCCCGTTCCCCTGCGAGGTGGACCCGGTGGTGTTCGAGGTGCCCCAGGGCTACGCTATGCTGGGTGCTGGCCGCAATGAGCCCATGCGGGACGAGGATGACGACCTGCTGCAGTTTGCCATCCAGCAGAGCCTGCTCGATGCTGGCACCGAGACCGACCAGGTGAGATCTGGGCAGGGCCTTTCTCCTCTCAGGGCACCAGCTCCAATCTGGCCCCCAGGGTGGGGGGGACTGGCAGGCTCAGGGGGGCAGGGAATGGGACATGGGGCCTTTCCCCT
>NW_020664441.1:4049686-4056917 GCF_002925995.2 Terrapene triunguis | reverse complement strand
GGGCATGCCAGCTCCCTACTTTCCTGTCCGGTTGATGTGGGGAGCTGTCTGGCTGGTTCAGGGGTGTGGGATTTGGGGTCTCTGATTCAGTAAGGGAGGGGAATATTCCCATGTTCTGATTGGTGCCCTGGATTGCAGGTCACTATCTGGGAGGCGCTAACCAACACACGTCCAGGCTCCAACCCCGCTTCCTATGACGAAGAGTTGCAGCTGGAGCGGTGAGTGCTGGGGTGGGATGAGCTTCGTGACAGGACCTCCATGGGCAGCAGGCCCCTCCCTTCCTTCCCTGGCCTCCCACATAGCCATTCTCTGGGCTGGCAGGGTGAGGCAGGGGCTGGTCAGTGGGAGCGGGGCTGTGGGGTGGTGAGAGGCAGGTGGTGGGGGTGGGGCTGTGAGAGGCAGGTGCTGGTTGGTGGAGGGCAGGGCCATGAGGGAGGGATGTTGGTGGAGGGCAGGGCTGTGTGGGAGGGGCTCGTTGGTGGGGGGACATGGCTGTGTGGGAGGGGCTGGTGGATGGGAGCGGGGCTGTGAAAGAGGGGCTGGTGGGTGGGGGCAGGGCTGAGAGAGGCGGGTGCTGGTCGGTGAGGGGATGGAACTGTGAGAGGCAGGTGCTGGTCGGTGAGGGGTGTGGCTGTGGAGAAGGGATGGGGCTGTGAGGGAGGGGCTGGTTAGTGGGGGGATGGCTGTGCGGGAGGGGTTGGTTGATGGAGGCAGGGCTGTAAGAGACAGGTGCTGATTGGTGGGGGTGGGGCTGTGAAGCAGGGGCACAGCTGTGAGGGAGAGGCTGGTCTTGGGGGGTGGGACTGTGAGGGCAGTTGCTGACACGCATCTCTCTCCCACAGCGCCATCCAGGAGAGCATGTTCCTGCAGTCGGGGCAAGGCCTGGCTGCGACTGAGTCTGGTGGCGGAGGCAACAGCGACAACAGCATCGTCCCTCCTGATGACAGCCCAGCCCCCAGCACCAATGGCTCCTCCTCCTCGGCCCTGCCTCCCCCGGCCTACCCCAGCTTCGACGAGCAGCTGCGCCTGGCCATGGAGCTGTCGTCGCGGGAGCAGGAGGAGCAGGAGCGCCAGCGGCGTGAGGAGGATGAGGAGCTGCAGCGCATCCTCCAGCTCTCCCTGACGGAGAAGTAATGCCCAGCCTACCAGCAGGGGGCCCTGAACCCAGCCTCCCCCAAGACTCCCAGGGGCTCCCCAGTGCCCTGGCTTTGCTGTTGTATTTTTAACCTTGAGGGGGGGTACCCGTCCCATTCCCCACCCCCTGTCTTGCAGGGGGCAGGACTGGACTTGACGAGACACCCTCTGCCTTTCCCAGGGCTCTCAGTCCCGCTGCCTCTTGAGTCTTATTTAATTTAACTCGTATTTTTTTTTTTGTTTTTTTTATGGTTATTCTATTCCCCCTGCCTGGTGGAGGAAAGTTTTGTATGGCTAGCAGGAAATAGAAGAATGAGGGAACGGAGGAGAGGAGCAGCAACAGAGTGGCAGAGGCTAAGGAGAACCCTCTGCTGTAGAGAAAGTAGTTTCCAACTGGACTCTTAATTCATGTTGGTGGAGGTAGTGAGATTCTGAAACTGGGCATAAAATATATAATACACAAACACACATGCTGACTGTGTCCTGTCAGCCCACGTGGGCAATAGGGGTGAGGGCAATGAAGGGGGTGGGGCTAGAGGTGATGGGGCAGGGCCAGAAACCTGATGACTAGGGTGGGGATGCTACATTGGTGGGAGAGGTGGGATGTGGCACTCAAATAGAAGCAGGGCCAATAATTTTCAGTCCCGTGTTTCGCATCCCGAACCCCCTGTGCGTAGCTGCCATGTCCTCTCCTGCCTGTTTAATTTATTTTATTTATATCTCTGCAGCTCTAGAATGGGGGGGGGTGAAAGGTGGGTTTTGGTTTTTTAACTCAACTCCAAAGGTTGGAAAGGGATCAGCTGCGTGGAGCAGCTCCTCCTGGCACCCGCAGGGGCCAGGTGCGGGCCTCTGTGCAGCAGGAACCATGAAATAAAAAGGAGAAACCAACCAACCCCCTGGCTCTCTGGCTCCCTTCATTCTGCATGTCGCACTCTTTGGCCTGGGCCTTTACTGGTGCATCAGCTGCCTGAGGGAGGAAATGGAGCTAGTATCCTACTCGGAGCATCCCCTCTGCTCTGGGGTCCCTCTCTGGCCAGCTTCCCCCAATGCAGACAGGGTCCCCAAGGGGGCACCGTGTCCTGCTGATACTGGGAGGTCTTTCTGCTTATCTGGGGGCTTGGTTGCATCTTGCTTCTTTACAGGACAGAAACACCTGGGTGTGCCAGGCCTGGCTATGTGCCCACTGCTGCTCTGGGTGGGTTCTCATGGTTTCTAAGATGGAGGACAGTGAGTGCTGCTAGAGGGCTCACATGCTATTTAAAGGGATACCACTCTATTCCTATCCACTACAGACTTGGACATGCTCAACAGCCAAGCAAGACCCAGTTATGCCTGTGCCCAGTGGGCAAGGGGGCCATGCCTGAGAGACTAGAGCAGAGAAGGGGCCAAGTGGCTGCACTGGCTTTCATTAGCTCCATGAATCCCTGAGCTGCAATCCCCATGTCCACCCCCTAGCTTACCCCCTTCTTGCCACTCCCCTCCCATTAGTAATGTCTTAAAAAGAAGAATTTCTGCTCTAATTTGGTGCTCATCAGTTGGAAAGAACAGAGGAGAAAGACATGCCCGTACGAGATGATCACAGGATGACAATGAGCCACCAATGTGATATGGCTGTGCAAAAGGCAATTGGAATCCAAGGATGTGTCAGGTGAGGTATTTCCTGTACAGGTAGGGAAGGGTTCGTGCTGTTGTACAAGGCACTGGTGAGACCTCATCTGGAATTCTGTGCGCAGTTCTGGGCACCTGCGTTCAAGAATTCAGAACTGGTGCAGAGAAAAGGGTTTCTAGGATCTATGACACGGGAGGTAACTGTCCCACTCTACTTAGCTCTGGTGAGTCCACACCTGGAGTCCTGTGTCCAGTTCTGGGTGCATGCTTTGGGAGGGATGTGGGCAAACTGGAGAGAGGCCAGAGGGGAGCAACAAAAATGATCAGAGATTTAAAAAACCTATGAGGAAAAGTTAAAAACGGCGCACATTTAGTCTTGAGAAAAGATGGCTGAGGGGGGGACCTGATAGATCTTCAAATACGTTAAGGGCTGTTATAATGAGGCCGGGGATCAATTGTTCTCTGTGTCCACTGAAGGCAGGGTGAGAAGTAATGGGTTTAATCTGCAGCAAGGGATATCTAGGTTAGATGGTAGGAAAAACTTTCTAACTCTAAGGATAGTTCAGCTCTGGAACCAAGAGAGGTTGGAGGTTTTTAGGAACAGGTGGGACAAACCTTGCCTGGGAATGGTCTAGGTTTACTTGGTCCTGCCCCAGCATGGGGGGCTGGACCTGATGACCTCTCATGGCCCTTTCCAGCCCTACACTTCAATGGCTTTATGAGCAGGGGGCTGTTAGACGAGAAAAGACTGGGAGAGTTTGGTTTGTTTAGCCCGGCAAAATGAAGCCGGATCGGGGCTGTCTATCAGTACAGCAAGGAGGGAGACGAGCGATTTAAAATGAAGGACAATGTTGGCACAAGAACGAAGGGGGAGAAAGTGGCCAGGAATAAACAGGTTGGGAACTAGAAGGTTTCTACCCACCAGCGGAGTGTAGGGCTGGCCCACCTCCCACTAGGAGTAGTGGGGCAAACAACTGGCCTGGTTTTAAGGTAGAGTTTGGTACATATATGACCAGGATTATATGCTGGGGTTACATGGGAGAGCAGGGGACTGGATGTGATCACCTGGATGGTCCCTACTAGTTCTGTGTCCCCATGGCAAAGTTTCTCATCTCCCCATCAATTTCCCCTCATTAGATCCCAAGAGTTGCTGTCAACATGGCCTTGAAGTGGAGCAATCAAAGCACCCCCACAGATGGGCAGCTGCTGCCTGGATGGGGACAGGGTGTTATGCCACCGGGACAGAGAGCTGCTGCCCTGGCCCATCAGGCTTCAAATTCCAAAGCACTGCACTCCCAGGCAATGGGTTTGGTGGGGCTCCAAACCCCGTGCACCTGGGAATGCAGGCCTGGGGAATAGGCAGGTTCAGTGGCTATTAGGGATTGAGATGTATTAACATACCGGGGGGTGGGAAGCATGGGGCTGGGATAGCAGGGGTCTGTGGGGCAGGACACAGGGGCACTGGACGAGCTGTGGGGGGCACCCCAGGGCTGGGAGAGCAGGGGTCTGTGGGGCAGGACACAGGGGCACTGGCAGAGCTGTGTGGGGCAGCCCAGGACTGGGAGATCAGCGGCTGCGGTGGAGATTGAGGGGCACCACGCTGGAGGGCACTAGCAGGCAGGGCCGGCTTTAGGAAGTGCGGGGCCCAATTCGAACATTTTCGGCGAGGCCCCGGCAGGGATGACTTAAAAAAAAAAAAACATGTTAAAAAAAAGACTTTCATTTCTTAGCAACCAGTTCCCTATAAAAAGTTCTGATTTAAGGGATGTGCCACAGTATGTATTTTTTGTACCAATAGGGTTACCATACGTCCATATTTTCCCGGGAGGAATTTTTAAATTTTAAAAATTCCTCCCGGATGGCGATTTAAGAACCAAAAAGCCTGACATGTCCAGGAAAATACGGACGTATGTTAACCCTACCTAAAGTTCTTTTTTAAAAAGATGGGCCTGAACTAGAAATGAGCTCTGTTTCACATGTGTGGGTCCCCACCACTCCCTGGGGGTGTGGTGTGCACATGTGTGGGTCCCAGCTGCTCCCTGCCCCCCTCATTGAAGCAGGTGTGCAGGGTTACTGCCCGGGGAAATGCAGGGCACCACTGGACATAGGGCTGGCTGTAGGCAGGGCAGGGGCTGACTGGAGGTAGGGTCTGGCTGCAGGCAGGGCAAGGGGTGCGGGTCTGGGTGGAGACAGGGGTGCGTGGGATGGGCTGGCTGGCTTCAGGCAGGGCCGCAGGGGGATGCGGCATGGGTTGGCAGGGCTGGAGACAGAGGAGTGCAGGACTGGCTGGCTTCAGGCAGGGGGGTGCGGCAGGGGTTGGCTGGAGACAGGGCAGGGGTGCGGGGCTGGCTACAGGCAGGGCAGGGGGTGCAGGGCTGGTGCGGGCAGGGGTGTGTGTGGGGCTGGCTGGCTTCAGGCAGGGCCACAGGGGGGTGCGGCAGGGGTTGGCTGTGGGCAGGGGGTGCAGGGCTGGCTGCAGGCAGCGGCAGGGCAGGGGGGGCGGGGCTGGTGCAGGCAGGTCAGGGGGTGCCTGGCTGGTGCGGGCAGCGGGTGCGGGGCTGGCTGCGGGCAGGGCAGGGGGTGTGGGACTGGAGACAGGGCAGGAGGTGCGAGGCTGGCTGGAGATGGGCTGGCTGCGGGCAGGGCAGGTGATGCGGGGCTGGTGTGGGTACAGCCCACCCTGTACGGTAAGTGCCCCCTCCTCCTCCCTCCCCCACCGGGGTTGCAGCAGCAGCCTGGGGCTCGGGGGCTATTTAAAGGTCCCAGGGCTCCCCTGCTTCCACCGCCCCGGCCCTGTAAATAGCCGAGGGAGCCCTGAGGAAGCGGTGGGGCTCCGGCGGCTATTTAAAGGACCAGGGCGGCAGAGGCAGCTGGAGCCCCGGCCCTTTAAATAGCCCCTGGAGCCCCCCGCTACCTCAGGGCTCTGGGGGCTATTTAAAGGGCCCGGGGCTCCCCTGCTTCTACTGCCCCGGCCCTTTAAATAGACGCGGGAGCCCTGGGGAAGCGGCGGGGCTCCTGCGGCTATTTAAAGGGCCGGGGCAGTAGAAGCAATGGGAGCCCCAGACTTTTTAAATAGCCCCCAGAGCCCCGCAGCCCTAACCCAGGGCTCCAGCAGTGGGGCTCTGGTGGCAATTTAAAGGGCCTGGGGCTCCAGCCCCTGCTGGGAGCCCCAGGCCCTTTAAATTGCCCCCTGGGGAAGCTGGGCCACCCTGGTACCGGGGCTTGAGCGCGGGGCCCTCTTAGGGGTGGGGCCCGATTCAGGGGAATTGGTTGAATTGGCCTAAAGCCGGCCCTGCTAGCAGGGGCTCCGCTCACCCCACTTCGCCTTCTTGGCAGCCGCTGTCTCCCGGGGAAGCCCTGGGGCCGGCCTGTCCCTTTAAGAGCCGCCCTCAGGGGAGGCGCCTGGCGCTGCAGCCTCCCGGCTCTTCCTGGTCCAGGCGGCGGCGGCGGACGGCCGGGGTCGCCCGAAGTTTGTGGCAGGTGGGGTCGGGGGGCGCATGGCGCTGGTCACCGTCCGCAGATCCCCGGCCGGTAGCGGCCACGGCTCCCCCACCGGCCGCAAGGTGAGTGCCTGCCCCGGCCCAGCCGAGACCCTTGCCCGGACCCATCCCTGCCCCAGCCGGGACCCCTGCCAAGATCTCCCTAGGGCCCCCTGCCCGGCCCCAGCTGGACTCCCGAGCCGGGCTCCCCTTTCCCTGACCCAGTCCCTGTCCCAGCTGGGCTCCCCGTCCTCCCTTCTCATCCTCTCCGTGTCTCGGCGCTAGTTCCTGCGCCGGCTTTGGGGCTGTCTCTGCTCCCTGCCGAGCTCCATGGCTGGGGGGAGGAAACTTGTGGAGTGATTAGTGCCCTGCAGCGCTGGCTGTGGGGGTGTGCCCCGCTGCTCCAGCCCCAGCCTCTCCCAGCAGGGGGCGCTGTAGGGAGCAGTGCAGGAGCGCTGGCTGTTGGAGTGTGCCTCGCTGCTCCAGCCCCAGCCTCTCCCAGCAGGGGGCGCTGCAGGGAGCGTCGTGGGAGCGCTGGCTGTGGGGTGTGCCTGGCTGCTCCAGCCCCAGCCTCTCCCAGCACAGGGCGCTGTAGTGCACGTCAAGAGGGCTGCCATTACACCTGGGTGCCCAGTGCCTGTGGCTGGCTCTAATTCCCCTTGCGCAGCCTGCGCTGCCCTGTGGTTTATCGGGCACTGGTACTGACTTGTCATTAAGTTTCACAAACGGACACTTCCTTAGGAGGCTGCTTCCCCTTCAGTTAGCGTCTTGCAGTCTGCAAAGTCACGCTGAGTGCAGTGGGATCTGGGGCCCCAGCGCCTGGGTTCACCCCCCAGTGCCCCTCCAGCGGGATCCACACCCCAGGCACTAGCACTAGGATTCATCCCCCAGCACCTCCCTCCAGCGGGATCCACACCCCAGACACTAGCACTAGGATTCACCCCCCAGCACCTCCCTCCAGTGGGATCCACACCCCAGGCACTAGCACTAGGATTCACCCTCCAGACCCC
>NW_020664441.1:4018870-4049676 GCF_002925995.2 Terrapene triunguis | reverse complement strand
CCCCCAGCGGGATACACATCCCAGGCACTAGCGCTAGGAATCACCCTGCAGTCTCCCTCCAGCGGGATACACACCCCAGGCACTAGCGCTAGGATTCATACTCCCAGCTCCCCCCCAGCAGGATCCATGCCCAGGGGCACTAGCGCCAGGATTCACACTCCCAGTTTCCCCGTGTACAGCAGTCTCCCGACTGCGTGGGCTTGTGAGCGTCGTGTTTGGTTGCATGCGCTCTGCTGGGAGCTGCTGCTCAGGAAGGGCCGGGATGCTGTTAATTTTATTTTCCACACTAAAAAATGTCAGAGGAAATTGTCGCTGGGCTGCGAGCCCCGTTCCGGCTCTCAGGACGGAACAGAAAGGTCCTGATACACAGGCTGAGGCCATGGATGGTGCCCAAAAGGGCTCATGGCCCAGTCGATGCTCTAAATAGGTTGGAGGCGTCGGGGTGACGCCTGCACCGAATGCGGCCATTTCCCCGTTGCAGCCTCACCGTGGGTGGCAAACCCCAGCCAAGATCATGGAACTCCAGCTTCCTGTGCCAGCGACTGTGACCTCGTACGAGTGCCTTGCAGGCTGCAGGGATCTGCAGTACCTTCAGGCACCATTAGGGCCCAGGGTGCAGGAGTCCCTGACCCTGCTGCCAAGCCTGGCTCCTCTGTAACATCAGCCACACTCCCCTGCTGTCCCTTCAGCTCTCTGTGCCCACTCCTGGGAGGGGCAGGAGTCAGGTGACCCCTGCAGGCTGCCAGAGCTGAGCAGAAATCCTCCTGCAGGATGCTTCTTGGACACAGGGAGGTGCTGCACTGAGGGCAGGGTTCTCTCCTATCCTGTCTGCTCCCCCCTGCTAGGGCTGCTATCTCTGCTTTGTCTGCAGCTCCCCGCCAGGCTGCTCCTTCCCCAACTGCATGCTCCCAGGAGCCCTTCCCCGTTGGCTCTCTGGGCATCCCTGGCTCCCCTTGCTCTGTTGTTCTGGGCGGGGGGGGCTTGAAACATACACCCCTAGGGAGAAATGGCCAGTAAGGGTGGGTGAACCAGGCCACTGTTTCAGACTCCCAGCAACGCTGCTGTTCCATTTACATCCTTCACAAAGTATTTTTGCTGGGGAATTTCTCTGATTGTTTAAAGGAAAGTATTTGAGAATGAGATATGGGGACTGTGATCCTCCCCTGACTCCAGCTTCTTGTTTTTAGGTCTGGGGCACTAAGGGTGACACAATACAAGGTCACCATCTCTGAACTGAGAGCTCTGCTGGCAGAATGTGAGACCCCTTCGGCACCACCGGGCCCCTGGCAGGGTGATCAGTGGGCCGGCTCCTATTCAGACATCTGCAGGCGCTAGCTGCTGCCCAGAACTGCTGCTCAGGAATCTCCCCAGGGCCCTGTAGTGCCAACTTGTTCCCGGGGGTCCTGAGGTGCCGCTCACATCCCACAGGGCCGGAGGAGCTGCCCTATCCTCGTTCCTTGCTCTGGACCTGCCCCGCCGGTGCTGGAGCTTGGGGGATGGTACATCCTCATCTCTGGCCCCAGCTGGGCGCCATGGGATCATGCCCCACATGCCCACCCCCTGCTGGGGAGCAAGTCCTGTGCCCAGCCTGGGGCTGATCTGTCTGTCTGTGGTTCTTTTGCAGGATGAAGAGGTTTCCAGGAGGAGCCAGCTGCAGCGACGGTGAGGTGCCACCCCCATAACCCCCCCCCCCCAGCCAAAGGGGAGCTGGTTCCCAACCCCAGCCCCCCTCTACCTGCTTCCTGGTCACTGGCGGGAGATGGGAGGCAGGCAAGGTGGTCCCACCAGGGAGGAGCAATGACCGTGCACCCTGCTGTTTGGAAGGAGGAAGTGGTGCTGGGATTCCCATGCTGGGCCCTCCCTGTTGCATTTGAAGGTCCTGCCCTATAGGATAGGAGAAGGGACTCTGCCCCATATTGGCCCCCCAAGCATCTGGGCTGCTGAGGGGGAGGGTGCTCCTATCAATCCTTCTCCACCCTGCTGACTTTTGAATCCTGCCCCCATGAATCACCCCAGCCTTTGCATCTGCTCAGAGCCCCAGGGTGAAACTAACCTACCTCTGGAGAGTTTTACCTCTGTCCCCTGCGGGCATCTGATCATCTGCTCTGAAATTGGCCAGGGGCTTGTTAGTGGCCAAGCTCTGAGCAGCTGCTGAGGCACAGGAGCCGCCTGCCCACAGACTCAGGCAGACGCCTCACGTCTGGGAGGTTGTCTTCACAACCCTAAGGGTTAGCGACTCAGTTCTTTTTCTCAGTGGAAGCTGGCGTGCTCAAATTTGACAGAGTGGGTCCCTCCCCTCCCCCAGGGCTGGCTTCCCTTGTAGTTGCAGGATGTTCCTCTGTCTCATATCTATGTCCCCTCCCCCTCTCCCCCCCAGCCACAGCTTCGTCATGGTCAAAGGGGCTGCCCTGCTCCTGCCGGAAGAGGAAAAGCTGGAGACGGTGCAAGAAGCCCCGCCCTCTCCGGACCAAATGCAAAGCCAGCAGGAGCAGCACCTGCAGCTGATGATGGGGCTGCTGCGGCAAGAGGATGCCATCCGCCTGGTGAGACAGGGAATGGCTGGCCCGCAGTGGCTCCCAGGAGAGAACAGACCAGGGGGCGGAAACAATGGGACAGGGGGCGGAGATGAGTGATGCGGACAGTCGCCACATCAGATCATCAAACCACTGGGTTCATCCAGCTCAGGATCAACCCTTCCCTTCACCTCCCTCCCTGCCAGCCTGCCCCATATCAGCCCGATGGGTCCATCCAGTCCAGCATCTCCCCGCTGTGCCCCAGATCAGCCCCATGGGTCCATCTAGTCCAGCATCTCCCCCTCCCCCCCCGCCCCAGATTAGCTCTATGGGACCATCCAGTCCAGCATCTCCCCGCCATCACCCCCTACCCCAGATTAGCCCAATAAGCCGATCCAGCCCCCCAGGCTCCAGCGCTGCAGGAGCAGCTATCTCAGTGTACCCACAATGCATTGCTCCCATCCCACCTTGTCCTGGCACCTCCATTCAGGGGGCCTAGGTCCCCAGCCCGTGCCCTGGGTGGGGTGGGTGAGAACAGCTTGGAGCAGCCTAGCGGGTTTGATCTTGGTGCTCAAGGGGGAAGCAACAACAGGATATATACTGTAGGTGGGGAAGGGAAGGGGCAGACTGCGCCCCCCATGCCTGTGTCTCCCTGCACTCCTACTGCCCCTCAACTGAGCCCTGTTACTCACTGCCCCGCCCCCTCCCTTCTCCCAGCTGCAGCTGCCCCTCCCCATCCTGATTGCACCAGCCCAGTTCCTGCAGCGCCCCCTCCCCCTCATCCCACTCCCCACAGCCCTGCGTGCACAGACTCCCTCCCGGGAAGGCTGGCTCAGGGTTGCAGTCCATCCATTGCATGAGCATTATTCATTGTTTGTGATCCCAGGCCTGGTCCCTCCTTTCCCGCCCCCGCCCCCCCGTCCCTGGCTCTGGCCCAGCCCAATTGGATAATTGTTAACCACTCCAGCACGTGGGCTGCTCCACCCACCGGCAGGGTACAGGATGTCATGCCAGGTTGGAGAGGGTGGGGCTGGGCAGTGCAGGCTCCTTCCCCTCCCTGGTGTCACAGTGCCCCTTGCTGGGGAGGGCAGGACTAGTCTGTGCAGGCTCCTCCCCCTCTCTGGTGTCACAGCGCCCCCTGCTGGGGAGGGGCAGGTGGGGTGCTGTCTGTGTGCAGCGTGGAGGTTGTTGGGGGAGGGGATCCCTGCCTGTGGAATCTCATTTCTGAGCAGCCAGTTCCCCATTTATGGCTGCAGGGCTCTTGCTCTCGCCTCCTGGGCTGGCAGCCAGAGCCAGCTGCACAGTCCAGCCCAGGGGACTCTGCAGGGAGCTTCCCAGGGTTGCTCAGAGCTTCCCTTGCTTGCAAGGTTGAGTCACGCTGCCTATGCCCCCAGGGGCCCCCCAGCCCTGAAAGCTGTGTGTGGATTGCTGAGCCCCAGTCGCACACTGACCCCCCCCAGAGCAGAACAGAGACCCCGGGGTTCATCTCTTAACATCTCTCTTACAGAGCCCTGACACCGAGCTGGGAAACCACTGCCCAACCCCACCCTCTCCAGCAGGGTATGCTGGGAAATTGGGGAGGAGCCTACACTGCCCAGCCCTGCCCTCCCCAGCAGGGGGTGCTGGGAAATTGGGGAGGAGCCTGCATTGCCCAGCCCTGCCCTCCCAGCAGGGGGTGCTGGGAAATTGGGGAGTGGGAGGAGCCTGCACTGTCCACGCTACCCTCCCCAGTGAGGGTGCTGGGAAATTGGAAAGGGGGAGGCACCTTCACTGCCCAGCCCTGCCCTCCCCAGCAGGGGGCACTGGGACACCAAGGAGGGGGCGGAGCCTACACTGCTTAGCCCCGCCTTCCCCAGCAGAGGGCTCTGTGACACAGAGCCAGGGGCATATCGGGGCACCGGGAGTTCACATGGAGAGGCAGGTCTCAGTCTGCCTCTGGCTTTGTCTTCAGGCTGTGCGGCTGGAGTCAACCCGGCCCCACCGGATCCGGTACCTGCTGCTCGTGTCGACAGAGGAGCTGGAGGGCAAGAACGAGACGGTCCTTCTGGGCGTGGACTTTCCTGAAGAGGGGTGAAGAGATGGGGGGGCACAGTGAGGAGCGGGGAGGAATGGGGGATGCAAGGGGGGTGTTGGCGAGTGAGGCATGGGGAGGGGGAGCACAGAGGAGAGCGGGAATTAGGGTGGGAGGAGCAGGACTGAGGAGTGGGGGGTTCATGCCCCACAACCTGTGGGAGGAGCTGCCTGAACCCTGAGCTGTCAGCACCAGAGTGGCCAAATTCTTTGCTCTGCCCTTGGGCTGCCCCCCAGCACCAGAGCAGAACCCTGGACAGGAGCAGGGAGCTGGAGTCTGTGGGGTCCTTGTTCCAAGTCTGTAACCTCCCCCACACCCCAGTGGGGACACCTACACTCCCCCCCGCCCCCATGCTGTGTGCTCTGACCCCTCTCTCTGCCCCTAGGTCGGCCAGATGCACCCTGGGGATGGTGCTGCCCCTCTGGAGCGACACCCAGGTCTTCCTCGACGGGGATGGGTAAGAGACCTCAATCGTCTGTGCTACCCCCATGGGGAGATCTCCTGTGCGGGGATGGGGGGGAAGAGAGGGAAATTCTGCCTTATGTTCAGTCAGGACTGTGTTTCGCCACACACACTGCCCCCAGCAAGAGCCTGTCCTGCCCTCTGCTGGGCGGAGATGGTAGTACAGGCTTCAGACTTATTGCCTGAACTGGTGCCTGGCACACAGCTCCCCTCCTCTCTCCGAACAGGGTCGTGGGGCTCTGAGAGCCATGCCAGCTCCCACAGCAGCACCACCAGCCATGGCCCATGCAAGGTGCTCAGGGTCCCGTGTGCTCTGCAGGGGCAGCTGCATCTTAACCAGCCATCACCAGCCCAGTCAGCAGTGAGAAATTTTACCAAAATGTTTCCTAATGTAGGAAACTTTAATGGGCCATCCTTAGGTTTCAGAGTCAACATCACAAATTGATACACATTTGTACCTCTCCCAGCTGTTGCTCTGAGCTGCCTGCATACTCAGACAGATGCCGCTGTGGTGATCTAAGATATAACAACAATACTTGGCTTCTATCTAGGGCTTTTCATCAGTAAATCTCAAAGCACTAGACAAAGAAAGTCAGGATCATTAGCACCATTTTATAGATGAGGAAACTGAGGCACAGAGCGGGGAAGTGACTTGCCCAAGATCACCCAGCAGGCCAGTAGCCAAGCCAGAAGTAGAACCCAGGTTTTCTGAGTCCTTGCCCAGTGCTCTACCCACTAGCCTCACAGTCCTCCTTAAACAGGAGGCATTTATTAAAGGAAACAGCTACAGCCTTCTGTCTTTCAGCTTGAGTCCCAGCTTTGACTCCTTTGTTTACCAGGGTCCTCGCACAATTTGGAGCTCTTTAATGCACATTGTGACCTCTGGTGGTTGTATGAAGTACTGCAAGGCCCAGATGTCACTTTTTCTAATGGAAGCTGAGAGTCTGTGTGGGGAGGGGCTTCTCAAATGGGCAGGGCTTGGTTTGTGGGCGGAGGTTGGGAGAATACCAACACACTCTCCTCCCCCTGCAAATGGCTCACGTGGATCAGGGATGCTGGCGCTGCAGTATGGAGCAGAGAAAGCCCAGCTTGACTCTCAGATCCCAGACACTGCAACCTGCCCCACCTCTGCTCATGCATGTGATCTGACTTGCAGGGAGCTGCTGGGTTGGTACTAGGGTGACCAGATGTCCTGATTTTATAGGGACAGTCCCGAGTTTTGGGTCTTTTTCTTTCTATTACGCCCTACCCCCATCCCCATCCTGATTTTTCACATTTGCTGTCTGGTCACCCTAGCTGGCACTGCGCATTCATGGAGCCTCTCAGTCCAGCCCTGTGTGTTAAGGGTGAATGTCCTCCTTCCCTCCTGTATCCAGCCCCCTCTCCCTGCCGAACCTCCCTGTGAAATCCCTGCCTTCCTCTCTCTGTTTCTAGGGGCTTCAGTGTGACGTCCTGGGGGCAGACACGCATCTTCAAACCCATCTCTGTGCAGACCATGTGGTGAGTGACCCCCATACTGCCTGTCAAATGCAGCTGGTGGGAGCTGTGGGATTATGCGGGGGATGGACTATCACTGTGGCTGGGACCCACTAGAACAAGGGTTTAGGGACAGAGTTGGAGAGATGGGATTTGGGCTGGACTGTGAGCTTTCCATTTGTTCCCCCCCATCAGACTTGAAAAGCAGGGGATATCTGTGGGGATAGCCCCAGGGAGGAGGTGTCATGGCTGCAGAAAGTAGAGGGATACCTCTGGGGTTTCCTTTGAGGGAGTTATCATGGCCGCTGGGGTGGAGGTATGGTGGCCACGGGAGGAGGAGGGATATCTGAGGGGATTGCCCTGGGGTGGAGGTATGGTGGCCAAGTGAGGTGGAGGGACATCTGAGGGGATTGCCCTGGGGTGGAGGTATGGTGGCTATGGGAGGCAGTGGGACAGCTGTGGGGATCTTACACCCCCCCCCCCCGCCCGTGTATCCCTGCGCCAAAGCCCTGCAGTCAATGGAATAGGGTGTCAAGGCTGATTCCCCACTCTGGCACTTTGAGTGCAGAAAGTGGGGGCCCGCAAGGATTCTAAAAATTAATACTTGCCACTCCAGGCTGGTATTAAACTCCCAAACAGTTAAACAGTTTCGCTCTGACCTTGGATGGGTAGATGCTGCCACCACCCAACTGCAAAAAACCCCTTGGGACCCAGGAAGGCTCACTTGGGAATTCCTTCCTGTGGGATACCCTCAAGCCCTTTAACACACACTCCCGGAGCACCCATGGAGTCAGTGCCTATGGGTTGAGGTATGATTTGATGCTTTTTCATACCTGGTATTAAAGCTGTGTACAGCATTGCTGCTCTGTGTCTCCACTCTTTCCCAGAGAACCACATAGGGTGACCAGATGTCCTGATTTTATAGGGACAGTCCCAATTTTGGGTCTTTTTCTTATATAGGCTCCTATTACCCCCCACCCCCATCCTGATTTTTCACACTTGCTGTCTGGTCACCCTAGAACCACAACAGACACAAAGGGAAGTTTTTTCTCCATTTTAAAAAGTTCTAGCCCTCCCATTGGCTCTCTTGGTCAGGTGCCCACTCCTTTCCTTTTATCTGTGGGCTTGTTAACCCTTTACCGGTAAAGCAAGTAGATAATAACTACTAACAGGGATTTTGTAGCTAACTGGTTGGCTGGGTGCCCACAAAAGGGAGCTGCACCCCCTCCTCCACCCCCCGCTCATTTATCACACGGGCTGTTACAGTAAAGTAGTTCTAGTGCAGATGCCCTGTTCCCAGGCACTAGCCAAGCAGCAGGGGAGCAGGGGGGGCCCCCTATGGGGGGATGCCCCCCCCCCCCCCCCCGCCAGTCCCTGTGGGCAGGGGTCTGTGCCTCGCTCTTGTTGTGTCTCCAATCTGACATCCATCTGCCTGTCTGCTCCTCTCCCCCAGGTCAGTGCTGCAGGTGCTGCACAAGGCGTGCAATGAAGCCGTCCAAAACAACCACTTCCCTGGGGGCAGCGCGCTGGGCTGGGCTGAGTGGTACCAGCGCACCATAGCCTCAGAGCAGAGCTGCATCAACGAGTGGCTGGCCATGTCCGACCTGGAGTCTGTGCGGCCCGACTCCCCTGCCCTCTTCTCTGACCGGTCAGTACCAGGCCGGGAGCGCCGTGGGCGGGGAGGGGGAGGATCGGCACAGGGTGGGGGGCTGGGGGGCTCCCCCACCAGCTTCATTCAGCGAGCCACACATGTACCCGTCCCCCTGGGGCATCCCCCACCTCAGCAGCCAGTGAGGATCTGGACAGGGCAGGGCTCCACGTAAGAGCCTCGAATGCTGGATGCCAACTGGCTGGAAGAGAACTCCCACCCCCTTGCTGGAGCACCAGGTTCGAATCTTCCCTGGAACCTGCAAATTGGTTGGATCTAAGCCAAACCCTAGCAGTGGGGCAGGGTCTGGGGGCAGAATCTGGGAGCCCTGTGGGCTTTGACACCCCACCTTTTCCTGTGCCCCAGGCCAACGGAACGTGAGCTTATGGAGCGGAAGATCCGGGCCAAACTGCGTGAGCTGATGGCCACAGCTGATCTGGAGAGCATCACCTCCAAGGAGGTGGGGTGCATGGGGAAGAGGGAGAGGCAGAGGAGGCGGGTCGGGGTGGAAGATGGGGATGGGCATGCAATTGTGGGTAAAGGCGGGCCTGGGAAGCGATTGGCTGGGGGGACGGGAGGGAAAAAGGGGCAGGATGTATGGGTTAGGGGGAAGTGGGAGTAACAGCCAACCTCGCCTCCCCCCCGGGGCCAGAGTGGGATCTTCCCTCTGATGGTCTGTTCCCCTTGCAGATCCGCACAGAGCTGGAGCGCCGCACTAGCTGCAGCCTGAAGGAGTACAAGGAGTTCATTGACAACGAGATGCTGCTCATCATGGCCCAGATGGACCGTCCCTCCAAGATCTTTGACCACCTGTATCTAGTGAGGAGCTGCCGGGGGCTGGGGAAAGCTCTGTCCTGGCCTCTTCCAGCAGGGGCCACTGCAGGGAGTGGAGCAGAAGTGCAGGCTGTGGGGAGAGCTATCAGCTACTCCAGTTCTGGCCCTTCCCAGCAGGGGGCACTGTGGGAAGTGGGGCAGAAGCACTGGTTGTTGGGGGAGCTCCCAGCTACTCCAGTCCCATCCTCTCCCAGCAGGGGGCGCTCTTGCAGTTACTCAGGGCTGGATGTGGTCCCCTGGGGGTAGGACTTTCCTTGAGAAGGCGCTAAGGGAGTGGCTGCAGTCGCTGCCCCGGATTTCCCCATTCGTCCATTCACTCTGCTGTCCCCCTCTCTGCCTGTCTCTAGGGCTCCGAGTGGAACGCAGCCAACCTGGAGGAGCTGCAGCGCAACAGGTGTGTGCTCCGGCCCTGGGGGAGGGTTGGGGGAAGATTCCCCACCTGGCCTGTGTTGACCCAGGGCAACTTTCCATCGCCCTGCAGTGGCCAGATGGTGTAGAGAGATTAGTGAGTGCTGCTGCTCCTAGGGCAGGATCTGTCCCTGGAACTATCCTGACCAGGGTGCATACTGAAACACTGGAGCCCAAGTGCTGGGGGATGGGCATCTTGGAGCGACCCTGTCCCTGCCTGCCTATTGTTCTCCAGGCTGCAAGGGGCTGTCTGAGCTGAGTTTGAATCCTGCCTCCTGCACTGCCTCACCACCCTGCTTGGTGCTCCTAGTGGGGGCAGGGCAGCTTGTCTCCAAGGCTACCTGCTGGGATGGGCACTGGAAGTAGGGTGTTTCGGGCTATGGTAGTACTGGGGAGCCCCCAGCACCTCCCTGACTCCTCCTCTGTATCAGAATCAGCCACATCCTCAACGTGACCCGGGAAATCGACAACTTCTTCCCGGCACATTTCACCTACCTGAATGTGCGGCTCTATGACGAAGAGGCCTCCCAGCTGCTGCCCTACTGGAAGGAGACATATCACTTCATCTCAGCTGTCCGGTAAGTGGGAGGCTTGGGGGGGGAGGAATCTCACATGTGCTGATAACCGGGCGAATCACCCCACCTGTCCCCAGGGAGCTGGTGCCCCGTCAGCTCCACACACCCCGACCTCTGTCACTGGAGCTAAATGAGATCCCGAGGTGGTAGTGGCATTGGTCCTTTGTCCTCTCTGTGGCTGCACTGTGGGCTGCAGCCTCTAGGTGGCGACATAAGCTGCCTCTTGCAGAGTGTATTACAAAAGGAGTGAGTGTGGGGGAGACATGTCCAAAGACATGCATGGGAAGGATCATATGTAACCTGGATCACTTGTGGGCACTGGAAAAGGGAGCGTGGAGGGCATCTCTGAGATAATCATCATAGCTAATCACTCCAAAACCACAGCCATGACCTGGTGGTGTCTCTTATCTCAAATACTTCCTCAAGAGGGCGGGGGCAGCATTCAGGTGTTTGCCTAGGCTCTCCACATTCACATCTGTGCCATTCCTCAGCTTCCACTTGATCGTATTGTCACCTGTCTCTGCCACCCCGGCTCTCACTTGATTTAGAGTACATCTGTGTGTGACAGAGCGGATATTTTCTGTAGTATTTTTACGAGCCCTATGTGTGCCTCAGTTTCCCCTATATCTTGCATGGCGACCTGGTGGGGGGGAAAAGGACTAAGTTTGCTCTCAGTGAAGGCTGAGACATAGGGGTGTGTGTGTGTGTGTGTGTGTGTGTTCAGAGCGGACTGAATGGGTCGTTAAAAAAGACTGGCAGAACATCTGAGAAGACAATGGAAAGCCCAGTCACCAGGACAAGGAGAGAAGCTGAGCAGAGAGCCCATCTCCAGAACAAAGGACTGGGAGGTGGGGGAGGGGTGTGGGTGGCTGCTGGAAGAAGCTTGGAGCTCTCACCTCGGAACTGACTAAGGAAAGAAGTCAGAGAGAGACAGCGAGCCTGAAAGTGAAGTTCGCCACGATGCCACATCTTGGCTGGGATCTGGGTTGACCACAATCAACCTTCTTTTCTCTGCGCCAACCTAAGGCCTTCCTCGGCTGGGTCGCAGCTGACTAATAAACCTGACTGTTCTGCCCACGCTGTTTGGTGTCACTGCAAATGCTGGGTGAGGTGCATTAATCCCTGAAGAGAGGATGAGTCTCTACCAGGAGTCTCTCTCAGCTGGCCTCACTGAAGAGAGCTCCCGGTGTAAAGCAGGAGGGCTGGAGCCCCAGAGGTACAGGCCCAGGAGGCCACGTGGCCTGCCCTGTGCAGGAAGAAGGAGACCACTTGGGCGCCTGGCACCACAAAGGGGGTCCCCCAAGAGACTGTTCAAATCTGGGGGTGTTGCACCGCCCCTGGGGAGCCGCGATGCAGAATTTTCGTTCAAGGTTGTGCCCAGAGGGAGTGGCTCTGAAGGAATCAAGTTCTCCTGCTTCTTTGTTACTCTGGAACTTGCCACAGAGGTATTTGGGGTAAGGGATTTTCAGAGACAAAGCTCTTTTGGGACTTCAGCCTTCTGGATGGTGGAATGTGTCCGTGCAGTGGGTATCTGGGATCCTGCACCTGTTTTGGTCTCTCCTTTCTACCTCACTGACGGTGGCGCAGTCCCTGCAAGGCTGTTTAAAAGTGCCTGTGATGATCCTGCGGGATTGATTGACTTCAGTAACAATTTTGTGTACATAACTCGTGCTGGACCAAACAGGACGCAGTACTCTGGAGCTAGGGCAAGACTGGTTAGTTGGTGTGTTTTGGGGTCAGCTCCCCTTTTATGTGGGTCAGTTTTTGGAGTACACAATTCCTGGAGTTCACTTTCTTTTTCAGCTTCTTGATGTGCTCTTTGAGTGACAGCGTTCTGTCTAATGTGACCCTTAGGTACACTGGATATTTATAGAGCTCAAGGATTGTACCTGCCCATGATAGTTTTGCTTGGCCTGATCAGGGCCGGCTTTAGGAAGGGCGGGGCCCGATTCGAATACCTGGCGGTGGTCCAGGTCTTCGGTGGCACTTCAGCGGTGGGTCCTTCACTCACTCTGGGTCTTCTGCGGCACTGAAGGACCCGCCGTCGAAATGCCACCGAAGACCTGGAGCGAGTAAAGGACTCGCCGCCGACGTGCCGCCAAAGACCCGGACCGCCGCCAGGTGAGTAAAAAAATTAAAAAGGCGCCTAAGTTAGGCGCTCTTCTTTAGGGCGCGGGACCCTCTTAGGCGCTGGGCCCGATTTGGGGGAATCGGCCTAAAGCCGGCCCTGGGCCTGACGGTGTTTCAGGTGGAAGGCGTAAGCTGGTGTCTTGCTAGGGCTGGCATTCAGGATCCATGTGTGATAGTATTCTCCAAGTACACTCAAGGAGCCAGTTAGAATGTTCTCCAATCTTTCCAATTTGGGTAGTGACGTAAAGATCATCTGCCTAAATGAATCTTCACACATCGGGAATTCCAGTTGGTCATTTGTGTAGACATAAACCAGAAAGGGTGACGCCACGGAACCTTGGGGCAAGCCGTTCGACTGAGTACGACATCAACTTTTCTGACCATCCATCACGACAAAAAAAGGTCATTTTTTGGGCAGGGAGATGACTTGGGCCGCCTTGCTACTTCAGTAGAAGCACATGATAGTTTACAGGGTTATAAGCAACCGACAGGTCAACAGCACAACTTCTGTAATTTTACAGGCTTCGAAGCCATCTTCGATGTATTGAGTTAGGTTTACAACTTGGCCACAGGCAGGAAGGTCCTGGGCATTGTCATCAGTCAACTGGCCTTCTACTGCTGGCGCTATTCCATCTGCTATCCTCTGTTCGTATAGCTTGTAGGGCGGGGGTGGGTAAACTTTTTGGCCCGAAGGCCACATCTGGGAATAGAAATTGTATGGCAGGCCATGAATGCTCACAAAATTGGGGTTAGGGTGTGGGATGGGGTGAGGGCTCTGGTTGGGGGTGTGGGCTTTGGGGTGGGGCCAGAAATGAGGAGTTCAGGGTGTGGGAGGGGGTTCAGGCTGGGGCGGAGGGGGAGGGGGGGGGGGGAGAGGGATCTGGGCTGAGGCAGGGGATTGGGGCGTGGGGAAGGGCTCGGGTTCAGGCTCTGGACAGTGCTTATCTCAAGCGGCTCTCAGAAGCAGCAGCATGTCCCATCCGGCTCCTATGTGGAGGTGCAGCCAGACGGCTCTGCACGTTGCCCCGTCCACAGGAATCGCTCCTGCAGCTCCCATTGGAGCACCAGAGGGGGCCATTGGAGCACATAGGAGCCGGAGGGGGGCCATGCCACTGCTTCCAGGAGCCGCGTGGAGCAGCCCCCAACCCTGCTCCTTGGCCAGAATGGGGCAAGCCCCAGACCCCGCTCCCCAGGAGGAGCTCGAGGGCCGGCTTAAAACGGCTGGCGGGCCGGACCCAGCCTGCGGGCCATAGTTTGCCCACCCCTGTTGTAGGGTAAGCAGAATAAGGCTATTGAGTGGTAATGTTACAGAGTTTAGGGTCTTTATGTGGTTTGAATAGTGCGACCACTTTGGCCTGTCTCCACAGCCTGGGTACCTCCATGCAGGAATCAAAGAAGTCAAGCAGCCATTTCTGTGCTCCCTCCCTGAAGCAGGTGTGCCGGAAAACAGGGGGCCATGGCCCCATCAGTTTTTACCGGCTGTAAGGGTAAGCGATGGGGGGGCGGGGTCTTGGGGGGAAGAGGTAGCACGAGGACAGAGGCTCAGGAAGAAGGGGCGGCGCAGCAGGACAGGGCTAAGAGTTAATTCGATCTCCCAGAATCCAGCTGCCTCTCCATGTTCCAGCGTTTTTGTGGCTGTTTCAGCTCTGGGTGTCGGAGCTGCTCATTGCGGACTTTGCTGTCTCCTACTTGACTTGTTCCATTCGGCACGTGGCTGTGTGGGCGGGTTTATGGGTTGCAATGTGTCGTTGTGTGACTGCGGCAGTGCACTTTGGTTGTAGTCCATGGGGGTCAGCTCGCGAATGGTGGCCTGTGCTTTTTTGCTGTCAGGGCAAAGTTTGTTGCCAGAGGGATCCAGGTCAAACAGGTCTGATATCTTCTGTATTGCTGGTTTGTCTGTTCTGAAGCCCCGGTACAGATAGTGTCCGATGTCCCTGGGACGCTTCCCGGCGGTACCCAGGATTGTGCAGCTAACTACCACCTGCCCTTAGCATGAAAGAGCCTTGTCTGTGCCTGCCAGAGATCAGCTCCCTGACTCCACCGGCAACACAATCGCCCCCCTCTCAGCCTGAGCAGACACCACTATCCATCTGCAGATGAGCGACAGGCACACTCCAACCCCCAAGCGTCCCCCTGGAGCATCCAGCCCCTGCTCACTGGACACTCGTAGTATGTACCGATCCGTTGTTCATTTGGGACCATGCCCCTCAGCTTCCCACTTACATCTCAGCTCACTGCACTGCGATACGTTTATAGGGAAAACAAGGATAAGGTTATTTATCAAAGAAAAGAGACTGAAATAACAGCAAGTACTTAGAAGCTCTGGAAGCAGCTGGTTACCTCTAAAACAAAATCATAACCCGCCTTCTAGAGCTTACACACTGTCCTGTCTCAAAGAGGCTTAGCTCACCCAGAGTCATTCTCCCAGCTATTAACCAGGCCAGCTGTCGCCCTCCATAAAACAAGCTGCCTCACAGCTTGTGCTCTAGGTGAAGGAATATTGATGTCTCTCTGCATTCTCCCCATATACCAGACTAATTCTTTGATCTTAGTCAGAACCTGGCCACCCTCCTGCCGGGTGTTCCTTCCTGTAGACATTGTGAGCTCTTGTCGCCCTCATGGTTTTGATTAGCTGGTGGCTCCATACGCAGATTGATTTATATTGTAAGCCACACACGACACAATAGTCAGCCAGGGAGAGAGAGAAGCATTTCCTACCCCCTGCCTGAACAGAACCTGTTCCTTCCCTTCATAACTTACATACCTGACAGAACAAGAAGCAATGGTCTCAAGTTGCAGTGGGGGAGTCTAGGTTGGATATTAGGAAACACTATTTCACTAGGAGGGTGGTGAAGCACTGGAATGGGTTACCTAGGGAGGTGGTGGAATCTCCATCCTTAAGAGGCCCGGCTTGACAAAGCCCTGGCTGGGATGATTTAGTTGGAGTTGGTCCTGCTTTGAGCAGGGGGTTAGACTAGATGACCTCCTGAGGTCTCTTCCAACCCTAATATTCTATGATTCTACCTTAAGAATGCAGTGTTCGGTAGATACATCCACACATCTCACCATGATTAGGGCAACCAGCACATTACTGGCTGTTGGTAGAGGCCTCACATGCCTCCCTTCGGTGCACTATTATGTAGACGTTAGACCCAGGGGATACCTGTAAAACCCTGTGTCCGTTTATGTCCTCTGCCAGTTGGCACCAAAGGGTCTCCAGGTCGCAGTTCCCCAGGGATGTGCTTTTGGGCAGTCTTCCACACCAGGAGACAAATTCTCCCTAGCACTCACATGTCGGAGTGATACTACTAATGGATTTATCCACTTCCAAGGTAAAGCAGCTGCTCTGTAGGTGAATCGTGGCCGGTACTTAGCTTTCCAGGATTGTACCGCAGCCTCTGTTGTCACTTGCGCCGGCCCATGCTGCGATCTTGGGCTCACTGCTGTGAGCTCCCTTCTGGAGTTGTCTGCAGACAGCTGGGAAAGGGGAGGTGAAGAAGGTGCATTGAGCCCCTTGTGCCTGCCTCACCAGCCCGTATCCCCCAGCAGGGCCCAGAACTTGCGGGTGTTGGTGCACTGCAAGATGGGCGTAAGCCGCTCGGCCTCCACGGTGATTGCCTACGCCATGAAGGAGTACGGCTGGGCGCTGGAGCGGGCCTACCGGCATGTGCAGGAGCAGCGCCCCATCGTGCACCCCAACCCCAGCTTCATGAGGCAGCTGGAGTTCTACCAGGGCATCTTGGACGCCAGGTAACTGCAAGGAGGGGGAGAAGTCTTCACTGCCTAGCCTTGCCCCCCGGCAGGGGTTCTGTGACATCAGGGAGGGGGAGGAAACTGCCCTGCCCAGCCCAGCCCAGCCCAGCCTTCCCCAGCACGGGGCACTGTGACATCCAGGTGGGGGAGGAGCCTGCACTGCCCAGCCCCGCCTTCCCCAGCAGGGGTTGTTGTGACAACCCCAGTGCCTCATGTTCAGCTCAGTGTGTCTCTGCACAGCCGGCACAGCAGCCTGTGGGAGCAGAAGGCAGGAGACAGCCAATGGGAGGACACGGTGAACGGGAGTGACACTGGCAGTGACCAATCGGAAAGTGAGGGGAGCCTGTGCCAGGAGATACTGAGTTCGGAGGAGGAGCCAAGGCGGCAGGAGGAGGAGCCAGTCACGACGCCCCAGTATTGTTTCCGGCCCCTGCGGGAGCCCCCCGAGGAGCCAGCCCAGTCCCAGGCCCCAGCAGGGGGCGAAGGGCCCCAGATCTGGGTGCAGGAGGCAGAGGAGCCGGGGGCCTCAGATGACTCAGGGGCTGAGGAGGTCCGGGGGCACCTGGCTGTGCTGCAGGTGCCAGAGACACCCAGGACACCGCGCGACCGGCGCATCAACCTCTACGCCGTGATGAGGAGCATCAGCGAGATGGACAGCCCTGACGCCACCACCCCACTGGGGGGTGCTGCTGAGGGGGAGGTGAGTGGCACAGCCAGGGGGCATCATGGGGGAGGGGGAAGCCCCAGCTGGTGGGATCCAGGGGTATGGGAAGGTGCTATCCAGCCAGGGCCGTCCCTAGCTATTTTGGTGCCCTACATGGGGGGGGGGGGGGCTGTGTGGGGCCCCGCCCCAGGCTTCCGTGAGGGGGGGGCTGACCACTTCCTGCAGGAAGTGGAGTGACCCAGCCCAGCCTGCTCTGCTCCCCTGGTTCCCAGGTTTGGGGATCAGGGGCATAGACGCCAACTTTCTCGGCGCCGGTGGGTGCCCGTGTCCCCCGCCCCTTTCCCCGCCCCGACTCCACCCCATGCCTGCCCCCATTCCAACCCCATCCACAAAGTCCCCGCCCTAACTCCGCCTCCTCCCTGCCCCTATTGGATCCCTTCCCCAAATCCCCGGCCCCACCTCTTCCCCCAGCGCGCCGCATTCTCCCTCTTCCCCCCTCCCTCCATGCCCCGCGAATCAGCTGTGTCGCGGTGCAAGCGCTGGGAGGGAGGAGAAGCAGGAAGCAGCAGCATGCTCACGGAGGAGGCGGAGGCGGAGGTGAGCAGGGGGTGGGGTGGGGCCACGGGGAGCTGCCGGTGGGTGCTGAGCACCCACCAATTTTTTTCCATGGGTGCTCCAGCCCTGGAGCACCCACGGAGTCGGCGCCTGTGGTCAGGGGGGAACCACCCCCCAGCACTCGCCAGCAGTGTGGCTGGGAGCCAGGGGAGCAGAGCAGGCTGGGGCTGGGTTGCTCTACTTAGCCGGTGAGTGCAGGGAGCCCGACCGCTTCTGAAGTCCTCAGGGGAAGGGGCGGAGCAGGGGCGGGAAGAGGCGGGGCTGAGACAGCACGCAGCTGCGCAGGGCACCAGGAAATTTGATGCCCCAAATTTCCTGGTGCCCTACGCAGCTGCGTTCTTTGTGTATGGGTAAGGACGGCCCTGCATGCAGCTAGAGGTGGGGCCCATGCTTGGGGCAGGAGGGGAGGGATTGGGGCCCAGCAGAGAGAGAGCCTGAGTCTATCAGTGCCCCGAGCAAACCTGTTCTCTGATCGCCTCCTCTCCTCTTTCCTGCAGGTGTTTGCTGCTTCAGCGCACGAGTCCCCTGTGGAGTGCCCCCCCCCCGGAACCTGCAGCCTCACCATTACCCTCACAGGACCAGGAGGAGCCGGGGGCAGCCATGCCAGGCTCCAAGGCCAGGCAGCACCCACTGCAGGCCCCAACAGACAAGACAGGCAAGCGACGGGGCCAGCAGCGCAGCCGTCAGGTCCCCCGAAGCCATGCCCAGCCGTGCAAGCAGATCTCCTACCACCCGGCACCGGGCAAGGTGCACAAGGCTGTGAAGCACGTGGAGGGCCCCAGCCCCAGGGCCCCGCCTCCACGCCGGGCTCGTGCCATGGAGCACCGCTACTCCGTGGCCCAGCTCATGGATGCCGCCCTGGTGCTCAGCCGCACCAGAGAGTTCGAGGAGCGGCTGGAGACAGCTGGCCGGGAAAGACCCCCCAGGGAGGAGCCTGCTAGCCCCCCGCCCCCATCACAGGAGTCCCAGCCTGGAGGAGGCAACCTCCCCCCATCACGACCCAGGCGGATGGTGCGGCAGGCCAGCGTGGACCTAGAGCCTGGCTCGGGGTGAGACTCCACCCCCATAGCCTTGCCTCTGACTGTGGCTCTGCCCCCATAGCCCAGGGTACTGCCATGGATGGTGCTGGGGCCCAGCAGCTGCCCTGTGCCAACGTCTGGGGGCAGGGCATTTGATACCGGGGGCCTCAGTGCAGATCACCCTTGGGGGGCGGGGCCTGAGTGCTGCTGGGGGCGGGGCCAACTCTATGGTGGGAAAAGCCCCTCCCCCAAGTATGCATCCCCCCACCCCCCTCAGATCTGGAGGAAGGATGGAACATGCTCCTGTGGGGATTGCTCTGTCCGCCCCTCACACTGCACAGCCCCATGCTGCCCTGAGGCTCCTGCCCTGCAGCTGAGCAGGTGTTACTGGGGGAGGATGGGGGACATGATGCCCTCTGTTGTCCCTGCCCTGCAGCTGAGCAGGTGTTACTGGGGGAGGATGGGGGGCATGATGCCCTCTGTTGTCCCTCCCCACTAACCCTTTGCTTTTGTGCCATTGAGCACTGCTTTGGTCAGTTGGGTCAAAGGATGCCAACCTCATCACTGTGACTGAGGAGAGAGGGGGTGAACCCCTCCTCCCCTTCCCCAGCTCTGCACACATAGACACCATGCCATATCTCTCTGTGCCAGCCTCACTCCGCCTGTAAATAAAGAGTTAATTCACTTTGCAGTTGGCTCTGGGCTCCTCCCTTCCCTGGGGTCCCTAGGCCCACGGGGGAGATGGGCTCCTGTGCCCTCTGCTGCCTAAGGATGGGACAGGAAGCAAGGAGCAGTCACCCAATCCAAAGCCCTGGGAGGTGGGGTCTGGGACCCAGCCACCCAGGAGAGAACTAGGGAAAGGTGCTGGCTCAACAGCCCTGTGATCCCTGATGCCCCACAGATCAGGGGCACTAGTGGTTCCCCTGTCCCTGCCAGTCGATTCCCACCCCACCCCCGGGGGACAGAGGGGCTCTTGGACTCCTTCTCAGATTGAACTTAAAGCAATTTACACACATGGGTGCTGGCTCCAAAGAGGGAAACTGAAGGCGGGAAAGCCTTGCCCGCCTGCCGTGGCTGAGGTGAGAACACAGGCTCCCGACTCATGTGCTCTGACCATTAGCCCTATCCTGCTCCGGAATGAATCGGCTCAAACCCAGGAAATGCAGCATGAAGGGGACACTTCCCCGTGCAGCCCCACATCCTTCCCTCTGCCCCACAATGGAAGCACAATGGCTAACCCCTCCTTGGTCTTTGCCAGGGAGATCTCTGCCAGCTTGCAGCAAGTCCCCACCCACATCGATGGGCCCGGGGTATGAACACAGCCCAGATCTTGCTGGGGGGCAGGAAAAGTGCAGTTTGGCTCAGGGAGGTTCTGCTTGTTGGGGTCTCTGTGGGGCAGCACTATTGCTGGGTGAGCGATGCCATGGTGGGAGCTGGGTGCATTAATGAATTATGCTTGCTCCCCTGAGAACTGGCCCTCCCTAGTTGGTATCAGTGCCTGCTTAGCCCCACAGCCCAGGGGGTGTGACCAGAGTGCACAGCAGCTCAGCTGGGCTCTGCTTCCTACAGGGAGCAGAGTGTAACTTAGAGCAGCCCCAAGGCCACCTGGCCACCGACACAGGGAGCACAAAGGTGGCTTGTAGCAGAGGGGTAGCCGTGTTAGTTTGGATCTGTAAAAAGCAACAGAGAGTCCTGTTCACCCACGAAAGCTTATGCTCCAATACATCTGTTAGTCTTAAAGGTGGCTTAAAGCCGTGTCCCAGGCACAGGAATGGATGAGCTGAGGAGGTTTGAACATCCCCTGTCTATCATAGAATCATAGAATATCAGGGTTGGAAGGGACCTCAGGAGGTCATCTAGTCCAACCCCCTGCTCAAAGCCAGTCCAGTCTCAATCCCCTGATGCCTCTCCCATCCACCACCAGGTTCTGTGTCCATCACCGGGGTGTCTGGCCCTAATAGCTCACCCCTCTGCCATTCAGGCCAATCTCATCATCAGAAAGGGGGGGCACGAGGTGATTTGTGCCCCTGCCCCCCCCAAACCCTCTGGTGCCTCCCAGGCTATGACTCAGCACGGAACCAGCTCCCACAGGGCAATGAATTGGGCTGAAATCAGAGGGCAGGAGTGACGGATCTACAAGATCTGTGCTATGCCCCAGCTTTTAAACTGTCCCAGAGGACCCCCTTCAGTGTGCCAGTCCCCCGAGGGGGCTCACTGTTCCTCCAGGGCTGGCCACACGGCCTCAGCGCCTCCGAAACTGAGCCGCTGGACTCCAGCCCTCCTGCTTTGAGCCGTGAGCTCTGCCCTGTGAGTCCAACTGAGCCAGATGCCTGGTCAGAGATATTCACCCTCTCCATGGCCCTGGGCACCACAGCCAGTGTCTGCAGGGACACCAGGCTGCCTTTTCCAACCATTAGCCTGCTGGCACACAGCACGGGGAGTCCTGAGGGACAAAGGTTAAGACATCATCCGTCCTGGCCAAGCTGGTGCTCCACCCAGCCAGCCTGCTGTGGAATCCATGATTGGCTCTCTCCCTCTGTGTGTTTGTCAGGCCCACATGAGAGCTGCTGAGTCTCCAACGGGTCAGCGGGTCCCAGTGCCGTTGTCCTGCAGAGCCATGCTGAGTTCACGTCTTCCCCATTGTTAGATGGCAGTCGTGCAGGCCTGGGCGTCCCCATTGTCTTTCTAGGCCCTCTGTGGATAGGGGTCGCTTTCAGCCAGGCCTTAACGACCCTGCATTCCAGCCTGGCCTGGTTATGTGACATGAACCCCTCGTGGCTCCTGCTCCACCCCAGTCACTGTCAGGCAACCCATTCATAAAGCCACTGCAGGAAATTCCCACTCTGTCCCAGCAGGGAGCCGGGTACAATTGGCTTTCCCCTTGGCCTGGGCAGGCTGGCTGCCCTCAGGGACACCAGCTGTCTGGCTTGGGTTTCTGCAGCTGGCTGGGAGTTTTCTGCCAAGCCTGGTTTTCAACAGAAAATTGGATTTTCCCAATTGGGAGCAAGGAGGCACCTAAATACCTTTGGGGAAGCAGAGTCAGGCCCGGATCTCTGCCCCTAACCTGTGCCTTCTGCATTCAGGGACGCTGCCTCAGCTGCTCCTGTCTCTGCACCGGAGCATAGCAGCTGGAAAAGTCAGGCTGGCCAGATGACTGTGCCTTTCCAGAGTGCAGCCACACTGACAGATGGGAACAGGCCCATCATGTGCAACAAGGCATTACTAATATAATAATAATAAATGGAGATATAACTATCTCATAGAGCTGGAAGGCACCCTGAAAGGTCATGGAGTCCAGCCCCCTGCCTTCACTAGCAAGACCAATTTTGCCCCAGCTCCCTAAGTGGTCCCCTCAAGGATTGAACTCAACCCTAGGTTTAGCAGGCCAATGCTCAAACCACTGAGCTATCCCTTCCCCCTCCCAATTACTAGTAGCCATGTTTGCCAGCTGGGATAATCAAGGCACAGAGAGGCAGGGGGTAAGCGCTCTAGCTTTGGGTTGCATACTGCTGCCCTTCACCGGGGTATCTGAGCCTGCTCTTGCTTTGAGAACAGATCACCAGACTGGAGCTGAAAAGACCTGGGTTTTTATTCCTGGCTCTGCCTCGGTAAGTGAGCTTGGGCAAATCACTTCCCTCCTCTATGCCTCCATGTCTTGTCTATTTAGTCTGTAAGCTCTGTGTGGCAGGGGCCATCTCTAGCTGTGCATACAGCACAGTGGGATCTTGGGCCGTGCCTGGAGTGCCTAGACTCTATAGTAATACAACAATGAATATTTGTAGCATGTCAGACACACACAATGCAGCAGGGCTTTGTTGCCGGCACGGTGGCCCGAGGACAGCAACAGCGGGGTTCGTTGCCCGGTGTGCTTCGCGCCAATAAACATACCGGGGTGGAGAAACAATCAAAATTTATTTGAGATCTCAAAGTGGTGCAAGGAGACAGGCAAGTCTCAAATCAAGCACACCAGCAAAAAACAGTTTCTCTCTTCTTATACATTTCACAACTAAGCCCCCCACCTCTCCCTCTACTTCCCCTCCCCTCTCTACCGAAGGCATGTTTATACATTTAAGCCGTTAAATCATTCTAGGGCTATAAATCTAGCTTGTTAGTAACATTCCTCTAAACTGTTACCTGGTCTTGTTTACCCTTAGTTTATTACTCCTTCTCCAGCTAGAAACATGCAAACCTCATCATTATTGCTTGGTACCTGGTATGAGCAAGGTCGTAATTGGTAACTGGCTATTTACACATTCCAATTTCTGTCCTTGGCTTTTGAGGCCGATTAGAGTTAAACATGGAAGGACAGAGTTTAAACATGGAAGAACTTTGGCTAAGGCAGGCCTAGTAACCCCAACAGCTTGTTATAAGAAATGCCAGCACTGCTCACTTCTTTGCTTTAATAATCTAGTGACTCACCCTTACCATTCATTTCATTTTTTAAAAAATGTGTTTTATTTACCAACACAAAAGGAAACAGTGAAAGATGTTTTTCAAAAAAAACTCCACCCCCACCCATACCTGGGAAATGCCCAAAACAAAACACTTGGTTTCAAAACCAGTTATGATTCTTGCTAAGTCGCCAATCTACTTCCTTCTCTTTTCATTTGCCAATATTTAAAAGCAATGCAATTAATGGTTAAAGCCACACCTCACTCTGATGCTACCCACGCACTCAACATCAGCAGTCTCACTAAGCATGAAGCAATGTATTTTTCAGCACAACCTTAATGTCTAATGCATCAGGTATTATTAAATATAGATAGGCTTGGCCAGCCTTCGGTTTGTATTTTTTTATAATTTTAATGGATAATTACGAAGTTGATTTTAAGCATTTTTTCTATTTTTAATTCATTTAAATTTTCACGGTTGTATAAAATTAGGGGTTTTAAGCATTTTTTTTATTATTTGTATCGATTTAAATTTTTTTAGTGGTAGGAAATAATTGTGGGGTCAGACAATAATTCAAACATGCTAAAGTTTTCTATGCAAGGAAGATTTAGGTTAGATAGTAGGGATAAGTTTTTGACTACATGTCATTTGCCGTGTTGTTGTAGCTGGGCTGGTCCCAGGAGCTTAAATTCACAACTTTGCTAGATGCTAAAAATAATGGATTTAATAAAGACTCTAGATTTATGGTTTAGTCCAAAAATCTGTAATCCACTACCCCCTCCCTCTCTCTCTCTCCTCCCCCCCCCCCGCTTTTTCTCCTGTGACTGGAGGGGTGTTAACAGGCCACTTCACCTTGAATGGTCTCTTATAATATGTGGTAAGTACTTATGCTAAACAATCTGTCTCACCTTGTATTTAGCTTTGACCCTCTGAGTAGCTCAAAAGTTTGTCTTTTTCACCAAAAGGAGTTGGTCCAATAAAAGATATTACTTCACCCACCTTGTCTTTCTAACTACAAAGGTAATTCAGCTCTGGACTAGGCTTCCAAGGGGGTTGTGGAATTCCCATCATTGGAGGTGTTTAAGAACAGGTTGGACAAACACCTATCAGGGATGGTCTAGGTACACTTGGTCCTGCCTCAGCACTGGGGGCTGGACTTGATGACCTCTTGAGGTCCCTTCCAGCCCTACATTTCTATGATTCTATGAAAACAAAAATTGTCAATATCACATGTCAAAATATATACACTAAATATCCTTACATCAAACTCTAATCAGGTCTTAAAAGCAACATTTTTCTTACGTGGCCTATCTATGAATTTGCATGATTATCAATGGAAATAGTTTTTGTTGTTTTTTGTGTGCATGGTGAAATTGACATTTACTGATAAAAATTTAATCCTTCTAAGCCTAAATATATGTTAGTTTCATTAATAACCTCAACATCTAAATCACAGGTCACCTGCAAATGAAATATAGGTGAATGATAGATGCTAAAGCCAGAAGAGACCCTTGTGATCATATAGTCTGACCTGCATAACACAGGTCATAGGGACGTCTCTGAATTAATGAATGAATCAGTTATAACAGAGGGACACATTAATTACACTGATTGGCCATTCTCAGATATGCACCCACTTATGTACAATATTTTTACCATAAATTGATAGAAATCAGATCTTCTTATAAAACTATATAAAGCGACAAAGAGTCCTGTGGCACCTTATAGACTAACAGACGTATTGGAGCATAAGCTTTCGAGGGTGCCACTTCGTCAGATGCATGTAGTGGAAATTTCCAGAGGCAGGTATAAATTTCTAGACTGATTCTTGCCTGCATATTTATACCTGCCTCTGGAAATTTCCATTACATGCATCCGACAAAGTGGGTATTCACCCACAAAAGCTTATGCTTCAATATGTCTGTTAGTCTATAAGGTGCCACAGGACTCTTTGTCACTGTTTACAGATCCAGACTAACACAGCTACCCCTCTGATACTTATAAAACTATATGTACAACATGATTCTTGGGACACGGCAAATGAGCGTAATGTACCAACAATCGATAAGCCTAATGACTGATCGTCTATCCCCATTGAGCACATCGAGCAATATCATTTGCAGAGCCATTGGCCATCATCTTTGAAAACTTGTGGCAATCGGGGGAGGTCCTGAACAATTGGAAAAAGGCAAATATATTGCCCATCTTTAAAAAAGGGAAGAAGGAGAATCCGGGGAACTACAGACCGGTCAGCCTCACCTCAGTCCTTGAAAAAATCATGGAGCAGGTCCTCAAGGAATCCATTTTGAAGCACTTGGAGGAGAGGAAGGTGATCAGGAACAGTCAACATGGATTCACCATGAGCAAGTCATGCCTAACTAACCTGATTGCCTTCTATGATGAGATAACTGGCTCTGTGATTATGGGGAAAGTGGTGGACGTTATATATCTTGACTTTAGCAAAGCTTTTGATACAGTCTCCCACAGTATGCTTGCCAGAAAGTTAAAGAAGTATGGATTGGATGAATGTACTATAAGATGGATAGAAAGCTGGCTTTATCATCGGGCTCAACAGGTAGTGATCAACGGCTCGATATCTAGTTGGCATCCGGTATCAAATGGCATGCCCCAGGAGTCGGTCGTGGGGCTGGTTTTGTTCAATATCTTCATTAATGATCTTGATGATGGGATGGATTGCACCCTCAGCAAGTTCGCAGATGAAACTAAGATGGGGGGAGTGATAGATATGCTAGAGGGTAGGGATAGGGTCCAGAGTGACCTAGGCAAATTGGAGGATTGGACCAAAAGAAATCTGATGAGGTTCAACAAGGACAAGTGCAGAGTCCTGCACTTAGGATGGAAGAATCCCATGCACTGCTACAGGCTGGGGACCAACTGGTTAGGCAGCAGTTCTGCAGAAAAGGAGCTGGGGATTACAGTGGACTGGAAGCTGGATATGAGTCAACAGTGTGCCCTTGTTGCCAAGAAGGCTAATGGCATATTGGGCTTTATTAGTAGGAGCGTTGCCAGCAGATCGAGGGAAGTGATTATTCCCCTCTATTCGGCATTGGTGAGGCCACATCTGGAGTATTGTGTCCAGTTTTGGGGCCCCCCACTACAGAAAGGATGTGGACAAATTGGAGAGAGTCCAGCAGAGGGCAATGAAAATGATTAGGGGGTTGGGGCACATGACTTATGAGGAGAGGATGAGGGAACTGGAGTTATTTCGTCTGCAGAAGAGAAGAGTGAGGGAGATTTGATAGCAGCCTTCAACTATCTGAAGGGAGGTTCCAAAGAGGATGGAGCTAGGCTGTTCTCAGTGGTGGCAGATGACAGAACAAGAAGCAATGGGGGAGGTCTAGGTTGGATATTAGGAAAAGCTATTTCACTAGGAGGGCGGTAAAGTACTGGAATGGGTTACCTAGGGAGGTGGTGGAATCTCCATCCTTAGAGGTTTTTAAGGCCCAGCTTGACAAAGCCCTAGCTGGGATGATTTAATTGGTGCTGGTCCTTTGAGCAGGGTGTTGGACTAGATGACCTCCTGAGGTCTCTTCCAACTCTAATCTTCTATGATTTAGATACCAAAACTGAGATAATTCTGTGTAAGCAGAGTCAGGATGAGCTCTACCCTGACATCTGGTGGTGAATTATGGCGAGTGTGGAAAAGAACTCCAGGGGCTGATCTTGTTTGCATAGGCACACCCACTCGCCTGGCATGAAACACAGCAACTGAAAGTGGTTACTTTGGCTGGTGTGGGATCCCCAGTTTCTCTATTATCGGGGCAGGAAGAATAAAGTTTTGTTACCCTGATTCTGTGAATCAAGGCCAGTGGAACTGTTGCATGACAGAAGGACTGAGTGAGTCCTTCACCATTACCTAAGTAGCACTTGCTTGACAAGGGGCATGGGTTACAAAATCCAGTGAATTGAGAGAGGATGGGGACAGGTATTTGTACCTGATGGTATGGCCCCCCCCCTCCCCCCCTCTGAGGGTTTGAAACACCAATTGCACCGCCTCCTCTCTCCACTGTTGAATGTCAGAGCTAACTTTGATTCCCTTAGGAGTCTAGTTACAGGCTGCTGAGCTGAATTCACTTTGGGCCAATGGTGCACCAGCACTGGGGCTCCCCTACTATACTATGAGCTGAAATCGCTAAGAGCTGAAATCACAAAAGAGCTGATGTTATTAAGAGCTGAGATCACTGAGTGCTTTGTTAACTAGTGGGGGAGCCTGAAGCTATATTGCTCAGCAGCTGGCGGAGCAATTTGTGGGGACGACTGGAGGAGCAGTGAGCGGCATGGAGCCTTGCGGGGCCGGTTGAAGTGGCCCAAGGAACGGCGAGCGGAGCTGTTTGCGGGGACGGCTGGAATGGCTCACAGGTCGGTGAGCGGAGTGGAGCGGAGCAGCTTGTAGAGCGGAGCAGTTCGTGGGGTGGCAGGAAAGTGGACTGGCTTGTGGTGAAGGCTGCGGCGGAACTCCCACGGAGAAACAGACGGCTGGCCAGCCTCGGATCACGTAAGGTGCCCCTTAACACCCTGCGTGCCCCCCCCCTTTTACTCTGGGGCTGCACTGACCAGGGACAGAGACTTTGGGGGTTGTTGGACTTTTGGGACTTTGGGTGGTTGCTGGACCCAAGAGACTTTGGGGACTCTGGGTGATTTTTGGGTTGCTGGATTCAAGAACCAAAGGGAAAGGACACAGCCCAATTTGCTGGGGTGGGTTTGCTCATGGTTTGTGTTATGAATCCTGTTTGTGGTGTTTTTCCAATTTTATGCTGATGTCGTTTACCTCATGTTATTAAACATTTTCTGCTACACTCAGACTCCGTGCTTGCGAGAGGGGAAGTATTGCCTCTTAGAGGTACCCAGGGGGGTGGTATGTAATTGTCCCAGGTCACTGGGTGGGGGCTCGAGCCGGTTTTGCATTGTGTTATTGAAACGGAACCCCTAGATACAGAACCCGGCCCTTGTTGCTGCCAACTTAGATGGGCAGAAGGGTTACATCTGTGTTTGTGCAACAGGGTCCTGGCCCATGACTGGCAGGGCTCCTAGCTGCTATGTTAGTACAAGTAATAAATAACAATGCTCCATAGCAACTGTCAGCACTACGTGGGTCAGAGTTGAGGCTGTCATGATGAAATATGCATTTCGTTGCACTTAGTAAGAATTCTGTCTCTCAGAAAGCGACTGTAGGATTTAACAGGTGCTTGATGGTTTCCTAGCTTTGAAGCTCTGGTGCTTTCTAAATGAAGGGGTTGCCGTTTGTATTGTGGCCACATAGCAATGCTAGCTGCTTTTGGAGATGAAGCACTCTGTGAATGGAATAGCCATTAGAGGAATACACAGACCTTGTAGGGTTGCCAGTTTTGGGTGGATGTATTTCTGGAGGTTTCATCACATAACATCTTTAATTAATGATTAATTTTTAATTCCTGAAGACTACAAGACAATCCTGGAGGGTTGGCAACCTGAACTGGCCTTGTGAATGTGATCATGATGCTGGTTCAATAGAGTATACAACTGCTGGGCACAGTTACTAATAGCAGAGTAACTCTTTAGCTCAAAAACAATGAAGAGTCCGGTGGCACCTTGAAGACTAACAGATTTATTTGGGCATACGCTTTCATGGGTAAAAAATCCACTTCTTCAGATGAATGGAGTGAAAATTACAAATGTAGGCATTATTATACTGACACATGAAGAACTCAAAGGGACAAAGCCCAAGATTTTGGTGCTGAAAGCCACATGTTCGACCCCCACCCCACTGAGTTCCACAGCAAACCAAGGTTTAAATAATAGAGCTAGGCCAGGTTGGAAATTTCCCATCATAACTGTTCTCTGGTGGAAAATTGGGGTTTTTAATAAATGATTTTTTGTGAAAAGTGTCTGCAGGAAATGTGGATTTTTCATGGCAAATCTGAGCCCCTAAGCCCCAAAATATTTCAATTCTGAAATGCCACCGTGATGCCTCATGGGAGTTGTCGGTCGGATGCCTCATGTCCCCGTACAGGTGGGATTCCCTAGCTGGACTATATTTCCCATGGTGCACTGTGGCTTCCATCTTGTGCCACGTCCCTTATCATGTATCAGAGGGGTAGCCATGTTAGTCTGGATCTGTAAAAAGTGACGAAGAGTCCTGTGGCACCTTATAGACTAACAGACATATTGGAGCATAAGCTTTCGTGGGTCTGACAAAGTGGGTATTCACCCACGAAAGCTTATGCTCCAATACGTCTGTTAGTCTATAAGGTGCCACAGGACTCTTTGTCACTCCCTTATCATGAGGTGTATCATGGGAGATGTAGTCCAACAAGGAAGCCCGGCCTACAACTCCCATGAGGCATCGGGGTGGCACGTCTGAACCAAAATATTGGATATCTAACAAAGCTTTCCCCACCTGCACATTCCCCCTTGCTCTTTTATGCCATGCCCAGCACCAGCAGAGGGTGTCATGGTGAGACCCCAGTTCCCAATCCTCCCTGGCCATGGGGTGATTCGCCCTGTGTGGGGCAGGAGCTGCGTGGCTCCTCTCAGACTCACAATAACCTCTATGCATGGGGACAGGAATCACCCTGTGTGGGCCAAAAGAAATCTGATGAGGTTTAACAAGGACAAGTGCAGAGTCCTGCACTTAGGAAGGAAGTATCCCATGCACTGCTACAGGCTGGGGACCGACTGGCTAAGCAGCAGTTCCGCCCAAAAGGACCTGGGGATTACAGTGGATGAGAAGCTGGATATAAGTCAGCAGTGTTCCCTCGTTGCCAAGAAGGCCAACGGCATAGTGGGTTGTATTAGTAGGAGCATTGCCAGCAGATTGAGGGAAGTGATTATTCTCCTCTATTCGGCACTGGTGCGGCCACACCTGGAGTATTGTGTTCAATTTTGGTCCCCCCACTATGGAAGGAATGTGGACAAATTGGAGATAGTCCAGCGGAGGGCAACGAAAATTATTAGGGGGCTGGGGCACATGACTTATGAGGAGAGGCTGAGGGAACTGGAGTTATTTAGTCTGCAGAAGAGAAGAGTGAGGGGGGGATTTGATAGCAGCCTTCAACTATCTGAAGGAGGGTTCCAAAGAGGATGGCGCTAGGCTGTTCTCAGTGGTGGCAGATGACAAAACAAGAAGCAATGGTCAGTAAGGGAGGTCTAGGTTGGATATTAGGGAACACTATTTCACTAGGAGGATGGTGAAGCACTGGAATGGGTTACCTAGGGAGGTGGTGGAATCTCCATCCTTGGAGGTTTTTAAGGTCCGGCTTGACAAAGCCTTGGCTGGCATGCTTTAGCTGGTGTTGGTCCTGCTTTGAGCAGGGGATTGGACTAGATCAGGGGTGGCCAACCTTTGAAGAGAAGTTAATATGCGGCTGCTTGTATAGGCACAGCCTCTGGGGCTGGAGCTACAGGTGCCAACTTTCCAATGTACCGGGGGAGGGGGTGCTCACTGCTCAACCCCTGGCTCTGTCACAGGCCCTGCCCCCACTCTATCCCTTCCCCTCAGCCTGCAGTGCCCTCGCTTCTCCTCCCTCCTTCCCCCACCCAGTCTCTTGCACACCACAAAACAGCTGATTGGGAGGTGCGAGGAGGGAAGGGGAGGCGCTGATCGATGGGGCTGCTGGTGGGCTGGAGGCGCTGGGAGCAGGGGAGCTAATGGGGGGCTGCTGATGTATTACTGCAGCTCTTTGGCAATGTACATTGGTAAATTCTGGCTCCTTCTCAGGCCTAGGTTGGCCACCCCTGGACTAGATGACCTCCTGAGGTCTCATCCAACCCTAATATTCTATGATTCTGTGATTCTATGATGCATGGGTGAGCAGTTCTCACTTTACCCAGCAGGGGGTGGTTGTGATGTGCCTCCGTGTTATCTGCACCCCCTGTTCCAGCCCATGGCATTGTCCACTCTTGCAATTTGGTCATGATTCTTGCAATTTGGGGTGTTTTCTTACCCCTCTTGAAAGGTAGCTAAGGCATAAGTTTTCCCTCATTCAAAATGGCTGCTGTCTCCTATTACTGTCAATAGGGGGTGAAGCCAGCAAGATAGCCACAATTTTCCCTACAGTCTATTGCAGGGGTAGGCAACCTTTCAGAAGTGGTGTGCCGAGTCTTCATTTATTCACTCTTAATTTGAGGTTTCGCGTGCCGGTAATACATGTTAAAGTTTTTTAGAAGGTCTCTCTCTATAAGTCGGGGGGTGGGGGTGGGGGTGCAGGGCAGAAGGCTGGGTGTTGGGGGGAGGTCAGGGCAGAGGG
>NW_020664441.1:4009070-4018860 GCF_002925995.2 Terrapene triunguis | reverse complement strand
GGTGCAGGGCAGAAGGCTGGGTGTTGGGGGGAGGTCAGGGCAGAGGGAGTGTGGGGGTGCTGGGCAGAAGGCTGGGTGTTGGGGCAACTTGAGGTCAGGGCAGAGGGCTGGGGTGTGTGGGACATGCAGAGCAGAAGGCTGGGGTGCTCGGCTCATGGGGGTGCTCCCAGCCCCCTGCCCTGAGCGGCATATGCCCTGGTCCACCCCCTTCCTCAAGGCTCCGTCCCTACCTCTCTCTGCCTGCTGTACGGAGCAGCGAGCACGCTGCTGCTCAGCTCTGCTCCGCTCCCCCTCCCGCTCGCAAGGGCCATCGCCGGCAGGGAGAGGGAGGGGCCGGAATGCACCACGTTGGGGGGAGAAGCGGGGAAGGGGGGAAGCTTGGCTGCCGCAGGACCAAGCTTCTGCCTCCTGCCCCCGCAGGGGAGAGCAGTGGGCGGGGGGGCTGAGTGGGGCGGGGGGCCAGGACCCCCCCCCCACTGCTGTCCCCTGCGGGGGCAGGAGGCAGGAGGCAGAAGCTTGGTCCTGCGGCAGCCAAGCTTCCCTCCTCCCCCGCTTCTTCCCCCAGCATGGCGCTTTCCGGCCCCTCCGCCGCCACCTCCTCCTCTCACCGGGCAGGCAGCGTGCCACTCAAAATCGGCTCGCGTGCCGTGTTTGGCACGCGTGCCGTAGGTTGCCGACCCCTGGTCTATTGCATGTGCAAGGGACAGCTGCCACCTTGCACTGGTGTCAATGAGATTGAAGCCATGCCCACAGGCAAAATGACTGCCATTCTATGGTGGGGGAAGGGGCTAGAAAGGACACAGGGACTGTTAGGAGCTGCAAAGATGCTGTCAACAGGGGATGGGGAGCAGGAGGCAGCTTTAGGGAGTGTGGGGGGCAGGAGGGAAGCTGAGGGGGTGTAGAGTAGTGTGGGGGGCAGGAAGGAGGCTGAAGGGAGTGCAGGGCGGTGTGGGAGGCAGGAGGGCAGCTGAGGGGGTGCAGAGGATAGCAATGGGGGAGGGAAATGGAGGTGATAGAATGGCAGCTCCACCAGCCACAGGGTAGCGGTGGGTAGCGGGGCTCTGCTTGGGGCGGCACTTTCCAAGGGGCGGCACTCCAGCCCCCCCCTCGCTTTATTTTTTTGCTTAGGCGGGAAAAAGCTGGGAGCGGGCCCTGGCCAGAGCCCTGCCGCTGGCGAGCCAGAGCATCGTCCCCTGGAGCCAAGCCCGGGCTGTGGCGGCAAGAGGGGCTCCCAGAGTGTGTGAGGAGCCGGGGAGGGAGGGAAGCGGGGCCTGGGATGCAGGGAGGGAGGAGGGGTCCTGCTGCTGCCACCGCTGCCGCCACCGCTGCTGCTCTGAGTCTCCCCAGGGCGGCGTGGCGTTTCCCCGCCCAAGTGGGCAGTGCAGGGCACCGCCGGGCTGGGCTGGGGGCGCGGATCCCGGCTCGCGCACTGATGGGGCGAGTGGCTGGGCAGCCCGAGCTGCCAAGGAGCTGCCCCCTCCTGCCCCTGGACCCAGCCCACCTCACATCTCCCCTGCCTCAGCCCCACGCTGCTTGCCCCGGGCCCCCACAGCGCCAGGGGTGGGGAGAGGCAGAGCCCGGCTCCAAGCGGGGCAGCGGGTGATACTGCCCCGCCAGGGGACCCCCGTGGCTCGGGCACCTAGGGGTCAGTGTCCGTCCTCTCGGCTCTGCCTGCACGGGGCTGGGGAAGCAGCTGTCAGCGCCTGCCCCCTCAGCCCATGCATCTCCCATCCTGCTCGCAGCCTCTTTACTTGTACCTCCCCCCATCGCTCCTTCGTCACACCTCTTCCCCTTGTACTCTCCCTTCACCTGCACCTCTCCCCTTGTACCCTCCCCCAGCCCTTTCCTCCTGCACCTCCCCCTTCCCCTGCACCTCTTCTCCCGCAACCCTCCTGATACCTCCTCTCCTCCTCCACCCTCCTCCGCGAGTACATCACACCCTGCTTCTCTGCCAGTGTACAGCCCCCAAGCACCCCCACACCCGCTCCTCTGCCTGAACCCTCTTTACTAGATCCCCGTCCCTTTCCAGGTACAAGGTTTGAGGGTTAGTCCCTATGCCTTCCATGTGCATTTGGAGCACTAAAGGTGGGGTTGTGGGGGGTGGGGGGGGGGCGAGATTTATACTAAAGTGAAATAAAAATAGGAGAAACGGTTTGATCCCCACTGAAGTGTAAATGGGGATTGCTGTGGTGAATGAGGAGGTCACGTTTGGGGGGGGAGCCCAGGGCTGGGGTGTCAGGGGGTGTGGGGGGGGGGGGGGGAGGGAGCGCCCAGGGGGGGGCCAGAAAGGGGGGGTTCAGGGTGGGGGAGGGGGCTCCAGGCTGGGGCAGGGGGTTGAGGTGCAGAGGGTGGGGATGAGGAGGTGAAGGCTCCAGGCAGTGCTGACCTCAGGTAGTTCCCAGGAAGTGGTGACATGGCCCGCCAGCTCCTAGGCAGAGACACAGCCAGGGGTCTCTGCACGCTGCCCCTGCCTGCAGGCGCCACCCCCGCAGCTCCTATTGGCCATGATTCCTGGCCAATGGGAGCTGCAGAGCCAGTGCTCAGAGCGGGGACAGCATGCGGAGTCTAGGAGCCAGAGGGACATGCTGGCCGCTTCCCAGGAGACATGCAGAATCAGGCAGTGAGCCTGCCTGCCCACTGCGCCTCCAACCGGACTTTTAACGGCCCAGGCAGCAGTGCTGACCAGAGCCGCCAGGGTCCCTTTTCGACTGGGTGTTCCAGTCGAAAAACGGACACCTGGCAATCCTAGCGCTGACCAGCTAGGGAAGGCTGTGTTTGCAGTGTTGCTAACTCTTGCAAGCTGACCGCGGGTGACATGATTTTGATGCCTGCAGGATGTGCTGTCATGATGACACAAGAAGCTCCTCCAATCCCATGGTTTTCACAGCTGGGCATTTGGGCAGAGCTCTCTGCAAAAGCCTCAGGGCTGAGAATGCAGCGCAGCCACTGAGTCCTATTTGCATGGATGGCCCTAGAGTGGAGAGCGGGTCCTGGGGCATTGGGAGGCACAGGAGTGGGGAATCAGGGAAGAGGGCCTGCTGGGTCCCAGGTAAAGGCGATGCCATGGGGCCGGAGAGCAGTGGGAATCGAGGAAGTGGTGCCGCTGGCAGAGAAGCCCCAGGACAGCAGGAGGCAGGGAGGTGTTGCTGCTGGGTCAAGACGGTAACAGGAAATGGCTGGCAGCTTCCTTCATAGCAGGGTCAGGAAAGGGTTAGTGGAGTTGCCATCTAAGGACCCAGGGAAAGGTGTGTATTAAAGATTGACTTTTCCACCTGAAATTATCACACACACATTGGCAGAGGAGTAAAGGGGAGTTAAAAAGACAAAAGAGAGACTAAAAAACATAAATATATTTCAGAGTAGCAGCCATGTTAGTCTGAATCCGCAAAAAGAATGAGGAGTACTACAGCCCACTTCATGGAAAGCTTATGCTCAAATAAATTTGTTAGTCTCTAAGGTGCCACAAGTACTCCTCATTCTTTTTATAAATATATTTGTAACCCTTCTGCCAGTCAGAGTTGGGTTCAGTGTCTAGTGGTTCCTTTTCAACACTAAAACACACAACCAGCTCGAGCCTTCATCCAGTGACCTGGAACAATTACACACCACCCCCTGGGTGCCTCTAAGAGGAAATATTTCCCCTCTCACAAGCACGGAGTCTGAGTGTAGCAAAAAACTTTTAATAAAAGGAGGAAAATAATGCGGCATTAATTTGGGGAACACCACAAACAGTGTTTGTAAACATAAACCATGATCAAAAGACCCACCACCAAGTACGTTGCGCAGTATCCTTTTCCCCTCAGTTCTTAAGTCCAGCAACCCAAAAGTCCCTTTAACATGCCCGTCCCTTCTCTGCACCCCACACTTAGTTGCTGTCCTTGGACAGTGCAGACCCAGAGTTCAGAGGTACATCTACCTCCCACCCTGGGAGTCGGGGGGGCGGGCAAGGAGGCACCTTATTCACTGTGCTGTTTGGGCACTCATTCGCCACCCCTCTCTGCCGGGCTCTGCTCATCTCTGCCAACTGCCCTACTGGCCACTCACCACAACAAGATGTCTTCAGGACCCCTCACTTAACACATCTCTGTGATTTCAGTTGTTAGTGGTGGAGTCTCATTGCTAGTGTACACTGTCCCAGAGCAGGACTAATATTTAAACCTAGGTATTAGTGATTTCAGTACTGAAGCATATAACAAAATTCTCAATTGAGTCTTAATTAACTTACACAGTGGAGAGAAAAAAAAGCTCAAATAGTGTTTAAGAATCCTTAGACACCACCAAGTACAAGTACCTGTTTTCCTCTAGGCTTTGGAACCCATGTCCCCTGCCTAGCGAGAGTCATTTAGTTGAGGGTGCGTCCTTCTATCGGGAAATGCCAAGTACAGGTCTGCAGCCCTTGGTTCACACAAGGATAACAACCTTTTATTACTCCTGCCCCCAAAACAAGGAGACTGGGAAATCCCACACCAGCCAAAAGTGACAATTTGGGCAAGCAATCCCATCATGCTGAGCACCTAGGCCAGGTGGGTGCGCCCATTCAAACGAGATTGGCGCCTGAAGTCCTTTTCCATAGCTCACCACTAGATGTCAGGGGAGAGCTTATTCAGACACTACTTACATATCTTTTAAATCTCATGATTTTGGGGGCAATCTCATGATTTCTGAGCTCTTGAGGGGGGTCTGACTCCCGGGTTTTGATCTCTGAAGGTTGGCAATACCGAGCCAGCGTGTCTAGCTGGCAGCCGGTTTCAAGTGGAGTGCCCCAGGGGTCAGTCCTGGGGCCAGTTTTGTTCAATATCTTCATTAATGATCTGGAGGATGGCATGGACTGCACTCTCAGCAAGTTTGCAGATGACACTAAACTGGGAGGAGTGGTAGATACGCTGGAGGGTAGGGATAGGATACAGAGGGACGTAGACAAATTAGAGGATTGGGCCAAAAGAAACCTGATGAGGTTCAACAAGGACAAGTGCAGAGTCCTGCACTTAGGACGGAAGAATCCCATGCACTGTTACAGACTAGGGCCCGAATGGCTAGGCAGCAGTTCTGCAGAAAAGGACCTAGGGGTTACAGTGGATGAGAAGCTGGATATGAGTCAAGTGTGCCCTTGTTGCCAAGAAGGCTAATGGCATTTTGGGTTCTATTAGTAGGGGCACTGCCAGCAGATCGAGAGACGTGATCATTCCCCTCTATTCGACATTGGTCAGGCCTCATCTGGAGTACCGTGTCCAGTTTTGGGCCCCACACTACAAGAAGGATGTGGAAAAATTGGAAAGAGTCCAGCGGAGGGCAACAAAAATGATTAGGGGGCTGGAGCACATGACTTATGAGGAGAGGCTGAGGGAACTGGGATTGTTTAGTCTGCAGAAGAGAAGAATGAGGTGGGATTTGATAGCTGCTTTCAACTACCTGAAAGGGAGTTCCAAAGAGGATGGATCTAGACTGTTCTCAGTGGTACCAGATGACAGAACAAGGAGTAATGGTCTCAAGTTGCAGTGAGGGAGGTTTAGGTTGGATATTAGGAAAAACTTTTTCACTAGATGGGTGGTGAAGCACTGGAATGGGTTACCTAGGGAGGTGGTGGAATCTCCTTCCTTAGAGGTTTTTAAGGTCAGGCTTGACAAAGCCCTGGCTGGGATGCTTTAGTTGGGAATTGGTCCTGCTTTGAGTAGGGGGTTGGACTAGATGACCTCCTGAGGTCCCTTCCAACCCTGATATTCTATGGGTATGTCTACACTACAGGATTAATCCGAATTTAGATAATTCGAATTTGGGAAACAGGTTGTATAAATTCGATTGTGCGCGGCCACACTAAGCACCTTAATTCGGTTTTAAACCACATTAATTCGGTGGTGTGCGGCCACACTACCCCATTAACTTAAACACAGTAATTCGGTGGTGTGCGTCCACACTAACCCTAATTCGAATTAACAAAATCGATTTAGGCTCTACTCCGTTCGTCGAGGTGGAGTACAGAAATCGATTTAAAGGGCCCTTTAATTCGAATTAACTGGCTCTGTAGTGTGGACGGGTGATGGGTTAATTCGGATTAAGGCAGCTAAATCCGAATTAAAGTCCTAGTGTAGACCAGGCCTCTGATTCCATGAGCGTCTCTTCTTTGGCCCATAAAGGTTCCTGTGACTGCAGCTCCACAGACAACCCACCTCCAAGGGTGCTACATTCTTCTGATCCAAACCACTGAGGGAGTTACTCCAGACCCTCCTCCACTGCCTCTTCTTGGAGGTGCAGTCTAACACTTGGCTAGTCTCAGAAAACAAGATCAGCTGGAAGGGAGATGGTAGCCAAACAGGAGAATGGATTTGCATATAGGGTGACCAAATCGCAAGAGTGAAATATCAGGACACATTGGGCGAGCGGGGCGGGGGGAGGAGAGAGGACGACAATGACAGACACAGGTGCACAGAGCCATGAGAGGGGGCCCTAGGAAGCTGTGAGAGGGGGCCCTAGGAAGCTGTGAGAGGGGTTGTACGGCCCCTGCTGCAGCCCACACCACAAGCCACAGGGCAAGGACACCTATTGAATTCAATGAGAATTTTGCATGTGAATTGATGTACCTAGTTCTGAGATTATAAAGCCAGAAGGGATCCGGTGATCACCTGGTCTCACCGCCTGTATAGCACAGACATAGAACTTTCCCAAAATAATTCCTAGAGGATAGCTTTTAGAAAAAGCTTTTAGAAAAACACCATAACCCTTAGTATATTGTTAATCGTTAATTACTCTCACCATTGAAAAGGTATGCCTTATATCCAGTCTGAATTTGTCTAGCTGCAACTTCCAACCGTTGGCTCATGCTCTACCTTTCTCTGCTAGACTGAAGTGCCCATTATTAACTATTTGTTCCCCATGTAGATACTTACAGTCTATAACCAAATCACTTCTTAACCTTCTTTTTGTTAAGCTAAATAGATAGAGGTCCTTGAGTCGATCACTATAAGGCATGTTTTATAATCCTTTAATCAGTCTTGTGACTCTTCTCTGAACATTCTCCAATTTATCAATATCCTTCTTAAATTGTGCACACCAGAACTGGACACAGTATTCCAGCAGTGGTTGCACCAGTGCCAAATACAAAGATAAAATAACCTCTCTACTCCTGCTTGAGATTCCCCTATTTAGGCATCTGGTCACCCTATTTGTGTATGCATTTCCCCAGGTTTTTTTGTAAAAATCAAAACTGAACTGCCCCAGAAATTCTGGCATGTGGAATCATCGTGAAACTCGCATGGCTCCAACCCTGCCGATGAACCTTTAGATCCACTGCACAGACTTCTGCCACTTGAGCTAATGGAGTAAGTGATGGCAGAGGCAGTAGGTTGTCATCCTATATGTGATAGATCGGGTCTATAGGGGGATGAGACACTTTTTTTGCCACTGGGTTTCACAGGTATCTGCTGACAGAAGAGGAACTGTGAAACTCAGGAATCCTGGGTCTATTCCAGGCTCCTGAATGGAGTGGTCTCTAGTAGTCAAAGACCCTTCTTCCCCGTCCCCTCCAGTCTATGTCTATCCTATTGCTGTCTAACCCGCCCCAGCTCCTCATCTGATTTCAACTGCCCCCCACTACCGCTCTGGATTCCTTGTCCCAGTTTCCTGGTCCTGTCTCACTCTCCTCTCTTCCCGCCCCCATCCCTCAGATGGGATGTTCGTTCCACACTGGCAAAATTATAAGACTTCCCAACATTTCAACACTTCCCATTCTAAATTTTCGGTTGCTTAACTATAGGCTAGCTCTGCCTACAACAAAGCATATTCAGAACCTCTAATTAAAGGGATTATAAGTGTAGCAACCTCCATCATAGCTAGTCACCAAAGATTGAACCCGAGCCATCCAGACTTAAAAGCATGAGCTTCTACTACTTGAGTTCAAGATATACCTCCCTTAGCTGGTAGCTATACAGTTATCCTCTAAAAATCCACCAGAGGAGGGCACAAAACACATGTTGGACAGTGAATTACAAAAGTGCCAAATATTATTATTAGACCTGCAATACTTTTCACAATGAACATCAGCGGGGGATAAACTGGGAGTTTAAGAATATTTGGAAAACAATTTTAGAATAACATTCAGTGCTGTGGTTTAAAAGAAAAAAAAAACTGTTAGAACTCATAACTTAGCAGTATTCAGTGTTTGAAAAAACAACAACTTTTAGGGGCTATGGGATACAAGTTAAGAATGTTGAAACAGGAAGATGTTATGCTTAGTTACCACTTGGGCAAGGCGGCGTGCTATGTAATACTTGCAAGATTTCACTGTAATGTTTTACAATATATAGCAGCGCAATGCTGATTCCATTGATATTGTTGAGTGATTCATGCTGATTTTATTTCAGCCCACATCTTAATAGTTTTGAATACTATAGATCATAATTTTCAGCTCAGTTGGTCTGAACATGCAGAGCTTTAAAACTGCTATGCTCTAAACTGTATATTAACTACAATTTTATAAACCTGCATGTCAGAGAACTGTGTGCCACTACTACTAAACAGTGGCACAAGGCAATTCAGTGTGAATCACAGAAATGTAGGACTGGAAGGGACATCAACAGGTCATCTAGTCAAACCCCTGCACTGAGGCAGGACTGAGTAACAACAACACTAGACCATCCTTGACAGGTGTTTGTCTAACCTCTTAAAAAACTCCAATGACTGCTATTCCATAACCTCTCTAGGTAATTTGTCCAGTGCTTAACTACCTTTACAGTTAGGAAGTTTTTCCTAATGTCTAACCTAAATCTCCCTTGCTACAAATTAAGCCCATTGCTTCTTTTTCCTGCATGTCCTGAGTGGGACGGGGGTGAGTCCAGGCAGTGGGATTTGGGGGAGGGAGGTCGAGGAAGTTGGTGGGTGTGTGGGGATGGACCAGGGGAAGCAGGGTGGAGGAACTGAGGGGGACGGGACTGGGCGAGTCAGGGGGGCTGAGGGGGATGAGACAGGACTGGGATGGGGGGAGCAGGGTAGGGGCTGAGGGGAGCATGAATGGGACAGGGTAGAGAGCTGTGTAGAGTGGGGCGGGGCGGGGGAGACAATGGGGCTGGGCTGGGGAGGGTCGGGGGGTCGGGGAGAGGGACAGGGTCTGGAGGGGATGAGACAGAGGGGAGCAGGTCTGGAATGGGGGGAAGTTGAGGGGGTGGGACAGCAGGGGGAGCGATGGGGGTGGGATGACGGGAGAGGTTGAAGAAGAGATTTGGGGTAGGGCAGGGACTGAGGGCAGTGGGTTCGGGGTGGGAGGTACAGGGGGGACTGCGGGGGAGGCTGAGGGAACAGGGTCAGGGTGGGGGCTGAGGGTAGTGGGTTGGGTCTACACTGGCACTTCTCAGCATTGCTGTGCCGGGCGGCAGACCTGCGCCAGAGCTACCCTGGCAATGGAAGAGTCCTCAGTGGAAATGCAGACTTCATGACACAGACCCTCCTCGTCACTCCAAACCTGATGCTGCTCTGGTCAGTCGCTAGGCTCTTGTCACTTTCAAACCCATGCAGGGTATCTGGCTCTTTTTCAGTTCTCAGGTTAAGAAAAGCCTCTGCATTTTGTGAGGGCTTCAGCATTCACATTCCTACTTCACAAACTGTCTGCCTGACACATTGCTTCCAGGGCATTCATCTTTATTCATTATCGGCAGGTCCATCAGATTAACGAGCAACACAGGGGGGAAGCAACACAATGGTGTCAAGGATTTTTAATTTTTCAAACCACTTTGGCCTCAACAGGGATAACAGCAAATCTGGACAGAGCAGATGGGTGTCAGGATGGGTTTGGGTATTTTTTTTT
>NW_020664441.1:3987912-4004070 GCF_002925995.2 Terrapene triunguis | reverse complement strand
GGGGGGCGGCCGGAGGCTTTTTCGCCTGGGGCGGCGAAAAAGCCAGAGCCGGCCCTGTTTGGAATGGTTCTGATCCTGACACCAAGCCGAGCGAGTCTAGCCAGCCATTCCACGTCTCTGTCTGCCATTAGGGATGTAGCTCATGGACTCTTATCACTCACTCTGAGGCCTTGTCTACACTACAAAGTTAGGTTGACATAAGTGGCCTTGTGTCAACCTGTTTGTATATGTGTCTATGCTCAAATTTGTCCCTGGCCGACATAAGCACCTGGTTATGATGATGTAATAAAACCACCTCCCCGAATGGTGATCAACATACTGAGCTTGACACAGTGCGAGTGTAGACGCTGCCCAACCTGTGTCAACCCTAACCATCCTCCAGCGACTGTCCAACAACGCCCCATTCCCTGTGACAGTGACCGCTCTGGTCACAATTGTGAACTCCACTGCCCAGAGGTCATGGAGACCAAAGGCCACACCCCAACCCTTGAAACACCCAGGTATTTTTGAAATGCCTTTTCCTGATTGCCCAGCCTGGCAAGCACACCTAGCAGCTCTCCCTTCTTGTGTGCAACTGCCCAACCAACCATACTGGCTCCATGCACTGGTCGCACTTCTGCCTGGAGTAGACTGAAGGTATTGGATCTCCTGGGCCTGTGGGGAGAAGAGGCTCTGCAAGCACATCAGCCATAGAAATGTGGACATCTACGAAAACAGTGAGGTGGAGACACAGGCAAAGGAATGTGAAGGATCAGCAACAGTGCTATGTGAAAGCAAAAGAACTGCACCGCAAGGCCAGGGAGTCAATCTGCTGAGCTGCAGCAGACAACAAGCTGCATGCCGTACTTGGCGGAGACCTCACCAGCATCTTGCAGATCACTGTGGTTAATGTGGAGGAGCCCAAGACAGAGACCCCTGCTATGAACAGCGATGAGGAGGGGGTAAATACAGCAGGGGGCTCCAGTCATCCCACAAGCTGGGACCTGTTTGAAACTCCACCACAGTCCAGCCAGTCGAGGCAGCTGAGCACAGACGAGTCCAACAGAGGGGAAGGAACCTCCGCTAAGTGTGTGCATGCATTTTCCCTTGCAATGGTTAAATTTAAAGATGGTTCCCCGGCCCATCCCCAAGCCAACGAGACACAAGTATTGACTTTTCATTGTTTTACTTGTACAAGAAGAGGTAGCGTTACTAGAGAGGTAGAGTTGATATCTGCTTTTCATTCCCCGGTAGGGTTAGGTGGGGGCATTTGGAGTAGTTTGTTTATGAACAAAGGAATGTCTCCTGAGAGATCCTGATGAAATTTCATGGAGATGCTCTGCAATCCTCTCCCGAAGGTTTCTAGGGATGGTGGTAGGTCACTTTTCCATGCCACTCCGTGATGAGTTTGGCTGGCACTATTGCAGAAAACAGGTTAGTGGCATACAGGCCTGGATAGCTTTGGTATGCCAGCAGCACCTGTGCTCTCTGCAGCCTTGTTACCCTCTGGAGTGAGATATCAGCTAAAATCACCACCGCCTGAAGAAAACAGTGCCAATATTCAGTGCCATTGTCCTATACTTGTATCCATGGACTAGGGACTGCAATTTTATTGTTTAATGCAACGGAAATTCCTTCCCCCCACCTTGCCCCTTGATGGGCCATACTCACCAGGGCTAGGGCTGGAAAGGTGCTGTGGAGAGGCACTCCAAAACTGAAGTGTCAAAAAGCATGTCTTATCAAAAGTTTTTATGGGAATAAAGGAAGGGAGTTTTGAAACTTATCTTCCCCTTTCTATTGTGACTGTACATCCAATGATGCATCTATCTGTTTTTATCAGCAGCTGCTGCCATGGCAGCCTTGAGGAGTGTCCCCTCCATAGCTGCAGAATGCCGGACCCTGAGGAAGAGGAGAAAGAAGAGGGCTAGGGAGGACATGTTCAGTGAGATCCTGCAAGCCAGTGCTGCACCAGACTGCAGACAAAAGGCCTGGAGGGCTAACATGGCAGACGGCATGAAGAAGGAAAGAGCAAACAGGAGAAAGGCCCAGGAATCCCAGCAGCAAAAGGAGAGGGAGATGCACCAGGACATAATGTATCTTCTCAGGCCCCAAACCCAAGTGCTGCAGACTCTGGTTGACCTGCAAGTTCAAAAATCCCAGGTTGCCCACCCTTTGCAGTCCTTGGAGAACTCCATGGTAGCAGCTTCCTACACCAGCGGTTTTCAAACTGTGGCTCGTGACCCAGTACTGGGTCGCGGAATGTAAGGCACTGGGTCACGGCGGCTCTACTCAGCACCACTGACCGGGCCGTTAAAGGTCCCATTGGCAGTGCTGCCCGTCTAAGGCAGGCTAGTCCCTACCTGTTCTAACACCACACTGCACCCCGGAAGCAGCCAGCAGCAAGTCCAGCCCCTAGGCAGGGGGGCCATGGGGCTCCGCACGCTGCCCCCACCCCGAGCACCAGCTCCGCACTCCCATTGGCCGGGAAAGGGCCAATGGGAGCTGGGGAGGGGGGGGAGGGGCGTGCCTGCGGGCGAGAGCCATGCAGAGCCGCTTGCACACCTCTGCCTAGGAGCCGGACCCGTTGCTGGCTGCTTCCAGGGCGCAGCGCGGGCCGCGGCGCCAGGACAGGCAGGAAGCCTGCCTCTGCACCCCCTGCTGCGCCGCTGACCGGGAGTCGCCTGAGGTTAGCCCATGCGCCAACCCCATGCCCCAATCCCCTGTCCCAGCCCTGAGACCCTCCCAAACCCAGAACCCCTTCCTGCACCCCCACCCCCCCCCCCCGGCCCCCCCCCAGAGCCTGCCCCCCCCAGCCCAGAGCCCTGACCCCCTCCCAACCTCCTGCCCCAGCCCAGAACCCCCTCCCACACCCAGAACCCCTCATTCCCAGCCCCACCCTGCAGCCCTCGCCCCTGCACCTCAACCCTCTGCCCCAGACCTGAGCCCCTCCCACATCCCAAACCCCTCATCCCCAGCTCTGTTGGGTCACAGTCATCAACAATTTTCTTCAACTGGGTCGCCAGAAAAAAAGTTTGAAAAGCATTGCCCCATGCCCTCCAACATACCACATGGCATCACGGGCCGCATCCCTACCCCTACCACTCCATGCCAGGGGACAGCAAGGAAAAACACAGCTTCACATATGCCAACCATGGTTCTCACAGGTCAGTGTATGTGTAGCCACAATGGACTACATTTGTGCACTAAATGTACAGAAATGTTTGCTGCCTTTCCAATTTCAAAGTCCTATTCCATTAATTTATATTTAAAGTTTGTATGGCATTGCCTGTTGTTTTTTTGCACATTGTTTTTCTGCCCTGTTTTTGCACTCAGTACATTTCTATTTATGGAGCATAAAATTATCTTTTTTTAGTTCACCACACATACTGCCAAATGTACAGTGGTACTCAAAGCACATAGTTGTTGTAAATATATAGCAAGCACCACACAACTCATAGGGTTTGGAAAAGTCATATTTGTAAATGTACAGCGAGTGCTAGGCAGTTCCTAATGCTCCAGGGCCAGAGAACAGCCCAACACAGAACACTACTTTGGCTGACAGTTAAAGGGCTCTTTCAAAGCCTCCCTCACCTGCATGACTCCACGTTGAATTCTTCTAATGGCCCTTGTGTCTGGCTGTTTGAAGTCAGCAGACAGCCGCTCCACCACCACCCCCGATTCTGGCAGCAGCTTTTCCCCCTTTGCCTCACAGATATTGTGCAGGACAACAGGCAGCTATAACCATTGGAATATTTTTCTCATTGGTATCCAATCTAGTGAGCAGTGGTGAGCTGGAGCTGGTTCGCACCGGTTCACGGGAACCGGTTGTTAAATTTAGAAGCCCTTTTAGAACCGGTTGTCCTGCGCGGGACAACTGTTTCTAAAAGGGCTTTTAAATGTAACAACTGGTAAAGCTCCGGCAGCTCCCTGCCCCCGGCCCCAGCTCACCTTCGCTCCGCCTCCTCCCCTGAACGCTCCACCCCGCTTCTCTTCCCCCCCCCCCCCCCCCGCTTCCTGCGAATCAGGAGGACTGAGAAGCAAGCAGCGGCTTCGCGCTCAGGCCCAGGGAGATGGAGCGGAGGTGAGCTGGGGCAGGGGGCGCGAGGAAGGCCATGCGCCGCAGCAGGTAACCCCCTGCTCCTCCCCTAGCTACGCTACCCCGCTCCTAGGAGGCGGAGGGACCTGCTGGATGCTTCCCGGGAGCCGCCCCAGGTAAGCACGGCCGGGACTCCCCACCTCACCCCCCGGCAGGTCCCTCTGGCTCTTAGGGGCGGGGTGGGCACCCACTACGGTGGCTCACGAGACCCTCCTGTCCAGCCCCTGAGCTCCCGGCCGGGGAGGCTAGTCCCCGGCTGTTCCCCTTCCCCCGCAGCTTCAGCTCGCCCCGCCACTGGCACATGCTCTGGGCGGCGGGCTGTGAGCTTGGCCCGGCCCGGCTCCAGGCGCTGCGAGGCGGCCCGGCCCGGCTCCAGCCGCGCCGCCCGGCCCAGCTCCGGCCTGGCTCCAGCCGCGCCACACGGCCCGTCCCCGGCCGCGCCGCATGGCCCGGACCCGCTTTGGCCCGGCTTCGGCTCTGGCCGTGCGGCGCGGCTGTAGCGCCGCCAGCCACCTCCAGGCAGCGCGGTAAGGGAGCAGGGAGGGGGTGCTGGATAGAGGGCAGGGGAGTTCGGGGGGATGGAGGGGTGGATAGGGGTCGGGGTGGTCAGAGGGCAGGGAACAGGGGGATTGAATGGGGGCAAGGGTCCCGGGGGGGCAGTCAGGAAGAAGTAGGGGTTGGATGGGGCGGTGGGAGGCAGTCAGGGGCAGGGGTTCCAGGGGCAGTCAGGGGACAGAAAGAAGGGGTGGTTGGATGGGACAGGGGTCCCAGGGGGCCATCAGGAATGAGAGGAGAGGTTGGATGGGGCGGCGGGGGGCAGTCAGGGGACAGGGAAGGGGGGTGGATGGGGCAGGGGTCCCAGGGGGGAGCGTCAAGGAATGCGGGGGGTTGGATGGGGCAGGAGTCCCGTGGGGTGGGCCACAACCCCCTCATGGGGTGAGGAGGGAACCGGTTGTTAAGATTTTGGCAGCTCGTCACTGCTAGTGAGTAAACACCACCAGCATCTTTTCAATCTGCCAAAAGCACATTCAGCTATCATTTTGCACCTACTAAGCCAATAGTGGAATTTTCCTTGGTGTTGTCGAGGTGGTCAGTGTACAGCTTCTTGAACCACTGGTAGGCTGGATCCCCCAGGATCACTATTGGCATTTCAACATCGCCAATAGTAATCCACCAGTTGGGAAAGAAAGTCCCTGCTTACATCCTTCTGAACAGTCCTGTGTTCTTAAAGATGCGGATGTCATGCACCTTCCCTGACCAGCCAACACTGATGTCAGTGAAGTGTCCCTGGTAATCCACCAATACTTGCAAAACCACAGAAAAGTTGATATACTCTGTTGATATATTATGTGGTGAGGTGGTCTGGTGCCAAAATAGGGATATGCATGCTGTCTATTGCCCCACTGCAGTCTGGGAACCCCATTGCTGCAAATCCATCCACTGTGTCCTCATTGGTGAGAGGTGCAGTCAGGGCCAGATTTAGGTGCAGGTGACCCAGGTGACTGCCTGGGGTGCTGGGCTTAGGGGGTGCCAGACTTGGAGTGCTGTTTTTGTTGTTAGTGACTGTGATGGGGTTCACTCACCACTGTGGTGCCTCCAGCTGGATGTCCTGGGAATTAGCTCTGTTCACCAATACACCCTCCTCTGATGGTGCCTCGCTGCCATCACTTTTGTTTCAGGACCCGTGCCACTCCCAGGACTATGGCATCCTCTTCAGTAACTCTGTGCTCTCCCCTTCCGGGGGACAGTATCGCAGTCCCTCAGTCCAGCCACTTCCTCAGTGGTGAGTTGGGGCAGGAGGGACCCAGGCCCGCCCTCTTCTCCAGGTCCAAGCCCAGGGACCCTGTAGATGGCCCCACTTGCTGCATCCCTTCCGACTCCTCTGTAGACCTCCCTGGGCCACTTCCCTGCAGCCCTCCAGCAGCCTCTTTGCCCTTGCCTCAGGGCCTCAGCCTGCAGATTCCTGCAGCCTGCCAGGAGCTGCCTTTATCTCCCTGGGTCTCTGCCTGCAGCACTGCTATGTCCAGGGTGCTTGCTGCCTTCCACCTGCAAGGCAGCCAGCCCTACTCTCTCCTCAAGCTCCAGGGAGTGACTGAGGCTGTTCTGTACTGCAGCTCTTCTTATATGGGCCTGCCCAGCCCTGATTGGCTGCTCCTATAAGCCCTTCTCTAATTGGCTGCCTCCTGCGCAGCCTCCCTAGGGCTCTATTAAGCCCATATGGGCCAGTGTGGGGCAGAGGCCCCATCACAGTGACAAAAGGGAAAATAGAATGTTTGAAGTAAAATGTTTCAGGTATTCTGTATGTGGATTAATTTTTCACTAACCTCCTAAAATGTTCTGCACCTTTGTTGAATCTTGTTCAACCTTCCAGACTTTCTGAGAACTACATTTTCCTTGAACCTCTTTGAATGTTGTCAGCTATGCCCTTGCGGGTATATAAGGGGCAGAGCGTTGCCTCTCAGTCAGTGAGATATAAGAATGAAGTGAAGTGAAAGCCCAGCTGCGAGATTGTGAACCTTGTTTTATTGTGTAATTGTGAACGTGTACTTGTGTTTTGACTTGAAGAGTGTAAGTAGCGACTAATAAAGGACATATTTAATGAGATGCCAGAGAACCCCTACAACTTTGATGAGAAGCTGCCTTGATTTAATTGTGGCCAACAGAGATAACAGATTTCAAGATGCTACCTCTGATGCCAAAGAAATTATGGAAAATTTAGGAATTGAGCCTGTCTTCAAGGAAACTCGTATTCATCAGAAGAAGAGACAGTTTGGTTACGAGGGCAGAAATGGGGTGATAGGAAGCTCAGAAGAAAAATTCAAGGAGTTTTTTTGCTCGCTCACTGACACTGCTTGAGTGTCCATTGAAGAAAGTTTTGGACAAATGAAGCACCATAAAAAGACCTGAGGTGAAAGGGGGGGGGGGGGGGCACGGTTGTATGACCTTAGTAAACTGCTGGTGGACAGGAAAACACTCTTGAACAATTGACACATTGGGAATGTTTGGATGTCAATGATAAAGACCTCTATGTCGTATTGGACAACATTCGTCACATTTTGCAACTCAGGAAGCACTCTCCACTCCAGGTTCTCCAATTCATTCAAGATGCAGAGCTGAAGGACACTTTTCTTAATGTGTGGATAGCTTTGAGGATTCTGCTCACGCTGCTGGTCACAGTCGTGAGTGGTGAGCGCAGCTTTTCGAAGCTCAAGCTCATTAAAACATATTTTTGATCAATGATGGCCAATGAAAGACTGACATTGCTTGCTATTTTATCGCTTGAAAATGCCATTGGCCAGTCTTTGGATCTTTATGATGCTGTGCTTCTGTTCACAAGGGCAAAGGTGAGAAAAGTGACTTTTGAACTAAAGGACACTAGGGTTAACATTCTGTCACCTACTGTAACACTATTTAATACTGGTCCACCCAATGTTGGTGCACAGTTCAATTTCTTGATATTAGTACATATCGGTTATTCTTAAAATTAAAAAGTTTCTACAAGCATAGAGGAATCAAAATTTTAAATTGCTTATATATGGCATGAATAAATACAAATTTACAGATCCTAACATGCAAATTTATCATCTTATATGATGGGGATAAATCATTCATGTGTAACGCTGACAGACCCCGGTCATTGGCGGGTGGAATCAGACCTGGGACCTCTGGAGCTTAGTGCATGAGCCTCTACCACATGAGCTAAAAGCCAACTGGCTCTTAGCTAAGGCTGTAGAGCAGACTCATTAATCTCTCTCTAAGGCCTGGTCCACACTACCCCCCCACTTCGGACTAAGGTACGCAAATTCAGCTACGTTAATAATGTAGCTGAATTCGAAGTACCTTAGTCCGAACTTACCGCGGGTCCAGACGCGGCAGGCAGGCTCCCCCGTCGATGCCGCGTACTCCTCTCCCTGAGCTGGAGTACCGGCGTCGATGGCGAGCACTTCCGGGATCGATCCCAGAACATCGATTGCCTGCCGTCGGACCCGAAGGTAAGTGTAGACGTACCCTAAGTGATCTCCGTGCCACTATATGGGACAGAACCACACCCAGGAGGTGTGTGGGTTACACATGCAAATCTTGCATCTAAGTCATGAAATAGACTACAAATGCATAGACAGAGGGGTGAAGGTGCTGGCTGGAAAGGGCTGTGAAAGGGGGATACTCCCTGGTTACGGCATCCCTGAATCTGGCCAATAACTCCACTGGAGCTATGGCCAATTGACACCAGCTGGGGGTATGGCCCAATGTCCCTCTGTGATGTTTGGCTGGGTTCTGTCTCTGCATGTGGCCCCTCCCACAGCAGGCAGCCTTTGCTGGCCATTGGTGGCCTCCAGCTGAGCTGAGCCTGTCGAGTTCAGTTCTTGGAGGTTTCCCTTTCATTCACCATTCTCTGGGGAGGACGGCACTTGAGAGCTGGCGACCGACCTTCCAGATATCATGGTCAACCTACCCTGCCTACCGCAGTCTGTGTCATTCTAAGGAGTTCTGCCCCAAACCCCTTTCATTCCAGCTCTCCCCTACTCACCACACTGCTCTTCTCGGAAGCCACTCTGGGACCCAATCCTGCAATGTGTCAGGCACCCTCAGTGACCTCAAGGGGAGGAGAGGGGCCCGCAGCAGGATGGGAATTTGATCCCAGGAAGTGTGCACCCAAGGAGCACTGGATTGGTTTGGTCTGGGCAAACAGGGCTATTAAAGGGGACGGGCTTTCTCCCTGACCCTTTGGGTGCCAATCAGTGCTTGCAGGGGTGTGTGAGATGGGTAGGAGTTTACCAAATTCACAGTCAATTTCATGGTCATAGGATTTTAAAAATCGTAAATTTCATGAAGTTGTTGTAATTGTAGGGATCCTGACCCAAAAAGGAGTTGTGGAGGGGTCGCAAGGTTATTGTGTGTGTGTGGGGGGAGGGGTTGCGATACTGCTACCTTTACTTCTACTTTGCTGCTGGCAGAGGCGCTGACTTCAAAGCTGCTCAGAGCCGCTGCCAGCAGCAGCGCAGAAGTATTGGTACTGCCGTCCTTACTTCTGCACTGCTGCAGAGCTGGGCCCTCAGTCAGCAGCCGCCACTGTCCACCCACCCAGCTCTGAAGGCAGCAGTGCAGAAGTAAGGGTGGCAAGGTATGGTATTGCCACCCTGACTTCTGTGCTGCTGCTGGCGGGGTGCTGCCTTCAGAGCTGGGCATCTGGCAAACAGCCACCACTCTCTGGCCACCCAGCTCTGAAGGCAATGCAGAAGTTAGGGTGGCAATACTGAGACCCCCCTTGCAACTCCCTTTTGGGTCAGGACCCCCAATTTGAGAAATGCTGGTCTCCCCCGTGAAATCTGGTCTTGTGTGCTTTTACTTCGGGGGGGATAGCTCAGTGGTTTGAGCATTGGCCTGCTAAACCCAGGATTGTGAGTTCAATCCTTGAGGGGGCCACTTAGGGATCTGGGGCAAAATCAGTACTTGGTCCTGCTAGTGAAGGCAGGGGGCTGGACTCAATTACCTTTCAAGGTCCCTTCCAGTTCTAGGAGATAGGATATCTCCATTAATTTTTTTTTTTACCCTATAGTCCAGGAGTCTCCCAGAATTGGGCTCGATCTCCTGGAGGCTACTGAAGCCAAACCGGGAGATTTTAGGCCACTGGCTCCACAGACCTACCAGAAGTGCCTGGCATGTCCCTGCGGCCCCTGACGGGGGTAGGGAGAGGGGGCAGGGAGTCTCAGCACGTCCCGAGCGCTGACTGTGCAGCTCCCACTGGCCGGGAACTGTGGCCAATGGGAGCTGAGGGGTGGTGCCTGCGGGCGCAGGCAGTGCGTGGAGCCCCCTGCCCACCCTCAAGGAGCTGCAGGGACGTGCTGGCCACTTCTGGGAGTGCCGCGGAGCCAGAGCAGGCAGGGACCCTACCTTAGCCCCGCTGCGCTGCCACAGCCAGACCTCACGCCCCTCACCTCCACACCCTATCCCAGGTCGGAACCCCTCCCGCACCCTAACTCCCTCCCAGAGCCCGTACCCCCACCCCAACCCCCTGCCCCAGTCCCGAGCCTCCTCCCAGAGCCAGCACTCCACACCCAATCCCATACCCCGAACTCCCTCTCACATCCCAACCCACTGCCCTAGCCCTGAGCCCCCTCCCGGAGCCAGCACCTCCCACCTCCTCCCACACCCCAACCCCTGCCCCAGCCCCGAGCCCCGTCCAGCACCCAATCTCCCTCCCAGAGCTTGCACCCCACACCCCCTCCTGTACTCCAACCCCCTGCCCCAGCCCTGATCCCCCTCCTCCACCCAAACTCCCTCCCAGATCCCATACTCCTCACCCTTTCCCGCACCCCAATGTCCTGCCCCAGCCCTGAGCCCGCTCCCAGAGTCCACACCCCTTCATGCATCCCAACCCCCTGCCCCAGGCTCAGCTCAGAACCCCCTCCCACACTCCAAACCCCTTGGCCCCAGCCCAGATCCTGCACCCCCTCCCGCACCCCAACCCTCTGCCCCAGCTAGGTGAAAATGAGTGAGGGTGGGGGAGAGCGAGCGATGGAGGGAGAGTGGATGGAGTGAGCAGGGTGGGGCCTTGGAGAAGGGACAGGGTTTGTGTGATTAGACAGTTGGCAACCCTACACAGGGAGGGGGGGAGACCAAATTTTACAGTCTGTGACGTATTTTTCACGGCCATGAATTTGGTAGGGCCTTAGAGATGGGACATGAACTGAGCATGCTAGGGCTCAGCCAGTACACCGATGTGATTATCAGGGCCGGCTCTAGGTTTTTTGCCACCCCAAGCAAAAACATTTTTGGCTGCTGCCCCCACCCGAGCCCTGGGCTCCCCCCACCCCACCCCCTGCCGCCCCGGCCCTGGGCTCTCTCTTCCCCCCCCACCCACACCCCCTGCCGCCCCAGCCCTGGGCTTCCCCCACCAAACGTGACCTCCTCATTCATCACAGCAATCCCCATTTACACTTGCAGTGGGGATCAAACCGTTTCTCTTATTTTTATTTCACTTTAGTATAAATCTCCCCCTCATCCCCCCGCAACCCCACCTTTAGTGCTCTAAATGCACATGGAAGGCATAGGGGCTAACCCTCAAACCTTGTACCCGGAAAGGGACGGGGATCTAGTAAAGAGGGTTCAGGCAGAGGAGCGGGTGTGGGGGTGCTTGGGGGCTCTACACTGGCAGAGAAGCGGGGTGTGATGTACTCGCGGAGGAGGGTGGAGGAGGAGAGGAGGTATCAGGAGGGTTGCGGGAGAAGAGGTGCAGGGGAAGGGGGAGGTGCAGGAGGAAAGGGCTGGGGGAGGGTACAAGGGGAGAGGTGCGGGTGAAGGGAGAGTACAAGGGGAAGATGTGTGGCGAAGGAGCGATGGGGGGAGATACAAGTAAAGAGGCTGCGAGCGGGATGGGGGATGCATGGGCTGAGAGGGGCAGGCGCTGACAGCTGCTTCCCCAGCCCTGTGCAGGCAGAGCCGAGAGGACGGACACTGACCCCTAGGTGTCCGAGCCGCGGGGGTCCCCTGGCGGGGCAGTATCCCTCGCTGCCCCGCTTGGAGCCGGGCTCTGCCTCTCCCCACCCCTGGCGCTGTGGGGGCCCGGGGCAAGCAGCGTGGGGCTGAGGCAGGGGAGGTGTGAGGTGGGCTGGGTCCAGGGGCAGGAGAGGGCAGCTCCTTGGCAGCTCGGGCTGCCCAGCCACTCGCCCCATCAGTGCGCGAGCCGGGATCCGAGCCCCCTGCCCAGCCCGGCGGTGCCCTGCACAGCCCACTTGGGCGGGGAAACGCCACGCCGCCCTGGGGAGACTCAGAGCAGCAGCGGTGGCGGCAGCGGTGGCAGCAGCAGGACCCCTCCTCCCTCCCTGCATCCCAGGCCCCGCTTCCCTCCCTCCCCAGCTCCTCACACACTCTGGGAGCCCCTCTCACCGCCACAGCCCGGGCTTGGCTCCAGGGGACGATGCTCTGGCTCGCCAGCGGCAGGGCTCTGGCCAGGGCCCGCTCCCGGCTTTTTGCCGCCCAAACAAAAAAAAAGGGGGGGGGGCTGGAGTGCCGCCCCTTGGAAAGTGCAGCCCCAAGCACATGCTTGGAGCGCTGGTGCCTAGAGCCGGCCCTGGTGATTATAATGCAGACATGAATAGAGTAAACCCCCAAGGACCACTTTTGGGTGAGGAGGGGGGAGGGGCAAGTGCCATCATGGGGGGCCAGTAATATTACATGTCTGGCAATGAAGAACTGGAGAGAGGTCACTAATTCGTGTCATGGAGAGGCCACCAAAGTGCAATTTGTGGTCACTACCAATGAGGGAGGGAGGGAGTGGGGGACGGAGGAGAGTGTGCTGGAACTGGTGAGAGATTGGCATAGACAGAGGGTTGAAGGTGCAGGCTGGAAAAGGCTATGAAAGAGGGAGACCGAGAGAGGGGCGACATTTAAAAAGGAAAATTTAAAAAAATCATTTTGTTCTAAGCAGGGAAGGGGGCATTAGTCTGCTCCTTATAAGAGGTGAATCTGGGCATGGCTGGGACTCAGCCCTGCTCCCTGTCCAGCCATGCAGGGTCTGCCCCCCTGCAGCCCCTCCTGGCTAGTCAAAGCTGTGGCGCCACTGAAAGCACTCAGGTTTTGGGAGGTGGCCCCGAGTCCCTGAACCCCATCAGCAAGCAAGTGCAGATGAGCAGAGTGTGGGTGGGGAAAAGCTAGTCCAAGTGCTCCTGGCCTGGGATTTCGGGAGAGTTGAGTCACCCCCTATTTGGAAGCTAGGGGTCAGATTGGAGCGAGGGGAAGTGTGTGTGTGGGGGTCTATTCAAGCTCCACCCACAACTCCAACCTCCACCCAGTATTCCAGTGCTCAGCAGTGAAATAATTAACACTGTCGCTGTCATTAGGTTCCAGAGCTAACACTCCATGAACTCTGTCCCTCTAAACTCCCTGCACAAAGGGGCCTGACTCAGGGGTTCTGGGTTGGGGCTTGGTGTTGAGTGGACCCTACGCCAGGGCCCCTTTCACGGGGCTGTGGGGCGTGGAAAGGGGCTGTGGGCATACTCCCCAGCTCCATTGCGTCCCACACCGTGCAGGGTTCAGGCACACAGAACCCCTTCCCGCCGCCTGCGGCCACAAAACTACAGCCCCCAGCAGCCCATGCGCACTGCCTGCCAGCACCTCCCACCGGCCGCGGGGCAGCTCGGGAAATGTAGTTCTATACGACGGCGTCTAGGCTCGGGCGCCATCTTGTGTCTGTCCGGGCGAGCGATCAGTGTGGGAGAGTGCAAGGGAACTACAATTCCCATCGTGCCCTGCGCAGAGGGGGAGGTGCTGCTCATGCGCACGATGTTTCTTCCTTGTTGCTATGGGATCCTGGAGCAGGGGCCTGGCACAGTTACAGCCTGCGCTCCACTTCCTGCCAGTGACCAATTTTTTGGGAGGGATTAAGCCCCCACCAACATTCTGGTTGCCTTAGCAACAGGAGTGTGTTGTCTTGGTGATTGTGGCACTGCCAGGCAGTTGCTAGGGTCGCACCCTGGTTGCCTGGGATGTCGCGACCCCAGATCATCCACAGTGGCCACTTCATGGTGTCGGAGCCGCATGCCGAACCTGAGCTGGACCCGGGGGGCAGGGCTGCGGTTGGGAGCATGGCGGAGCGGACAGGGGCTGTGGAGCTGGGGGCTGGCGGCTGGCAGGAGGAGGCTGGGGCGGGTGAGCGAGCCGCAGTGCCCGGGGACGCCTACGACTTCGACACAGTCAACGCCTGCACGTGCCGGACCTACCGCTTTGGCCCTTGTAGCAGTGGCGCCCTCAGCATCGACGCCTCCCTCACCAAGCTCTTTGAGTGTATGACACTCGCCTACAGGTGAGAGGGTGGGAAAACGAATCGTGGTGCTAGTGCCCCGGGGCATGGATCCTATTGGGGGGCGGGGCTGGGAGTGTGAATCCTGGCGTGGGTGCCCCGGGGCACAGATCCTGTTGGGGGGGCGGGGCTGGGAGTGTGAATCCTGGCACTAGTGCCCCAGGGCACGGATCCTGTTGGGGGGGGCAGGGCGGGGAGTGTGAATCCTGGCGCGGGTGCCCTGGGGCACAGATCCTGTGGGGAGGTGGGGCCGGGAATGTGAATCCTGGCGTTAGTGCCCCGGGGCACGGATCCTGCTGGGCATGGCTGAGGGTGTGAATGCTGGTGCCTTGGGTGTGGATCCTCCAGGGGAGGCCTGGGGGTGTGAATCATGATATTAGTGCCTCAGGGCACAGATCCCACCGTGGGCAGGAGCTGAGAGGGTGAGTTCTCACTGTAGTGCCTCATAGTGTGGATCACAGTGGGGAGGGGGAGCTGGGAGTGTGAATCTCCAGTAGGAGTAGCAAGGTTATTTTACCTCTGTATTTGACACGGGTGTGACCGCTGCTGGAATCCTGTGTCCAGGTCTGGGGTCCACAATTCAAGAAGGATATTGATAAATTGGAGAGTGTTCAGAGAAGAGCCACAAGAATTATTAAAATATTAGAAAACATGCCCGTATAGTGAGAGACTCAAGGAGTGCAGTCTATTTAGCTTAACCAAGAGAAGGCTAAGGGGTGAGTTGATTACAGTCCGTAAGTACCTACATGGGGAACAAATATTTAATAATGGGTTCTTCAATCTAGCAGAGAAAGGTAGAACATGATCCAATGGCTAGATGTTGAACCTAGACAAATTCCGACTGGAAATAAGGTGTGAATTTTTGGCTGTGAGAGTAATTAACCACTGGAGCAATTTGCCAAGGCTTGTGGTGGATTCTCCGTCACTGGCAATTTGTAAATCAAGATTGGATGTTTTTCTAAAAGCTCTGCTCTAGGAATGATTTTGGGGTATTAAACAGGAGGTCAGACTAGAATGACCACAATGGTCCCTTCTGGCCTTGGAATCTATGAATCTATACAGAGGAAGCCATTTGTAAGTGTGACACTTCCTCACTGCTCTAACCTTTGCTCTCTTCATCATGCTAGTGCTGTAATTTCCTGCTCCAGGCCTCTGAGGTTTGTAAACACCCAGTACATCAGCTTTGCATTAGTATCTGCACTGACTTGTGTATGTGGCAGCACATGGCATTGTACTGAAGAAGGGCGGCTTTTGCTCTGCCATTGTCAGATCAGGGTATGGGAAAGAGCATCTCTTTCGCGGGGCTGCATAGGAGGTTGCACAACGCTTGGACAAGTCAGACAGCATTTGTAGGCCCTCCTGAGAAGGAAGGAAATCTTTGGTGCAGATGTACACAGTTCTGTCTGCGAGATTTCCTCAAGGCACCCCATGCTGAGCCTGACTGTACATTTCCACCCTTTCAAAGCTTTCGCTTTAAGTTTAAGATTAACTGTGAATTTCGCGCAATTGCTATGCGTGGCTTGTGGTTTTTTTATACTACAATATTCCTTATAGAGTGTTTGTTAAGTTATCATTGGAAACCCTCAACCGTAACAGAGATTTTGGTCAGGAAATTTCCATCATTTTATAAATAAGCCTAAGGTACTCAGGGAGAAGCCAGGGGTGTTAATTTTGAAATTAGTTGTAATTTACAGTTAATTAAGAGCCCTGAATCCCTCCTCCATTCTCCAGAGCCCGAAGTATTTTATTTTGTGTACGGTGTCAGTGCAAATTTAGAGGACTGTTTAGCCGGATTTGCACTGGGAGCATAGGCATGATTTGGGCACTGAGAGGCAGGGAATAACTTTGGGGGTGTTAATTGACTGTGAATTACAGCTAATTGGCCAGTTAGCACTCCCTGTTTCTCCCTCCCACCCCCAAAACATCTAAAGTATTTGATCAGATAGATATACCCTAAAATCCTCTGGATGGGAGGGCTGAAATATCTCTCTGATCCATTAGAATAATAGAATATCAGGGTTGGAAGGGACCTCAGGAGATCATCTAGTCCAACCCCCTACTCAAAGCAGGACCAATCCCCAGACAGATTTTTGCCCCAGATCCCTAAATAGCCCCCTCAACGATTGAACTCAGAACCCTGGGTTTAGCAGGCCAATGCTCAAACCACTGAGCTATCCCTCCCCCCACTACTCTTTAGCCACCCTGCACAGACTCACTGCCAGTCACATACTTCCCCCACTCCCTCTACAGCCTAACCCACTGCCAGTCACATACCACCCCCACA
>NW_020664441.1:3987708-3987902 GCF_002925995.2 Terrapene triunguis | reverse complement strand
AGTCACATACCACCCCCCACCCCCTCCACAGCCTAACCCACTGTCAGTCAAATACCACCCCTATGCCCTACTCAGCCTAAGCCACTGCCAGTCACATACCACCCCCACCTCCTCCACATCCTAACCCACTGCCAGTCACATACCACACCCACCTCCTCCACATCCTAACCCACTGCCAGTCACATACCACCCAC
>NW_020664441.1:3964588-3987308 GCF_002925995.2 Terrapene triunguis | reverse complement strand
CCCCCCCCCGCGGGGGTGGTGGTGGCCGGAGGCTTTTTTGCCTGGGGCGGCAAAAAAGCCAGAGCCGGCCCTGATCAGATGACTTTGATTAGCCTCTGATTTTCCCAGGCATCTTTTTGCCAATTGCTGAGTGAATCCACTGCAGTTTGGATGAGGGGAGGGGAGCCTCATTTAGCCAGAATCCACTCCCCTAGCAGATTGGGAGCTTAAAATTCCACTTACAGGGAATTTCCAGCTTGGGAAAGGAAGGTGGGTGAGGAAAGCTTGTCCGTGCCTGCTGTAGAGCAGCTCCCTGAATCCACCAGCACTACCTTCCAGGCCTCGGCAGGCCTCACTCTCTCTGCGCAGGTTAGATTTGCTGTTCCAAAAGGAATAATACACACCGGCTTGTCAGATTCAACTCAAGATCTCCACTCTGTGTAACACTCAGCACTTAGATATGGTGAAAACAAGAATGAGCTTATTATCAAAGAACGGAGATTCAAGTGAGAGAGAATACTGAAACAAACCGACATATAAAACAAAATCATAACACATTTTTTAGAGACTGAATTTATCTAACAAGGCGTTTCCCTATCTCCTACATGATCACTTACCCGGTGTTTTCAACTAGTTTGGCTGAGACCCTTTTTCATAAAAATCAAACTCACTGGTGGCTTGTCCTCACAGATTGAAGGAATGCCAGGGTGTCTCTCTGTACCCCCAAGTACATCCAATCGGACCTTTGATGGTCATCTGAAAATAGTGTTCCACCCCTGCTGTTCACCTTTTCCTGTTAATTTCCTGCTCAAGTCTCCGTAAACTATGGATTAGCATTTTGTTCAGACTTTAAATGAACATTCATTGCCAGTGATACAATCCTCAATTTGCACATGACTAACCAGATTGAGATAAGCATCTCTTCCCTTCTGCCTGCCATGAGTATGTGGGTTACCTTTTGGTGACCTGTCTTAAGTCTTGGACATAGACAACATAATTTTTAATACATGTCTTCACATATTCTCTGTACATACGTCTCACAAATGATTGGCAAGACCACTGTGACACAGGGTTTCATTAGAGACCTTATATGACGTTCTTTTGGTGAACCCAGGGGATCCCTGTATTTCTGGGTGCTCTTGTGCCCCCTGACAGTTAGTATGAAGAAGTCTTTGGGTCATACCTCCCCTCTTTCATTTCCAGTAGGGTCAGCCATAGGCATCGGTTCAGAATCCTCTTGCCTGGACAGTGTGTCTGCCACTGTATTTTCTCTACCTTTAAAGTCATTTTTATCTCTATATCTTTTCGCATCATATAAATGTTGACAAGTTTCCACACATCCCTCTTTTTGCCTTATGACATACCCCCTAGCACTCGTTTTTGGATGTATGCATTTTAGGTGTGGTTGGCCATTTTGAAAAAAAAAAGGCTTTAATTTTTTTTATTTAATTTGTCCTTATTGTATGCATTAGAACAAGTGAAAATATAGCTTTCATGCCTTTTCCTTATTTTTAGAGGAAAATATGTTTTTTACACATTTAGAACAATTTTCAATACTATCTAGTAAACAGGTATACAAAGTCTGAATGACAGATAGTAGAGGTTTCAGAGTAGCAGCCGTGTTAGTCTGTATCCGCAAAAAGAACAGGAGTACTTGTACACTCATCAGATGCATAGGATGGTTCTCAAATAAATGTGTTAGTCTCTAAGGTGCCACAAGTACTTCTGTTCTTTTTGCAGATAATAGAGAAGTGTTAACTTGCATTTTGAGAGAAACATAATTTTAACACACTATATTTCTAAATAAAGGCACTACATAATTTACAAAAATCTTAGTAATGACAGTATACTCTCTCTCTCTCTGTGTATAACAGGCATTTTTAGAGAAAAATATTTTATAAGCAGTTAGTCAATTTTAAGTAAAGCCTTAAAGTCAAGGGAATAAAGGAAAAGCATTATATAGAATAATGCATTTTTAGAGAAAAATATGGTTTTATGCATTTTTTTGTATTTTTATTTATTCTTAAAAGTCATTAAATAATTTACAAAATCTTAGTAACAACAGAATAAAGAAGTGTGTGTGTGTATATATATATATATATAAAACATGCATTTTTAGAGGAAAATATTCTTTTTATGTTGTTAGTACATTTCTAAATAAAGTCATTAAATAATTGTACAAAGAGGAATAAAGGAGATGTATTAATACACATAAGTATACATTTTTAGAAAAAAATAATTGTTTGCAGTTAGTACAATTCTAAATAAAGTTCATTAAACAATTGTACAGAAGTCACAAAATATTAGCGCTAGAGAAAGAAACTATAACCAGAGAGCTTGTTACATACTACAAATGACAGATACAAGATAACCATGAAAGCTTTAAAACAGAAAGAAAGGAAGGAAGACAGAGAAAAGCATCTTACCTCACAGATTGTTACTGGCCAGATGGCACAAAACTTCGTTGGCTGAGCCAGTCAAAAGATATTCTTTAATGACAGGGTGTCTTAAGGAATCATATTGCATAGAATATTAAAATGTATCCCATTTTCCAGAATCATGCTGAGCACAGCACTTTATGGATTTATCCATTAATATTTAATTGACCCATATTTTCCTGTCATGGTGAACACAGTACTTTACTGGTTGTAACATATTAAAATGTAAATTAGAGGTAAAATACCAGTCAAAAAGAGCATGCGTGTAGATTTCTTTAGCAATTAGCCATACATTTAGCAATTAGCATTATTTGGTTTTAACCCTGTACCAGGAATCAATTTTCCTCTTTCTCGGTAATGCCTTTAGCATTTGTCTTTAAAAAATGGAAGACCAAGCCTTTTGGCTTAAGTTGCATTAGAGGCCTCTTAAATTTTGTAAACTTTTTGAAGGACTTATAAATAAAAAAGGGCAAACAACACACAAATACACAGCACCACTAACCCCCCCCCCCCCCGCCACCCTGCTTCCCAAAAACAATTAAACATACACTGGAGCCTAGGGCTACTATATGTCCGGATTTCCCCGGACATGTCCGGCTTTTCGATCTATAAATAGCCATCTGGGGGGGATTTCTAAAAATCTAAAAATGTCCGGGATTTCCCCCCGGTCGGGTATTTATAGAGCGAAAAGCGGCGCTGCTCAGCAGCCAAAGCCCCTTCTCGGCTCCCCCCATCCCCTGCAGCCTTAGCACGCCCCCGGCCCCGCAGCTGTCTTCCCCCTCCTCCCGTCCCCTGAACGCTCCGCCCCCTGCTCCTCCCCCTCCCCTGCTTCCCGCGAATCAGATCTTCGCGGGAAGTCTAAAAAGAAGCAGGGGCAGGCGGGCAGCAGCAGGTAAGCTGGGGCGGGGGGGACGCGAGGAGGAGGGCTCCGGGGAGGCGCAACGCGGCCTAGTCCGGCCCCGGCCGGCCCCAGCGGCTCCGGCCCGGCCCGGTTCGGGCCCCAGGGCACCGGCCCCAGTTCCAGCCAAGCGCGCCGGCCCGGCCCCGGCCCCGGCCCCAGCGGCTCGGGCCCGGCTCGGGCCCCAGGGCGGCCGGCCCGGCCCTGGCCGAGCACCTTCGGCCCGGCCGGCCCCAGCAGCTCCAGCCCGGCCCGGCTCGGGTCCCGGGGCACCGGCCCCAGTTCTGGTCGAGCGGCGCCGGCCGAGCATCCCCAGCCCCAGCGGCTCTGGTTCTGGCCAAGTGCGCCGGCCCGGCCCCAAGCCCCGCAACTCCGGCCGGAGTGCAGCCCGATTCCTGGGCTCTTGTTAAAGCCGGCCCTGGTAAGGGGGGGGGCTGTCAGGGGGCAGGGGTGTGGAGAGGGGTTGGGACAGTCAGGGACAGGGAGCAGGGGGGTTTAGATGGGTCGGGGGTTCTGGGGGGGCTGTCAGGGGGGCAGGGGTATGGAGAGGGGTCGAGGCAGGCAGGGAGCAGAGGGGGTTGGATGGGTCGAGAATTCTGGGGGTCCTGTCAGTGGGCGGGGAGCAGTTGGATAGGGCATGGGAGTCCCGGGGGTCTGTCTGGGGGCGGAGGTGTGAATATGGGGTGGGGGTGTGGATAAGGGTCGGGGCAGTCAGGGGACAGGTAGGGTCCTAGGGGGGCAGTTAGTGGCAGGGGTCCCACGAGGGGGCAGTCAGGGGACAAGGAGCAGGGGGGAGTTGGGGGTTCTGAGGGGGGCAGTCAGGGGGTGGGAGGGAGTGGATGGGGGCAGGGCAAGGGCGGGGCTAGAGCGGGGCTCCTCCCCCCCGTGTCCTCTTTTTTGATTGTGCAAATATGGTAACCCTACTGGAGCCAACTTGTGTACTATTTTATAGATAAACTTCTGTAAGCATACTCAAACCAGTTTTATATTATTTTATAGACAAGTCACCTTTCCACACACATTTTCATATTTGTTTCTTCAGCATTATTTTATACAAAATACACACAGCCTAACTTAAAAGAAATTGAACGGTGTAAAATTTGTTAATACACCCCTTGTTGACAAAATGCACAACTAGTTTAAACTATTTTACGTAAAAAGAGTCAATTACACTCTTTATCAAAAATAAGAATGTTAATTCTTCCTGCCCCCTCGCCCCCCCCCAGCACAGAGCATTTACATCCACCCTTCCCTCCTCTTTCTCAAAACAATTAAGCATAGAATCATAGATTCAAACCAAATTGGATACTGTTTTATAGATAAACTACCTTAAGCATAATTCCAATTATGTTTGTTTTATAGATAAGTCACACACGTTCATACTTGTTTTTCAGCATTGTTTTAGACAACACACACACACACACAGAGCTAACTTACAGGAAATCTTATGGTGATGACAAAATGAAGAGCTAGTTTAAACTATTTTATGTAAAAAGAGTTGATAACACATTTACTGTTTTTTCCACAAACTATGCCCTTTTTGTTGTAACACTTTCAGAATGTATGGTATGGAATGTCGATTAAATAATTTGATTAAACTTGTATTTAATAAGTAAAATAAAAGCAGGAATTGGGTATTAGGGAAAACTGTATTTTTGTATTTGAGAGGTAGTGGAAACAAACAAAATGTTCTTAAAATACGTGAAATGCCTTAGCAGTAAATATTTTGCATTATTAACTCATATGACACATTTAGCAAAATAAAAAAAATTAAAAGTCACAAAACCGACTCACAGAGTAACCCGTGCTAATGGTAAGATGACAAAACAGAGCATTAGGATAAGAGAGTTGGTCTGGATTTTGAGGGACATTTTAACAAATGTTTGAAATCTTTAGTGAAACAGTTTTGTATCCAGTGGTGGATTAATAATTTTGCTGCCCCTATGCCGGGAAATAATTGCCGCCCTGGCTCCGCCCCGACTCTGCCCTTTTCCCGCCCCCATTCCAAACCCCTCCCCAAAGTCCCCGCCCCAACTCCGCCCCCTCCCTTCCCCTATTGGATCCCTTCCCCAAATCCCCGGCCCCGCCTCTTCCCCCAGCGCGCGGCGTTTCCCCTCCTCCCCCCTCACTCCCTGCCCCGCGAAACAGCTGTTTCGCGGCACAAGCACTGGGAGGGGAGAGAAACAGGATGCGGCGGCGCGCTTGCAGAGGAGGCGGAGTTGAGCTGGAGCAGGGGGGCGGGGCGCGGAGGGGAGCTTCCGCCCCTGCAAATTTGCCGCCCTAGGCCTAGGCCTTGTCAGCCTAGGCAATAATACGGCGCTGTTTGTATCTTTTCATTGTTAGTTATTGTGCTTTAGCAAGGGTAAACACGTGTCATACAGAAACTCTTCCCAACCTCAACATTATGTTACCCCTTTTTAATTTTTTTTCTAATTACTTTTCACAGGTGGTCAGAAAGAGTAAGTAAATAACACTTACACAATCATCAGGAGGAATTAGTATCCATACTAGGGCAAAACTGCAAGATTGGCTCTTTCTGACAGAGATGGAATAACATTGTAACATAATCAATATTCTTGTCTTTACAGCCTTAGTGATATTTTATAGAATTACCTCAAAAGCAGCAAAAACTTTTGTTTGTTAGTACCCCAAGCCACACATTGGGGCTCTAAAAGAACTGCAGTGCCTAAACGTGAAGCATAGAAAGAACGATGGTGGGAGGGAAGCCAATAGCTACACTGTGCAGCCACAGAGGTGCAAAACTTTAAGCGCAAACTTTTTCTTTGTTTGATAAAAAAAGTCCTGTGATATAATCAAAATGCATCAGTGTCTTCACTTTTGTAGCAATTTTTATAGAACTTTCTGCAAAACAAATACTTTTTTCCCCATTTTATTTATCACATTGAAGCAGCTCCAAAGAATTAATTTTCCTGCCCTTATACAAAACTCGGCATTGTATATACACCTGGGGAAATTCTGTACCAAAAAGTTAAAAATTCTGTGCCAAAAAATTAAAAATTCTGTGCACAATCACTTGTATGTTCTTATGCACAATATTTTAAAAATCAGCATATTTTATTTGTTAAAATAACACAATCTAGTTTCAGTTATTTTGGTAATTTATTTCAATTATTTTGATAATTTATTTCAAAATACCTGTCAGTAAGTAAGATTCAAGAAATGTTTTTTGACAAATAGATTCCTTACTAGGCATATTAATACAGAACTCTGAGTAATAATTCATTTAAACTACAATACAGAAATTTATTTCCTGCACCCCTCAGAAGCAGTGCAAAGGCTTGGGGGAGGCAGGGGTAATGGAGGAGCTGAGGGAGAGGGAAGTAATTGCTGGGAAGGAGCCTGGGAGTGAACCTGGATGGTTGTTGGGTGTGGGTGGGAGAAGTATGGAACAGGGTTTTTTTGAGGGGAAAGGATTGTTAGGGATCCTCCCCAGGCAGACCCTGGCTGACCCCCCTAGCCTCCCCCATTCAGTCAGGCACATCTTCCCCTGTCCCCATGTGGCCCTGCACCCCCACCCTGTGCCCAGGTATCCCTGCACCTTCACTCAGCCAGGCATAGCTGCCTCTGTCTTCATGTATCCCTGCCTCCATCTCCATGTGGTCCTGCACCTCCACTCCCATTCAGCTCCTGGCTCAATGTTGTCACCCCACTAGCTTCTGTGCCCCCATCCCAGTCTATTCCTCCACTAGCCCTTCTGCATCCCAATCTGTGTGATCCCCAGCAGCCCTGTGTGCCCCGCTCAGTCTGTCCCCCCATATCCCATGCCTCCTCACCTGGCCCTGCGGGCAGGGTGCTGTGAGGAAGGCAGCCTCTGCCTTGTCCCTCTCTGTGGCTGGTTGCTCCAGCATGAGTCAGCTGACCTCTCTTCTGGTGCCATATCAGCCCCTGGTGGGTGAAGGGTGTAATTGCAGCTTTCCTTCGCCTCCCCATCAGAATCAATGATTCTGTGGGGAAAAATAATCTGTGGGGGACATTAATTCTGTGCTTGTGCTTTCCCTTAGGAATATGCATAGTGCCTTTAAAACTAGCCTCTATCAATTTCACTCCTGTCTCCATCCCACCTCTCAAAAACATTTTGGTTTTGTCTTAATCAACGAGGAAGAGATCTAGTGCAATAGAAATTACAGTGTTTAAAAGCTACACTATCCCAACCTTTAAAAAATAGTGTTAGCTTGGTTTTAAAGTTTTGCCTAAATGAAATGCCCAATATATAAAAAACCCCAACAGAACAAAAACGTCTCTAAAGGCAGTTTAAAAAGATGGGACATAGGTCTGTTAATAGGCTCATTATTTGTAAATTGTAAAGAAAGCTCCAGATTCCAGTGTACATATAAAACCTCTCCACTAAGGATTTTTAGGCTTGGTTGGTGCCTAAAATTTAGGTTGACCTAGCATTGTTGCTCAGGGATGTGAAAAATTCACACTCTTGAGGGCTTCTCTATGCTTAAAACACTGCAGTGGCAAAGCTGTTGCGTGTCAATGAAGATGCTACCTACACCAACAGGGAGAGGTTCTCCCTGTTGATGTAGGTACTCTGCCTTTTCAAGAGGCAGTAGCTAGGAATTCTCTGATTGACCTAGCACTGTCTACGCCAGGGATTAGATCGATTTAACTTCGTTACTCAGGGATGTGGATTTTTCACACCCCTGAGCGACACAGTTATACCAATAATATTTATTATTATCATAGGTTCTTCCCTTCAGGCAGCTACACAGCCGATTGTTTTTGAGTATGGGATTCATGAGACACACAACAGATACAGATAAATGCTTTATTTAACATCCAAATAAGTCCATTCACTAATATAACCAAACAACATGAAGCTCCAAACAGAGAGTTAGCTTTTAGGATTATGAACAAACTCATATTTTCCTAAAATGGAGGAAAACAAAGATTGAAGGAATCATGGAGCACATCAGAGAACAGGTCCTGTTCTAGTTGACACCATTTTGGGAAGCCAATGTAGCCAAGGGCTTAGGGACGGGGTAGTCAATAGGCAGACCGTGGGCCAAATCTGGACTGCCAGACATTTATGAATGGACCCCAAAATATTTTTCTTTACTTATTATTATCATTATTGTTATTATTTTTTATTATTTTTTCTGGAGTCTGGATCCTGACTATGCCTTGACCAAGAAATTTGGACTTTGACAAAAAATAATTGACTACCGCTGGCTTAGGGTAAATCTTTAGATCTTTATACCCTTACGTTATATAACCCACACGGATCCATGGCCATATGTGACCATTTCCATTACCATAATAAACTTAAACCTGCCTTTGGTCCAGGTGTGGTGTTCCAGGTGACCATAATTATGCTTCTGATGACTGACCCATTATGCCGCTTAACATCATTATAATATAACTTTTAAGCAATATAGCAAACATTCAGGACAGGGTTGTAGGTCAACAATCTGTACATGCGTTTTGCCACGATATTGTTAACCACTGTGACACCAGCCTTTACTTGAGACCTCACATGACATTCTTTGGTGAATCGGAACGTACATATCAGATGCAGGAGATTTTTGTAACACCTGTGTACTCCCTTTGTGCCCCATGCCCGTTGGCATGAAGAGGTTCATGGATCACACCTCCCCTCTTACATTGATGCAGTAGGGTCAGCCACTGTTGTTTCAGAAGCCTCTTGCCTGGACAATGAGTTTGCCACTATAATATCACTATTTATTACCCCACATCTATATTAAGACTGGACTTGTCTTTTAGACTGGGGTATAGGCCAGGTAATGATGGATTCCACTTCCAAGGGATCTGGTGGAATTTGACCCTCCTACCCAATGCCCAAAACGAGGGACTTTGACTGTTCGTTAGCACAAGTTTTGTTAGCACGATTCCCAAGTGGTTTTTATTATCTGACACCCTCTCAGACTGCTCCCTGTGCTCCTCTCTCTTTCTTGTTCTTCTGCACTGCGAATCCTTCCCTCCACACTTCTTGCTCTCTGCTGGGATCTAGCAAATGTGTCTTCCTTTGAGGTTTGCCAGGTGTTCAGCACTGATAACCGCTCTTTCTGCGAGGGCCGTGCAGTGCCAGGTGCTTGGAGAACAAAGAAAAACAATTCAAGACCAGGGCATTGATCAAACTGGGATCCAAAATACAGTTTCTATTGCTTTCTTGTGTTCTGCTGCTGCAGTAAAAATGCCTGCCACGCAATGTGTTTGCCTTTATCGTACAGTGCAGCCACCTTGAACCACATGACACTGGGGAGGAGATGGGGTTGCCCCAGTCCACCAAGGAGGAAGCATCAAGCAGCACCGGAAAGGGAGTGGGGACTGGCATGTTTGGGCCATGGATGTGGGATTCAATATTTCAGGACATAAACCCTTGTTAGCTTCAACTTTGTGGTGCTCATGCCATTTGAGCATGTCAGGAATAAAAGCCAAGCAGGCAGAGAACTAAGGACACTGGCCAGGGATGAACACATCTGTCCTCCCGCAGAGCGTTGTCTGCCCAACATGACAGTACCCAGCCAGTACCTGGATCAGAGTTGTTTACATCCCCCTATAGAGCCAGAACCTAGACAGATTATTGTAACACAGCACACAACCCTTAATGGCTGGATCTCAGCATCTCCAGCACTGGCTCTCCCTGAGTTTTTGGTTCACTGTTTGTTGTGCCAAAGTGATCTTGGCTGTCTGGGGGAATCTTCTGGGGGTCCGTGATTGACTGGGTGCCTCTTGATGGCATGGGCAAACAATCCAGCATACAGGGGTTCCGCAGTGGGCACCCTGGCAAAAATCCAGTCCAGCCCCTCACAGTAAGCGCATGTCCTGGGAGGTCTTGGCTTTGCAATTCTGCCAGAGCTCCTGGTGCTGGGTCTCATCCCAAGAATGCCCCTTCTCCTTCATTTGCTGCCATAGCCACTCCTAGATCTGCGTTATGGTGATTCTTGGGTAGATGGAACTGGACATGCTCTCCATCCCATAAAAGTCCCGGACCTCTGGATGGCACCACACGGATCTATGGGGTGGTGTATGGGGTGAGTGGGGGTGTCTGGTGGGGGATACTAACCTGCTCTGAACGGGATGTACAGAAGTATAGGGCATGGCTTGCTATAGGGATTGGGGGATGTGAGCTTGCCACGAGCTGTGATCACAAAGGTGCATATTTGAGTGTATGCTGGTATTTAACCCAGAGTGTGCGTGTGTGACATATGGTCAAGATGTTCCTGGAGCAGTGGAGGGCATACAAATCATAGCGTTTAAAGCCAGAAGGGACCATTAGATCATGTGAAGTAATGCATTATGGGAAGGCTATCTGATCAGTGTAGATAATCCAAAATTGGGATGCATTCACACAAACCTTACAGCTCATTCCGGAATAGAGTTATGTCACTTCCAAAGCAGGGCTCTCCAGGGTCAGTCCAGGAAACGTGTGGCAGTGAAATGTGGGCACTGAGGAAGGTTGAAGAGCAGCAGAAGGACGTTTTTGATTCTTTTCGTCTTCATCAGTTGCTCCATATCAAGTGGCAGGGCAAGATTAACAATAAGGAGATTATTGCTGTACCGTCGCCATCAGCACAGGTTCAGGCTCATTGGCTTTCTTGATACAGACATATTACTAGGATGGAAGACCAACAAATTATTAAGTGTGTTTACCAAGGAATGTCACTACATGGCCAGCAATCACATGGACACCAAAAGGTTTGGTGGCGCAGGAAGACCTCTGATGATGGACACAGACTGAACATCCAGCCAGACTGTCTTATGGACCTAGCTAGAGACTGAGTCAGGTGGCATGCAATTTGCCTTTGTGGCTTACCCTGATGATGTGGATGATGATAACTTCCAGCACAGGATAAGACACCAAAAAACATTGAAAAAAGAACTTGTGTGTTTGGATGCAAGGCAGTCTGTGCCAAAAAAACTAGATCCACCAAAGAAACGTCCCCATGTGGAGAAGCCCTGAGAGTCTTTTCATTTCTTAATATCCTGCATCTCCTAGATCAGGGGTTCTCAAACTGGGGGTCAGGACCCCTCAGGGGCTTGCGAGGTCATTACCTGGGGGGTTGCGATCTGTCAACCTCCACCCCAAAACCCACCTGCCTCCAGCATTTATAATGGTGTTAAATATATTAAAAAGGGTGTTAAATTTATTAGGGGGGGTCGCACTCAGAGGCTTGCAATGTGAAAGGGATCACCAGTAAAAAAGTTTGAGACCCACTGTCCTAGGGCATGACTTCACTGCACAGTTAGCCCTGGGTGATAGGCACCCAGGTTGGCCTAGGTGTCAACGTCCTCACTGCAAAGCCCAACCATGTCTTCACTGTTGCTGCACTTGCCTGTGTATGTCAGATTGAGTATCCCCTGGTTCTTTGTGCTGTGACACTCAGATTCTTTCCAAGTCAGTTGTGTCAACTGCAGCAGAATTTGTCTGTCTTTGTGGGGAATTGTGGGAAGGCATTGGAGGACTATCAGCACTCAAATGATTTAGCCTGCATCCTCACTGCAAAGTGGGTGGGTTCCAGCCCAAGTTAAACCAGAGCCTGGGTTCTAACCTATTCCCATAGTTGGACCAGCTAGCCTGAGCTTGAAGCATCTCCAAACCCAGGTCAGAGGTTTTCCTGTGTGTGGATGGGGAAATTGGGCTCTGTACGGGATCCATGGGGTGGTGTATGGGGTGAACGGGAGTGCCTGGTGAGGCAGGATACTGACCTCCTCTGTATTGGATCCATGGGGTGGCGTATGCGGTGAGTGGGGGTGTCTGGTGGGGAAGGAGACTGACCTGCTCTGTACAGGATCCATGGGGGGTGGTGTATGGGGTGAGTGGGGGTGTCTGGTGGGGGATACTGACGTGCTCTGTACGGGATCCATGGGGTGGTGTATGGGGTGAGCGCGGGTGCCTGGTGGGGCGGGATACTGACTTGCTCTGTACAGGATTCCTGTCCCTTCTCCATCTCTGTTCTCTTCTGTCATTGGCTTGCTCCTCCCATTAGGCTCTGCTCTTCCCTGCCCACGTCCCCCTCTCTCTGGACCTGCATCATTAAAGGATTTTGTTCCTTATGTTTTTCATAGTGGGAAAATTGTGTCCCCCAAATGGAAAACGTTCAAAGGCCTGAAGCTGCTGTCACGTGACAAAATCCGGCTCAATAATGCCATCTGGAGAGCGTGGTACCTGCAGTGTGAGTGGTGGCTGGGGCTGCCCAGGGGCACATGGGGCTCTGGAGTCTCCCCAGAGTGGGCACAGCGCAGGCAGTGGCAGGGTGAGCTGACCAAGCAGAGTAGCCATCATACCAGAGGGGCTGCTCAGTCACTAGGGCTCTGTGCTGAGTGGGCGAGGCAACGTCACTTTCAGGGCAGCAAGAACCTGCTTCACTAGACAGCACCACGTAAGGAGCTTTCAGTCACTGCCCCACCCTAGAGGGGAAGGCCCCATGTCCCATTCCCCCACCCCCACCCCCCCGCCCCGAGACAGACAGTGTCCCTGCCCTGGGGCCAGATCAGAGCTGGTGACCCCTCGAGGGGAAAGGCCCTATGTCCCATTGCATAATCCCCATGGGAGTGCTCCCTAGTCAGTGGCGGAGGAGGCTATAGCAAAGGCAGCTGTTGTTTCTTATCCCCTGCAGATGTGGAGAGGAGAAGGAACCCTGTGTGCAATTTTGTGACGCCGCTGGAGTGCAGTGTCGGGGATGACCACCGCAAACCGGAGGTGAGCACATGGGGGTGAGGGGCACTGCAAGGGGCTCCTCTCCTGCAAGAGATTTTATTGCACCAGTGACGCAGATTACTTCATAGCTCCTCCTTGCCTCCTCTCCCCTGAGGGTTGCCCCTCACTTACCCCTCCCCTCCCCTCCCAAGAGGACTCTGACCCACTAGTCCTGGGGTCACCTCTCCGCTCCTCTCCCCCATATGGGGTCCTCATAAGGGCTTTCTGATATTTTTCCATCCAAACTGCCTTTGGCAGAAGATGGGTTTTCCACTAAACAGAATTTTCCACAAATACTGTCTGCTTTGCAGTGAAATTCTGATTTTTCATTGGAAAACGGAATGCCCCAAAATTGAAATGTTGTGATTTGGCAGTGCTGCCGCGGTGCCTTGTAGGAATTGGTTCTGCTTTGAGCAGGGGCTGGACAAGATGACCTCCTGAGGTCCCTTCCAACCCTGATATTCTATGATTCTATGATTCTAATTGTCCCTCAGTCTCCTTCACTGACTGGACTCCCCAGCTGGATTACATCTTCCATGATGTATAGGGCTACCATATGTCCGAATTTCCCCGGACATGTCCGGCTTTTCGATCTATAAATAGCCGTCCGGGGGGATTTCTAAAAATCTAAAAATGTCCGGGATTTCCCCCGGGTCGGGTATTTATAGATCGAAAAGCAGCGTTGCTCAGCAGCCAAAGCCCCTTCTCGGCTCCCCCCATCCCCTGCAGCCTTAGCACGCCCCCGGCCCCGCAGCTGTCTTCCCCCTCCTCCCGTCCCCTGAACGCTCCGCCCCCCTGCTCCTCCCCCTCCCCTGCTTTCCGCGAATCAGATCTTCGCGGGAAGTCTGAAAAGAAGCAGGGGCAGGCGGGCAGCAGCAGGTAAGCTGGGGCGGGGGGGACGCGAGGAGGAGGGCTCCGGGGAGGCGCAGCCCAGTCCGGCCCCGGCCGAGCGTCTCTGGCCCTGGCCGGCCCAAGTGGCTCCGGCCCGGCCTGGCTCAGGCCCCGGGGCACCGGCCCCAGTTCCGGCCGAGCGTGCCGGCCCGGCCCCGGCCCCAGCGGCTCCGGTTCCGGCCGAGCGCACCGGCCCCGACCCCAGCGGCTCCGGCCCGGCTCGGGCCCCAGGGCGGCCGGCCCGGCCCCGGCTGAGCACCTCCGGCCCGGCCCCAAGCCCCACGACTCCGGCCGGAGCGCAGCCTGATTCCTGGGCTCTTGTTAAAGCCGGCCCTGGTCAGGGGAGAGGGAAGGGGGGGTTGGATGGGTCGGGCGTTCGGGAGGGGGGGCTGTCGGGGGCAGGGGTGTGGAGAGGGGTCGAGGCAGGCAGGGAGCAGAGGGGATTTGATGGGTCGGGAGTTCTGGGGGTCCTGTCAGTGGGCGGGGAGCAGCTGGATAGGGCATGGGAGTCCTAGGGGTCTGTCTCGGGGTGGGGGTGTGGATAAGGGTTGGGGCAGTCAGGGGACAGGTAGGGTGCTAGGGGGGCAGTTGGGGGTGGGTTCTCAGGAGGGAGCAGTCAGGGGACAAGAAGCAGGGAGGCTTAGATAGGGGGTTGGGTCCTAGGGGGCAGTCAGGGGACAAGGAGCGGGGGGGGGTGGGGGTTCTGAGGGGGGCAGTCAGGGGGTGGGAAGTGGGAGGGAGTGGATGGGGGCGGGGCAGGGCAGGGGCGGGGCTAGAGTGGGGCTCCTCCCCCCTGTGTCCTCTTTTTTGATTGTGCAAATATGGTAACCCTAATGATGTACCATGGGCCAGGGATTTCCATGATGCACAGCCTCCTGTCTCCGAGAGATCAGATTGTGATGCATCATGGGAGTTGTGATTTGGTTTCCTGATGTCCCCAGTCTCTTCTCTGGGCTGTGCTCCCCAGTGGGACTACATCTCCCATGATGCATCATGGTCAGGGATGCCCATAGTGCACAGCCTCCCTTTGCCAAGAGGGGAGATTTTGGTGCTCATGGGAAATGTAGTGCAACCAGGAAGGCCAGCTTATAGGGGAGAATGGGATCATGAGGCAATCAAACTACAGCTCTCATGAAGCACAGCTGTAGCATTTATTAATTGAAATATTTCATTTTTTAGCTGAGATTTTTTGGTTTTTGAATTTCTGCTGAAAAATCTGAATTTTCTGTGGAAACTCCCCCTCACCCCCATTTTCCGATTGGCTCTAGCCCCACCCTGCCCTTGCCTTGCAGGCCGTGATCATGGAAGGGAAATACTGGAAGCGCCAGATCGGAGTGGTCATTCGGGAGTATCACAAGTGGCGGATGTACTTCTGCACACGGGTAAGACCCCACCACCACCACCACCCCTGCATCTCTGGAGCCCTCCCCCTGCTCTGAACAGTGCCCCACTCTGCTAGCAGGCCCAGAGGCCACTGTCCTGTATGCCAGAGCAGGTACAGCCCAGGCAGCAGTAGATGCTGTGGCCCCCAGACCGGCTTTGTATTCAGCCTCTCTGCTGCCACTGCCATCTAGGGGCAAGTTGGCAGCAGTGGGGGCTGGGTTCTGTGATGTGCCCATCAGGAGTAAAACTAAGCACCCCTCCTCTCACCCCTGTGGTGTAAAACTTTGAGATCTCTATGCCAAGTAAGGAGCAGGCTTCAGGTAGAGAGAAACTGCCATTACTGTCCTGCAGTCTAGTGGTGACTCAGTGGCCAACCCTGGGCTTCCTTGGAATCCGTACTCCATCCATCCATCAGTCCCTTCCCCCCTCCCTCCATCACTGGACAGCTGGCTGTCATCTCTGCCAGCAGCTACCCCTGCCTGCCCACAGCCCTCTGTAGATCTCCCCAGCTGCTATAATGCTAAGTTGGTGGGACATGCCTCCCCCACTTCCCTCTCAGATCACCCAAATTTACCTCAGTGATTGAGAAAGCAAAGGCTGGCTCAGTGAAATCCCAGCCTGCTGGGGATGGGGAGTGAATGGGCAACAGCCTCATGCCAGAAGACACGATGCCCTGGACTGGTGGGCAAGGACCATGTGTTGGTTTTAAAGCTCCTGTTTGTTTAATGTTTAGGTCCAGAAGAAGAAAGATAAACCTGAGTCTTTATCCACCCAGGTACAGATTCCTTGCTCTGTCCCTACAGCTTGCAGCACCTCCTGCTGGTAGAGGCTGGAACTGGAGTAGCCCAGAGTTCCCCCCATTCCCAGCACTCCTGCCCCACTCCCTACAGTGCCCCCTGCTGGGAGAAGCTGGGACTGAGGTAGCTGGGAGCTCCCCCAACAGCCAGAGTTCCTGACCCTGTCTTGGTACATGACATCGGCTGCGGAGCTAGGTGGGGGACCACCTGGGCCGTGGCCTAGCCACGAGTGGCACTGCAACCTGATACATCAAACTCAGATTTGGAGGTGGTGGATGGATGGGTTCATAGGCCAGGGAGTTCAGGCTGGTGGAGCAGGGGGGCGGGGGGGAGCACGTGAGAGGGGAAGAGGAGGGGCAGGTAGCAGGGGGGCCAAATCTATGCTGCTGTCCTCTTCCACTTTAAATGGCACTCCAGAGCCCCTGAGTAAGATGCATCTGCACCTCTGTTCCCCCTCTGTGGTCCTGCAAGGGCACCCACTCTCAGCTGCACTCTTCTCAGACACCACCTCTCTTGAGTGGAGACACACATCTTTCTCGCCCTGCCTGGGGCATTTTCAGGCTGCGCAGTCCCCTGACTGTGCTGTGAAATCCCACAGCAAAGCAGATTGTCTAAACAGGCCAGCATCTGTGCTGGGCATTCTCATCAGAGACTAATAACAATGACATTGTTAGCAGTTACAAGTGATCACATGGTTTTTCTGAGCAGGCACTTTTATTCTTAAGGTAAAAGCATTACAGAGAAAACACGGAAACAATAACACAAGCTACACACTAGTAATAAGCTTACCAGAGATCACCCCAACTCCAGCAAGGGCTCAGGCCGGTGATCAGTCCTCCCAACCTCACCCGGGGATATTTCTGTGGTCACCAGTTCATAGCAGCTGTCACTCAGAACTAGCTCCCCCAGGAGTTAGGGAGTCCCTCCTTTAGCCACTTTGAAGAGGGTGTGAATAGGTCTCAGCCAGGCAATGAGTTTCTCCCCAAGGCGCTGCTTCAAAACGGTAACTCCACTAACTTGCATCCCCCCCTTCCCAAGTATTTCCTAGGAACCCACTTAACTGAAAGATCAGTCTAGTCTAGCCCATTGCTTTAGAGAGTCCTTTGAAGCACGTGCCACTTCCCAGGGTTTGCATTAGTTCTGTCTCCCCCTTAAAGGAGTTACATCCTTCCACAGTAATCTGGACATAGCTTTAATATACAGTGACCTCCCAAGACACTTTACCTTAACTCAGCAGGGTTTATTCAGGGTGCTGCCAATTATTGTCCCGTCTGTCACAGGATCTGGGTCACCAGTTATCTCTCTCTGTCCCCCTCCCCACCCGGGCAGGAAGCGGCTCATGCCATCCAGGGCGAGGGGCTGAGCAGTGAGGCCAAGGGCATCTGCCCCATGGAGCTCGACTTGGACACCCTGGACAGCCTCATCTCTGATCTGGCCGACACCATCTTCTACAGCCGCAACCCGTATGGGGGGCCCAACCCCCGCAGTCTTGGTGAGCACTGGTCAGAGTCCCTAACACAGGGGATTCCCCTCTCCATGCCCCATAGGCATTCCCCTTTTCAGGTCTCAGCCCCTTTTCTCCATCTCTCCCCTTCTCTCGTTTGCATCCCCTGCCCCCCAAGTGCTAAAAGGGGGCGGTCCTGAGCTCTGACCCCCTTGTATCCCCCAAGCATTCCTGTCTCCGGATCTCTGCCCTTCTCTATCTAGGGGTGTGAATGGGCCCCCCTAGAATCCTCGTTCCCTGCCTGGCAGTCTTGTACCTGAGGGGAGCGAGGTGGGTGGGGCAGGGCTCTGCTTTGGGCGGGATGGGAGCGGCCGGTGCTGTGTCTGACTCCCATCACCATGTCCCCCAGCTCACCAATTCAACGCGGACATGATTCAGCCCACCTTGACCCAGCTGCACCCTAACTTCGGAGAGGATTTCATGGACACCCTGGACCCCATTCACGGTAACTTTCACTGGCCATGGTGCACGGATCCCATCTGGGGTGAGGTGGGCGATCCTGGTGCACAGGGGCGGTGGGGAGGTTTCCAAACACCATGCTGCCTGGCAATAGAGGGAATCAGCCAGGTGTACCCTCCCGACGGCCCTGGGTCAGACCAAGGGTGTCCCCTCCCGACCGTCCTGGATCAGGCCAGGGGTGTCCCCTCCTGACCGCCCTGGGTCAGGCCAGGGGTGTCCCCTCCCCTGCTGTCCTGGGTCAGACCAGTGGTGTCCTCTCCCCACCATGCTGGGGCACACCGTTAATCTGTTGCTGGGGGGAATTGGAAATCCCCATGGGCAGATTGTGTAGCTGAGTGCTGCTCATGGCCTGGCCTGTGGCCGACCCACTGCTAGCTCAGCCGGCTGCAGAGACTGCTTTTCCTCACAGACCCAGGCCTCTGCCAGATGCTTGCTGAGTCGCCCGCTACAGGCCAGGCGGAGATACCACGGTGGGGAGAGCCGCCCAGTATCTCACCTGAACCCCGCCCATGGCGGGGCAGGGCACTGTGCTCTCTACAGACTGGCCCCTACGGCGGAAGCTTAAACACTATTCACTGCCCTGAAAAAGATGCCCCCTGCTCTCTGTGCCCCAGGGCAGCTATCCTAGCATGGGGCCTCTCCCCTCTAGGGGGTGCCGAGTCTGAGCCAGCCCCAGGGCAGGGCACGGGCTAGCTCAGAGGGATGGGAAATGGGACACACAGGCCCTTTCTCCTCTAGGAGACGCCGGCTCCAATCCAGCCCCAGGGCAGAGGATTGGCAAACTTGGGGTGTGTGGAATGGGGTTTGGCCCTGCAGGCCTGGCATTGTCTGACGGCCTCATCAAAGGGAAGTGGTGAAGTGACTGTGGACAGAGAGCTACCCCCGCAGCATGGGACATACCAGCAGAACTTCCTGCTGCAGGGCCTTGGCAGGACACTGGGGCTGTACGCCAAGGACCCTTATCTCAGTCTCTCTCTGTCTCTCTTCCCCGCTCCTCGCTTGGACCCAACAGACAGCCTGGCCAGCTCTCCCTTGGGGGCCGCCAGCCCCAGCCTCCAGCTGCTCAGCTGTGCCTCCTCTGTCACCTCTAGCTCCTCTGACTCCGTGAAACTCCTCCTGTCTGTTGCTCATGTAGCCGCTGCCAAGAAAGATACAGAGTGGGCCCCCACGTTTGTTCGTCCTGCTGCTGCGCGTGGGGCTGGGCCCAGATGCTGCCCAGGCTAGCTGGATGGCCAGGCCCCAACTACCAACATCACTGATGCCAAGGGGCAGCTGGCTAAGACTACGGGTCCCAGCATGGACCCAGTGAAGTGTCTCAGGTCAAATTGGAGCAGTGCATCTGGGATATGTAGTGTCTCCAGGCCACCTCCCCATTTTCAAGATGAGGTAATTGGAACAGTGGGCCACCATTTCATCAAGGGGTTTGCCCATATGCCCAGAACTACCATGCACACAGCAAACCAACCCACAGCTGTCACCCTAGTCACCGCTGCTACGGCCCCAGCCACTGCGTACCAGGGAATCCTGCATACCCTTCAGCCACACAGCTCTGCCAGCGCCCCTCAATCCCAACCCACAGCCCCCTGCTAGCCTAGCCCTGAGTCGTCCCCCCCTAGTTCTGCCAGTGCCCCTCAATCCTGACCCGCAGTCCCCCTTTGCGATCTGAGACCTGGGACCCTCCCCACCCTCCAGCTCTGCCGATGCCCCTCCATCCTGACCCACAGCCCCCTGCAATCCCAGCTCTGGGGTCCCCCAGGTCTGAGCTCTGAAGCTGCCATTTGTACCAAGTGTTGTGATGTAATCATGATCATTCCTATTATGATTATTCTGCTCTGATTTATCCAGGTCCTTTGCATTTTCTTTCTTTCTCTTCCCCCTGTCCTCATCTCTCCACCTCCTTTCAGCCTTTCTTCTTTGTCACAGTTCATTCTTTCTCTCTTTCCCTTCACAGATTTCTTTTCTGCCTGTCGCCCCCAGCCTGTGACCCAGGTGAGTAGCAAGTAGCAGTTGCCCTCTGACTGCTCAGCAATGCCCCTGCCCTCTGTCTGCAGAGATCAGCTGGCACCACATTGCAGCCCATGCTTCACCTTCACTGCAAGGTCTATGACCTCCTCCCTGGTGTCACAGCCCCTACCCACCCCCTGGGGAAGGCAGGGCTGGGTGGTGCAGGCCCCTCCCTGGTGTCACAGCCCCCCCCCGCTGGGAGGGCAAGGCTGGGTGGTACAGGCCCCTCCCCCTGGCCTAGTGTTGCAGGCCCCCTGCTGGGGAGGGCAAGGCTGATTTTCTCTCCCCCTCTCCCCCAGGCCTCCATGCTACTACCAGCTGCTGCCCCACAGGGCTCTCTGTCCAGCGCTTGTGACCCGGATGTGACCACCAGCACTAAGGAGCTGCCTCTCCACAGGGGCTCCCTCACCCCCCTTTCCTTCCCCCTGGACCTGGAGCCCCTCACAACCCTGAATGGACACCAGACCTTCCTGCCGCTCTTCCCCACCTCCCCGCTGAGGGTCAGCCCACCCCCACCTGGCCCTCCCATGCAGCACCCCCAACCCACCCTTGTCTTCTCCGTCATCACCCACACGGCTGCTGAAAAACCCCCTTCACCCATCCGGCACCCTCCTTCCCCCGGGGGAACCTTTGCCATGCCTGTGTCTGGCCCCCTGCCCAACAGGGCAAGGTCCCGGCAGCTACAGCACATTGCCCCAGCGCCCACCTCCAACCACCCCCCCGGCAGCCCCCAGTGCCTTCCTTACCCGCCTGCTCGTAGCAGGTATGTGCTTGTGGTGGCAGCGCAGCCTGCCTGCCTGGCACTGGGGGGAGAGGCTGTTGGGGTGGGATGAGGGGGAGTGGGTGTGGGGTGGGGAGAGTGGGCACAGGGGGGCATTGCTTTTAGGGGCAGGCAGGTGGTGATGGGTGCGTGGGGCAGGGGAACTGGGCATGCCTGGGGGTGTTGCTGGCAGAGGGGTCAGTGGGGGGGGAGTTGCTCGTGGGGGCTGGGCATAGAGGGTTGCTGTCGGGGTGGGGGACTAGGTACTGGGGGGGGAGTTGGCAGGGGGCTGACCATAAAGGGTATTGCTGGTGCAGGGGAGGGCTGTTGGGGGGGGGGAAACAACAATGGAGTTGCTGGTGGGAGGAGCGGGTGGGGGTGTCCATGGTGCAGGGGAGCCTCTGCCCCCACCCCCTCAGATGTGGGCCATCCCAAGACCCAGGGCTGGAGAGACACTGCTCTAGGTGACTACCTAGGAGCTGTGACCTCTGTGGGAGAGCCTCACTCCTTCTCTACCCGCTTTCTTTCCCCCCCCCAGGCCCATCAACACAGCCTCTCGCTCCAGCCAGGGACTCTTCCCAGGTGAGAGCACCCCTTGCTGGAGAGGGCGGGGCTGGGCAGTGCAGGCTCCTCCTCCTCTCTGGTGTCACAGTGCCCCCTGCTGCAGAGGGTGGTGCTGGGCAGTTCAGGCTCCTTTCCCTCCCTGGTGTCACAGTGCCCCCTGCTCGGGAGGGTGGGGCTGGGCAGTGCAGGCTCCTTCCCCTCCCTGGTGTCATAGCACCCCCTGCTGGAGAGGGCGGGGCTGGGCAACTATTAGCTCTCCCCCTCCCTGGTGTCACAGCGCCTTCTGCTGAGGAGGGCTGGGCATCTAAAAGCTCTTCCCCCGCCCTGATGTCACAGCACCCCCTGCTGATGAGCTATACAATTTAAATCCACCCAGGAATCACTCAGCTAACACTGCTGGATTTAGGGTGCCCTGCTTGTGACTGGGGCAGATTTCTGTCCTCCCCTGCTGACTCCCTCGTCTCTCCCCTCTAGGTCTGCACCCCCCTAGAGCTTCCTGCAGGCGTCCTGCTGTTGGAGAAGCCCATCGACCCTCGCTCTGTCACTGCCTCCTCCAGCACTGGTAAGATGGGGGGTGCTGCTGTCAGGCCTCTCATCACATGGGCTCTTGCTGTGGGTGCTTGGCTCTTGGGGGTGACGGGACAGGGGAGATGGGTGATGGGGCTTGGTGGGGGGCAGGAAGGTGGTTGGCTCATAAGAAGCGTCTGGGGAGTGGGAACTTGGTGGGTTCATAGGTGGCTGGAGAGAGGGGCGTGTTGAGGGGATGGCAAGGTGGGGAGCTGGCTGGGGGGACTGGGGAAGTGTAAAGGGGGACAGCTTGGGGAGACTGGGGGGATGACGAGGTCAGGGGCTGGCTGGGGGGACCTGGAAGGATGGCAGGGTAGGGGGCTGGCTGGGGGATCAGGGGTGATGGCAAGGTGTGGGGATGGCTGGGGGGACCTGGGATGATGGCAAGGTGGGGGCTGTCTGGAGAATCTGAGGGGACAGGAAGGTGGGGGCTGACTGGGGGATCTGTGGGGATGGCAAGGTTGGCAGGCTGGCTGGTGGGACCTGAGGGGATGGCAAGCTGGGGGGCTGGCTGGGGGGACCTGGGCGAATGGCAAGGTGGGAACTAGTTGGAGGATCTGAGGGGATGGCAAGGTGGGGGCTGGCTGGGGGACCTGGGGGGATGGCAAGGTGGGGGCTGGCTGTGGGATCTGGGGGGATAGCAAGGTGGGAGGCTAGCTGGGGGATCTGAGGGGAAGGCAAGATGGGGGTTGGCTGGGGGATCTTGGGTGATGGCAAGGTGGGGGCTGGCTGTGGCATCTGGGGGGATAGCAAAGTGGGGGGCTGGCTGGAGGATCTGAGGTGATGGCAAG